>NC_141156.1:112391597-112698125 GCF_053477565.2 Lygodium microphyllum | reverse complement strand
TACAATACTGCATCCCACCCTGTGTCGGCATACGGTGCGAGAAGGAAGGCCAGGGAGCCTTAAAGTGCCACGCACATGAACAAATTTGTGCTTGGTGCATTGAGAGGCCCATCTTGTGCGTGCAATGCTCCATTCACACATCTCACCTCTTTGTTGGATAGAAAGGGCAAGGACTAATCACTCACCCCACCCTCTATCTTACGCTTTGTTAATGAATACAGAGGGTAGCCCATACTCACATCCCCATTTGGTTAGGATGATAGCACTCATTGCTCAAGGTTTGTTGATGAAGATCAACTTTGTTTGGTTGATGATGTCAACTTGTATTAGTTGATGAAGAGGAATAAACAGCGAGGTAGCTAACATGTCTGGTACTTGGATTGCATATTGGAAACATCATCTGTATAGGAATTAGAAGCATTGATGGGGTTGCAAGATTCAACGCACCAAGGGAGGCAGCTTTGGAACTTCTTTTGGAAGATCGACAAGTGATTCAGAGATCCTAGACTGCGGGGTGTTACCACCTTTTCCACAGCTAGCTTTCTATCCAAGGGTGTGTGCCACCTTTTCTTGGAACGAGGCCTATTATGATAGTGAATTTCTTTCTTTTCTTCCATAATAGTTTGATTTTTTTCTTTACTTTTTCTCTACTCGTGAGGATATTTTCACATTTCCTTGAATAGTAGGTCAACATGATAGGGACCAAAGTCCTCTTCTCCCATGACCTATATATGTTTATATATATTTTTAAATATTATTTTTCTTCTTTTGAAAGAGGAGAATGGTAGGAACACCATGTACCAGAACCATATTCGCCACCTCTACTGGATTAGATAGAAAGGAAGCCACGTTGGGGTAGAAGGTGGCTGTGAGGGGTTAGGAGAACGAGGCCACTTCATCAAGATCAACAAAAGGGCTATCAAGAGCAATAGGTAAAGTCATACCGACTGACATGCAAAGAATGAGGGAGCTATTGCCAGTGATTGTCAAGTTCCCTAGGGAGGGTAATACATCTTGAGGCGATAGCCATTAATTAGGAAATGATCATCAGAAGCATCAACTATTTGGACTTGGACAGAGCCATTAGGATTGATGGCAAGTACCTTATAGGGGCCCATCCATCATTGTTGAAGCTTGCCTGAAAACTTGCCAAATTGGGAATCATAGGCCAGGACTAAGTCACCTTCCTTGAACTCCTTCAGCTTGATGAAACTATCATGATAGGCCTTTCTGCAAGCTTGTGTGGAGCCCCGAGAGGAACACCAAGGAAAAGGGAATTCTCTTGCAAGAAAATCTATCTTGTAACATCAACAAGCTTGTTTATCATATTTTATATGATCACAATGAAGAAAAGAACACTAGGCACAACAAATCTTCATGCAGCATCATGTAAATCTCCCACGGTTTTTAATAGAATCAACCATATTCTTCAATATCTTCACAAAATCCATCAATGGAACAAAGAAAACAAAGAAATACACCATCTTTGAATGGAAATACATCACATAGTATTCATCTTCAATATCTTCATAGTCTTCTCTCTCAATCTCTCATATACAATCACTCTGTTTCAGTAGAATTGGCTATCTCTGACTCTCTCTCTCACACTCCATCAATAATACATCATATCCTCACTACAATCTCTCAAAATTACTCTCAATAATCACTCTTAGGTCGTGGATACCCCTCCCAAGAGGTATGTCTGATATGAAAGGTCACCAGAGCCACTACAGTGTCTCTTCACAGCTCACTACTGTCACTTTACTCTAGTCTTCACTTGAGTCTTCAGCAGCTACTTCTTCCACTTCTTTCAGCTCTTTTGCACTTGTATTTACCTCTTTCCAAGGCTAGAAAACTTTCCCCAAAGTCATACATACATTCCACAGAACACTTACAGAACAGTCTACAGAACAGTACCAGCACAGAGACAGTACAGAACAGAACAGAAACAGAACAGAACAGAAGCTCTACAGAAGACCTACAGAAGGTCATCAAAACTACATAACTCACTCTCAAACCATTTCAAACTCTCACAAAACATTCAATAAGCTTTCACAATATCTCATTCTTCATCAATCAATACTCTATCCCTCTTTACAGAAGACAATCAGAACAAAACAGACCAAAACAGAGCAAAACAGAAGGTATACAGAACCATTCAGAACCTATCAGAACATCACAGAAACATCATGAACTTCCAAAACACAATCAATATCATCCAAAACCCTTTCAAACCACTTCCTAATCAATCAATCTTCCCATAAAATCAACCATTCAGCTCTCAAAAACAACAAAAATCAGCCAAAAAACAAGTCATTTCAACACTCAACATTGTGTGGCTTCCATATACTGTAGAGCCATCATGCGAGTCTCATCCAGACATTCTAGATGCAAGAGATGGCATTGCAAGGACTCGTCTTTGCCTAGGTGTTCTTTGATAGCCACATGCAAAGAGGGTAGCTCTAACTCAATAGAAAATACGGCTTTTCTACCATACACTAGTTAGAAAGGGGTTTGTCTTGAAGCAGCCTTATAAGAGGTTCTATACACCCAAAGAGCCTCTATAAGTTGATCATCCCAATTACGGTGATGTGCGACAATAGGACTATGCCTCTTTTTTCTTGGGAAAGATTTGTTTGACGGCCTCTTCATCTCCTGATGTGCCATTTCTTACGTCATTAGAAGAGTCTATGATAACTTCAATGGAAGTGGATCCATTGCCTTTTTGTCATCCATACAACTTCAACACCACTTTGTTGGGTACTTTGCCTAGGATTAGGGTTCCTTTGAACCAATCCGTCTGTGCCCTTGCTTCAAAAAGCCACGGTCTTCCCAGCAATAGAGAGTATGAGGTTCGTAGGAATTTGGTTTTACCACCAAATATGTCAGTCAATAATCCCTTCTTGCAAGGGTTGTTTTCACGTATGGAAGAATGCCCAAAGGCTTAATTCTGCTTTGGTCTGCTAATTTGATAAGCCACTATGTATGCTGCATACCTTGCAAGCCTAGATCCTTAATTGTCACATTTTTTATGATGTTCACGGATGAACCTCCATCAATCAATGCATCTGTAATAAAAAATCCATCAATCCACATGCCAATCTCAAGGGTACTAGGATCCAAGAAGGCATTAGTCACATCCACTTCTTTCACAAGTCCTAGGGCTTTGTTGGACTTGGTTGCTATTGAGGGAGCAATTCTTAGGCCCCTTTTTCTCATCGGTATGCTTTTGAATTTCTTTTGACAGCTAGGAGACAACATTAGCAATATCAGAATGTTAGGTTAGGTTTAAAAGTGTCTAGGTCTTTGACCAAGTCATATTCTTTGATAGGATCTATTGGCTTTTCCAATCAGCTAGGGAATGGGGTCACAACCAACTTTTATCTTCCCTTGTTCTTCTAGGAGTGGAAACATCTGCACCTCTTCTCCTTTAGGAGGTACTTCGACATCCTCTATCTCTTGGACATCCGGTCTCGTCTTTGCAACTGTCTCTGTAGCTCTTTATGACAATAGGGGGACTTTGTACTACATTGTTTTGTGCTGCAATGTTCTTTTTCTCCCTGCGAAGGCTGAACTTCACTATCTTAGAAGAGGGAATGTTCTCCTTTGGAACTACGATTTCTCCTTTCTTTGCACACATTATTGTGACAACCTTTAAGTCCACGAAATTGGAAGCAAGTTCTTGGGTCTTTTTTTGAGTCTCGGGAGAAGCTTTTACACGAGTGGGACTTGAATAGTCTTTTGCAATGTGGCCTTCTCCTTTGCATCGATTTGCAGAAGGGCTTGTAGTCCATGGGCCTTCTAGGGTTTGGACAGTTTGGTGAGATATACCCCTTTTCTCCACATCTATAACACTCCACTTGTGATCTCTGGCCACTGCTAGACTACCGTCCTCTCTATAACTTTGAGAGCGAAACCTCCTTGGGCCAAAATTAGGACCAAACTCCCTAAGCTTTAATCCAATGTCTTATGTTGTCATTTTGGATTCCAACAAGTTGAATCATGCTTCTTCATCTTTTTTCCTTCTTTCATGCATCTCCTTCAGAGAGCAAATATCCTCTGTATGGTTCTTCCTCAAACAGTATGAACAGAAGGCTCCAAGAATGGTTGGTTTTTGAGTACATTGAGTGGCTAAATGTTCCACTTTATGGCACTTTCCACACCATGTATTGGACCACATTACATCTCTTTCACCTCCTACAGGAGTGGATACATTGGCAGTATTCACTTTCAATGTCTATAGCTGTTTTGTAATCACATCTATCAACTTCTTCTTGATACTTGCACTGAATTGGATAGGCAGTCCTTCAAATTTTCACCTCCTAGAATACTTGCAGTAGGGTTTTGAGAAGCTTTTGCAATCATCGCATAAACTGGTTGGGTTGATCCAGAGAGTCCTCTATTCTAGTTTTGATTCAAAGCTCCTATTGAGACTGGGGATTGTTAGTTTCAAATTGTAGGGTTCCACTGCTATTGTTGAGTTGCCATTGGGGGAATTGTTTGAGTCCATTATTGTTGTAGTTGAACTGTCAAATGAGATACTCTTGTCTACGGCCACTGTGGATTCGGTGCATTGTACTACAACACTATTTGTATACGGGGGTAGGGGTAGGGAACTGTCCCTGGGACTGCATTTGGTAGATATGCCATTCCTGGCATAGGAGGAGATAGGACTCCTCTTCCTAAGGTCATCAACAACCTTGTATCAACTTCATCATACAATCCTGCATCTTCCACTGCAGCTTGCAGATTGACTCGTCTTCTCAATTCCACAAACTTGCGAACTTTTGGTTGTAGGCCTCTAAGGAAAACTCCCTTTTGGATACCTTCATCCAAATGATGATTGGTCCATCTCTTTAGTATGGATTCCATTCTAGAGACATATGCTTCCACCTGTTCATCATAGGATTGACTTAGGTTTATAAACTTCTCTCACATCTGCTCTTTAAAACTTTCAGGCCTAAATTTACATTAGAGCCAAAAACACTTCAAAAAATGCACTTTTTTTAATCATGGGATTAAGGAAAGGGCCAAAGAGAGTTTGCTATGTGTGCAAGAATATGGCATTCTTGTCTCCTCCTTTTTGGAGATAGTAGAGTCCACTTTGTGATTCTCTCCTCTCTTTTAGCCAAAATCTCCAAAGTCTAACATGTTTTGGTTGTCCCAAAGTTCTATTTACTTATAAAATCTGACAAAACCGGTTATGATAAAGATGTTGTGAAGTTAATAATGACTTTTTTGAAAGTCGGGAGCTTTTGGCACCCCCAATATATTTTCATGAGTCTTTTCAGTATTTCTTCTTTGTTCATTCATCTTTCTCGGTGAGCTTCTTTCTTTGCTCATTTTCCTTTCTCAATGAATTCAATCTATGTATGGCATCCAAAAGGCGTCCTTTTCGTTTAATAAACTCTTGCGCACTGTCTATAGCCAAGGAGTAGACGGAAATTGGGAGCCCAAAACCTTTTGCATAAACGATTGGGTTACCATGTTTCCCTCTTGCAAAGGCTCTCACAAGGTCAAAAGAAAAAAAAGAGAGGATATAAAACATCATTGGAAAGGGCGTATCATTGCTTTCAAAATTATGCATGAAGGGTGGTTAGTCAAAGTGCAACATGTTTACATGGCCAAGGATATGCACTTGTCTCCTAACAAAAGTGTTTGCCAGCAGGCACATTGTAAGTCTTAAGTTGATAACATATGTGATAATTTTTTCATTTAAGCAAGTATTAATATCAAATTCTTAGTTGTAGATATAAATTCATTAACAAGTACTGAATGGCAACCTATGGAGAGTTTGAGTGAAACTTTCAATGTGATTCATAAGGCATTTGTAGACATTATATATGCTGATGAGACCGTTGGTTCTTTTAGTGAGAGAAGAATTTTTATATATTATGCACAATATGCGGTTCCATCTAAAGAGGGTACATATGGACATATCAAGGATTTTCCATTGCCAAGTCTCTCATCTCTAATTTGGGAGGTTCTTGATAAGGCAACGATGCATAGTTTTAAATTCAAAATATGTCAAGATATTCAAAATTCCATGACACTTGGAAGGATCTGAAGAAGAATACACTTGTCATGGTTTATCCCCTTACATATCTTTATGGGTTGCTTCAAAATAGCAAACTTACAAAAAACAAAAGTATCTTGGTTAAGTAAAAATTTTACAGAAGCAGAACTAGATAACATTATAGGAAAGCTTTGGAAATCTAGAAAGGTTGACCATAAAGGTTACACAAAGAGGTGTATTGTATGCCTCCAATCCTTGTTTCTATGTTATAATATAGCACAAAAAACTCTTGCTTTGGGCTTTGATTATAGGAGATACAAACTCAAACTAGGCATCTAGATTCCCTTGGATTCTGATATAGATTGCATGCCCTTCAAACTTAAGGTGCAAGTTATAGAGAAGGAGGTAAATATCACTTCCAATTGGAATCTTAAAGATGTAAGGGATACCTTGGAGATGCTAGACTATACATCCCTAGAATATAAGTTCAAAGTAAATGGTAAAGTAGTTGGGAAAAGAGCTGAACACTCTTTCTCTTATATGAGTTGCTTGTACCCAACAATTGTAAGCTTCGAGCCATAAATATGAAAACATTGATGACATTTACATTTGACAAAAGCTTTTCATTGAATGAAGAGTTACAAAACTAAAGTGTAAATATACAAGGATCTTACTTTATTTGCATCTATTTGTCTTCTTTTAGCCTTGTAACTTCTTCATCACTTTTTGAAAATATATCTAATATCCTTACAGTGGCTTTTTTCTTTGGTTGGTTGAAGAATTTGACTTGGACAGGGGGACCTCTTCTCTTCAGGGGGCTGATGAGGAGATGGATGAGAAAGTGTTGGCATTTTTGTCTTTTTGGAGCTTACCTTACTTGTCTTTTTAGATGACTTACATTTTGCCTTACTCTTACTCTTAGTTAAGGATTTAAGTGGAGGAGAGTTGAGGTCGACTGGTGTGATTGCCCTATCCAAAATTAACTCAATACATCTCTCTCTTATCCACCATGTGTATGAAACAAGGTAATCTTGGCACTGTGAGGAAAATAATAATAAGTTGGAAAGTGTACCCAACATGTATCTTAAAAAGTTGAAAGTTGTTAGGGTAGTGATAGTTTCTACTTGTAGGGAGTTAAAAAAAAGAAATGGAATGATTATAAAATTTGATGATAATGCAACAGTTGTGAAAACTGAAAGACATGTTGCTCAAAAAACAATGTGAAAGATACTTACGTTAACCCCATTTATCTTGAGAATCTTTGAATCTATTGTCCTACAAACATTTGAAATCACTCTCCATCCATAAGAATGTGCATCATTTTGCGAGGGAACTTCTTGTAAAAGAAAGCTATATGGTTTTGAGGATTAGCAATATCCTCATATGTGGTGTCCAAAAAGGTAACCACCAACCTACTAGCACTGTAAATGGAAACGTGTTACTAAAAAAAGACAATAAAATAAAATAAAAAAGAAACAAAAAATGTGGATTATTGTATTCAACGCACATTTTTGCTTGATTGTGGATACCACTGAGAGAGTTCATTAAGGATAATTTCTATAGTGAGAATATCAATATATATTAAGCTCCAATGTCCTCGAGAAAGTAAAATGTTAGTAAGAAATTCACACTATAAAGAAGTATACATTAAGCCCTTTGCAAAATTGCATACCTTTCAACGTAAGGAAAAAAAATATAGCAGTTTGTGATTGGATCGAGTGTTTTGAAAAACAAGTCTATGTTTGAACGAGATCTTGAAAACAATTCCACTGATAATAGTGGATCAATGATAAATATAATTTTAGAGATTTCTTGACTGAGAGAAGCAATCAATGCCCTAAAACCAATAGCAAAAACAAAGGAATGTCAGTCGCAATGAACAACACTATTATTCCATAAAAGTTTTTTTTGAGTCAAAAAGCCTTACGTTATGCAACAAAAGACTATAGAATCTGACAATTGAATATCTTTCTTAACAAGCATGAATTTTTCCTCAAGGGAAATACTAAGATAGTCCTTTTTTGAAGAAGTGCAAGAGACATTCACAACCATTTGGCTGTATACAGCCCCCATTCTCTTCAGATTGATAGAACCAAGGACATCAATTTTTCTCTTGCAAACTTCATCCTCTGACTCTATAATCTCTTGTGGTCGTTCTTGTTCGGCAGACACTTGTTGGGAGGCGGTCTTTGTAGGGTATAAATGTATCACACCCTCGATCACTGGCCGTTTTGCTCTCCTAGACATTTTTGGAGGAATGTTAAGGATCTCAAATGCTTTTTTATCAATAGTGGGCAAGCGCCTCAATACCTTGTCAAACCTATACCTGATTCTACTGACCATACTAAAGTTTTTGTTCATCAAAGTCACTCTATGAGTGTGGGCAGCGACAATGTAAGCATCATTCATAAAATCAATAGCAAAGTCTTCAGCAGCCTCCTGAAGGCAAAGAATGGCTGCAAGCTGCCATTTTTTTTGCATGCCAACTTCAGTAGTGGACACCCTCGATAATCTATAAGAAATATTTTTGACAACTTTGATAAATGCTATCTTTGGAATCACATGTTGTGTAGCTCTTTGTGCCTTCCTTATCTCACTAAAATATTTTTGAACATAATAAAAATCTAGACTTTCTCTTTTTCTTGGACTTGGAAGGGTCTTCTTCTCCATGGGCATAAGACGGTCTAGGTTGCTCTATTTGTTGAATAGGGGCTCTAAGGGAGGTTGGAAACTTGGCAGTTGTAGGGGAGGACTATACATGATGAAGCTTACTATGGGAAGGAGAAGAGATTGTCTTTGCACTAGATTGCTTAGATTGCATGGCAAGAGACTGAGGGCAACCAGGGTAGAAGGGATCTCAAGAGGGAAAGATTGAGAAACCACTGATGGCCTTGTCTCTTCCTCACTATCTTTGCTGTCTATATACACATTCCTTGTAGTCTGCTTTGTCCTAGCCATGACTTGCTGGAAAATGAGACAAGTTAGAATATTTTAAAACCATAAACAAGAAACCTTAAACCCCAATAAAAAACAATAAATACAACGTGAGAGGAGTGAAGTGGGGTTCAAAATTAAGCTACTCACGCCGTATTTGTAGATGACTGATATGGTGCGAAAGGAGTGAAGTGCGGGTTCAAAATTAAGCTACTCACGCTGTATTTGCAGATGATCGATAGGGCGTGAAAGAAGTGAAATGGAGGTTCAAAATTGAGTTGCTCGCGCTGTATTTGCATATGATTGATACAGTGTGAAAGGAGTGAAGTGCAGGTTCAAAATTAAGCTACTTGCACTATATTTGCACATGACCGATACGATGCAAAAGGAGTGAAGCACGGTTTCAAAATTAAGTATCTTGTGCCATATTTACAAATGACCAATACGACGCGAAAGCAGTGAAGCGTGGGTTCAAAATTAACCTACTTGTGTCGTATTTGCAGATCAATATGGCATGAAAGGAGTGAAGCGCAGGTTCAAAATTAACCTACTCGCACTATATTTGCAGATGATTGATATGGGGCAATGCGACAATTGTTGAACTTGATGTTGCCGTGTATTCGCGCCGTATGTACAGATCGAATGTCACTCAGAAGGTATTGTCTTTCACGCTTGTGGATTCAAAAAGTGAGCCATGTAAGCTAGCATCAATCTTTTATACATGTGGGATAGGCGACACATGACACTGTTTTACTGGCTAGGGTTTGCATGGGCCATCCACGTGGTTGTCTACGTGGCAAATAGTTGTCGGTCTATATATACAAGTAATTAGATATTTATGATTTTTTTGGCAATATATCAAGCCTAGCTAGAGTTGAGGTCCACTTTCAGTTTTTCATATGTCAAATTTTGCCATTTCATTTTGATAAGAAGTGAGGAGGTATTGTTCTTGAGGTTGCTTGAGCACTTCCGGGTCGTATCATAGATCCAAAAATACGAAGCAAGGTGGCATTGTTCGTGAGATTGGTAGCACACTTTTGTGCCATATCCTGCTTTCACTCATGTTTGAACCTAATGATGCTGCAGGCTCCCAAGAGCAGGTCACCCCTAATAAGAAAAGAAGAAGATTGTCATTAAGGGCTTTTGGTTGTGCTTCCTTCTCCCTTGAAATTCCCACATCTTCCTCCCCTTGTTCAGCAAAGCAAGAGTGGGAATGCCTAGGAAGTCTCCAGTCAAAGGCAAGTCACCATTGAGGGTTTCTGGATTGTCTTAGATCACAAAGATTTCTCAATCAGAAAGGCTCCTAGACTTTCTTCTTCAGAATGGCATGGAGTTATCTTATTACGGAACTACAAAGGATATTTTCAACATTGACTGGGAAATTGACCATGTATTGAACTCATGCAAGAAGTTTTTCATGGAGGAGTTTGCTAAGTTTGAAAGTCTGCATTTTTGGTAGTTGAAAAGGATGCAAAGGAATATGTTCACATACCTATTGGGAGCTCACCTTCAGAGAAGGCTTTGTTTTCAAGAAAGTGTACATCTCATTCTCTTGACAGGTTTTGTACCTCAGATCTGTTTTGTTTTGTTCATTCTAGGAAATGCAGGCTAATGTTAAAAACAACTGCATTCATTGCATATACTCTTGTTAAATATCTTGTTAAATTTGATGAACAACAATTAGAGGGTCCAAAATGTTCCAGCTTTTGTATTTTGGATGAGGTGGCAAATGACAAGGATGTAGAGGAATGTTTGGATCCTGAGCAAGAAGCATATATTGCTGGAAAGCTAGATGTTGCCCAATTCAAAGGTAAGACCATTATTGAAGAAAACCATGCAAATGCAGATCTTGTATGTGACTCTTCTTTTCATACTGTTGCTTCACTTCCAACTTTCCCTATCAACAAGGACAATGAATACATACTGCTAGCAGACATCCAAAGGCTCTTCAATCTTAGGGAGGATTATTGTTTAATGATCATTGCAGAGGCTTTTGATGTTGCAAATAGCATTGTTGACATAAAAAATGAATCGAAAAAAGAGTTACTTAAACTTGACACTGAAATTACGGACGACAAGTTTATTGAAGCAGGGGATGCCCTTTCTCTTTGTTTTGGTAAGGCAAAGAATGCTGAGAAAGAGTATGGGATTACTAAAGAGGAGTTCCACGGCCTTTAAGACCAACTTGGAATTTCCAATTTTGGAAGAGAAGAGTCGCAATATGTTAAAGAATTGGAAGATACCAATGAGGCACAATCATCAATTAACACATGGAATCCAACTAAGCTAGAGAATGATGAAAATCAATTGGTACTATTATCTCAAATTCTGTAAGATATACATTAATATGTTTGATTTCAACATTCATTTGACATTTATCTTTTTTTACAATTAGAGATTGAAGATTTCGATAACTTCTTAGGATAGGGTAAAGGGACAAGAGTTGGTATTTGATGGGACCTAAAATGGGCTAGCACTGGCTATGGCACTAGCTGGACCTCATGCACACAATAGATAACCCCACCACATGACCTCACGGGCCAGGAGCGCCTGAGCCTCAGTCTACACTAATCAATTTTGCATTTCTATTGAGTCATAACCCAATGTTCACTATCTCTTCTCCTCAAAGGGAGATCCCATAACATATATGCATAGTGCCTCGTAACACAAACATAAGGAAGCACCTCTTGGCTTATTGCCACGGCTCCACTGCGACTCTCCTACACCTCTGGGATTGGCCCCTAGATGCGTCGCTCCAACATAAAGTACACACGAGACAAGTTCCACTCTTTCATTTTGAACATATTCCAGGAGATACTACGTGTTCTTACCAAATAATTCCCAAAAAACCCGATCGACTAGCCTACAGATTAGGTCATTCCTCACACTCTCAAGCATAGGTCATCATAATGGAAAACATGTGCTATGCATCTAATTCTTTATATTTCGATACCATGATTGATATACACATCCAAAAGTGGATGATTCTAATGTGCTCAAACATAAATTGCAATCAGAAACATGTCGTGCACAACTAGGCTTTCCAATACTCATTCACTAACTCATTGCGACGATGTAAGGATAGCATCGAGATAATGCTCATACTACTATCCTCTTAATTAAAATACTAGGAACCCTATATCATGCTATGCATCAGCAAAATCAGTATTAATAGTACCCAAATCACATCACTCAAACATCCCACCCCCTACGTTTAGGTATTGCTTCCATTGCATAGGTATAGGGGTTCATTTTATCATGTTTTGATGTATGAAAAGGGATAAATCATGAACTTTGACAAAGAGATAGGAAAAATTGAGGCTAAACCTTATGCTCCGACACCACCATACATTCACAAACACTCATTATATATATTTTTATTTTTATGAAATATATTTCTATTTTTTATTATTTTTTATTTTTAATGCATTTATTTGACAATATATCACTATTATTTTTTAATTTTCCTTATACCAATCATTTCAACATACTGAAATTCAATTTTATTTTTCATTTTTCCCCATAAGAACACATTTCAGCCACCTGAAATGACAAAACCATCATTTTACCCTTAAAAACCACATTTCAGATTTGCGAGATTTAAATAGCACATGTAAATCATTATGAAATCAGAATTTTCTGATGTACAAACATTAAACATAATGCAAACATCACTCACACAAATTTTCATCACATGAGAACATCATTTCCCTCATAAAATATCAAAAAACCTTCATTTTCTTCATAAAAAATAGTCATACTGTGTTTCTACGAAACTCGAGATGCATTGAATGACTGCGTGATTCCCGTGACAGAGCCATCATTGCTCTCGATTCCATGCTACACATCAAGCTTCAGCATCTCCATTATTCTCCATCATCCTTTGCTCCAATCTCCTTCCCGATTCCTCCTTCAAGTTAATGCGCATGAACAACCCATAGAGGGGAGAGAGAGGGAGGAGAGAGAAATACTGAAAAATGAGATTTTTAAATCATCCATTAAAACAGACAAGCTTACAGCTATCTTGTTCCTCTCTCTGCCCTGATCGAGAATCTCCCTATCTCTCTCCAAATGGGTTTGAATCTAAGAGACATCAAGCAAAAATGAGGAGGTGCATTGATGCTTCCCTCTGTTTGACAATTTTTGCATTAGTTTCAAGGCTTTTACTAAGCCTAAGGTTTAAAACATTAAAATAACTACTTCATCTTTTTGTGCTCACATTGTCCCGCAAGTTGAGGGGGAAAACAGACTCAGATTTGCAAATCCGATTGGATAGGTGGCTTCGTGGCGTCGAACTCCATCAATTTGGCCTCTCTCATACACTTTATGGCTTCCCGATCCGGTAGCTACTTTATAACACTGAACCTTGCAGGGATTAAATGGGGGGTTAAACGACCTCCGCTTGACAAACTGAGACTTGCATTGGATTCTTGATGTCAAAATGCATCTAGGAAAACTCCATCTCAGCCATCCGCCAACCGTTCAATTTTTCATGAAAATTGGCTCTTTAACGCCTCTTGGGCATTTTCCGGCTCCAAAACAAGCTTCAACGCTTCAAGAACGGGTCCAAATCGGGTCCTAAAATCCAGCTCTCATTGGGGACCACTAGACAGGGCGACTCAGCCCGTTGAATCCCACGAACGAATCTGCACGTGCATAATCATAAAGAGCATCAAGCTGATACAAAATAGACACACAACAAAAAAGACATCACATCTTTCACCCTACCCCTTGACAAAACCAAGGCATGAAATCCACGAGGAGTAGGCCGAACATAATTTGACAGAAAGCCCAAAGCTAATCACTAACCGACTACTCCAACAAGGCCAAGCTAAAAAGAACTATCAAAGAGGTCATCCTAAGTGGCGGTCTGAACTACCTACCTAATTTAGGACAACTCAACTAGGAGGTCCTCCTAGGCGAGGACTCCTATAACCTGGCAAAAAATATTTTCTTTTAGTACATTTTCCTTTTAGGCCTTTATTTTCCATACTTGGGCGTGTAAAAAGGAAGGAGCTAAGCATTGTGATCCAAGGAGAATAGGGCATCAGCCTCAGGACCTGTCTCGGTATCCTAAAGCCTACCAAGCCCTCACAAGGCAACACGTAATCCTTTTCTAACACACACTTTTACTTTTTCTCCAACCTTCTCTGGTTCTTATTCTTATTTTTATAGCTAGCTGCCACCCCTAGAAAGATAAGGTATCGGCCCCCCCGGGTCGCCCCGGGTCTGACTTGTCCCCAAGAACCTACAAAGCCTTTGCAAGGCAATGAACAACTGCTCAAGGATTTTGCTTTCTTTCCTTTTCTATTTTTATAGGGATTAGAATCCCTTTTTACACACCTCCGTATATTCATATATTTTCAACTATTCAGGATTTTGCTTCTTTGCATCATCAATTTGTTTGGCATGATTTTCTAACTGCCTCACAACTAACAGAAACTCCTAGAACGGCCGCCTAGCAGGTTAGCAAAATAGGGTCACTAGGATTGCCTTCTAAAACATGTATTTTAATGCCTGACAATGCCTTTACAGGAGGCAACGACTACTCAGACCTCCCACAGACATACTAACCTATACCTGGGACTTCATGCCTTGACTGCCGGTCCCCAACAAGAAAACGAAATCCCTCACAAGTACATAGATGCATATAACATAAAATAATGGTACTCGTAAAAAGAAAGATATCACCTGGATTGGGCCACAAGAAGATTTGGCACAATAAAGGTTTCCCTCGGTTCCATGTAATCTATTTAGCATAGTACTAAAATAGAAAACGTTAACCACACCCACACTAAACAAACAAATGGCCCTCTTGGCCTAAAATGAATAGGTCATTCTAATCCATGCAATACATGGTCTTCTTGGTATATACACCACATCCGATCATACTAACCAAGATACCAAGAATAGCATACAATAGGACGGCTAGCCCATGCTACTCATGCGAGTCAGCTAAAAGCTTTTGATCTGGGACCTTTGTAGATCCACTAGCCCAAGCCTTTCTATTGATATCTCAGTAATAATGGCCATCTCTTCTTGGGTACTATGAGCTGAATGAATGACATCATTAGGTTGATATAACTCATCTTCTTGGTCGTCATTCAAACGAATCACTTGTCCCAAATTTCTAGTAACTCCTTCTATAGGGAGAATCATGGATTTATGATCATTCAACCCTTCCCTATTTAGATCATTACATGTATCAATGGTACAACCCAAAATAGGTAGAGCTTCACGCCTAGGCACATCACATAGATGCATCTCAAGGCGGTCCCTATTGTTAGATGTAGCATTATGGCCTTTAGTCGCATCCTCTTGGGAATCCATCAAAGCATGTCCACATGCAATTCCTGGCCCTTCATCTGACACACCAATAGTATTTTTAGGGGTTTTGGGCCTTCAAACCCATCTTACATTTCTCGTTATATGCTTATACATTCTCGATTTGCCAGATTGGTCTAATGGACTCAATGTGGACTTATTGCTATAGCCAGATGGCCTCACATCCTTAGCACTTCTACTCAACAAAGGTGGACCTTGGGCATGGTACACCTTCTTTATATGAGATGTCTGTACTTGCCTTTTTCCACTATGTAATTGCTTATTCATAGGAACCATGCTTTTACTAAAAGGAATAGTATCTACTTGAAAGCATGATTCATCCATAAATTGAAAAGGCTTCCCAAGAGCCTTACTAGCAGCACAACTAGGACCACTCATAGCACGCTTATCCATACTCATAGGCCCAATGGTCCTATCAATGCCACCATTGCAACTTCCTCTCGTGGAACTATTGCAAGCCTTGATGGGACTTGCTAGGCATGGAATCTTTTTATCCCCAGGGGGTATATTATCCCTACTATTGGCATTTTCTGCTTGGAGATTTTGGCTACCAAGGTTCCCCTCATAAGCTGCCTTGGTATCAACAAGTGAGCTGTCTCTATGTAGAAATGGTTGGAAGCTGGGATGCACTTGTACTGATCAAAGCAGGGAAAACTCCAAAAGTTTTCCCAACATCTATGAATATGTCTCTCATAATCAATGGCATGCATCTTTGCTTCCTGTAACGACTTAGGATTCTGCATTCCCACTTGGATTTTCATGTTAATCCCTATGCCACTCAAAAAGATCTCACATAGCACATCACCTGGCAATGCAATAGCTCTTCTTGGCCAAAGCCTTAGAATATAATCAAAGGATCTAGCATATTCTTTAACAGAAGGATAGGACTCATGCCTAATCTGCATCAGCTTCCCTAAAACTTGGGTCATAGGCACCTTCTTCTCATATTCATCTAAAAATAGATCACTCAACTCCTCAAAGGATTTAATAGACCCCCTTGGGAGGCTCCAATACCATTTTCTAGCTTCTCCCTTCAGGGTGCTAGAAAATACAAGCATCTGATGAATATCATTGAACCCACTTGCAATGCAAGTTAGGCCATATTCTTTTAAGTGCAACATTGGGTCCTCATTTACCAATCCATAAAAAACTGGGAGATCCCTATAAGGAGGAGGGCATTTATTCCTCTCCTTTGGGGTTAGCACTGGGCCATTAAAATCTTTATATTCATGACCTAACTCTAGTGTCTTAATGTCTTCAACCTCTTCCATTTCCACCTTTACTGGTGTAGGGAGGTTAATATTATCCTTGCCATCCCTTTTTGCTAACTCATAGAGTGGTCTAGGGAGTCCTATAGCTCTTAGCATGTCATTCTGATACTTTCTTAGAGGATCTTTCATATCTTGGCCCTTCTTAGGCATTTCCATGATGGCTTTATCTAGGAGCTTTTGCCCCTCATTAAAAGCAAACTTATCCTTAGCACTTAGGACCTGGGGACCGTGCCTTATAAGCAACGGTTTTCCCTTAACAGCTAAGGATTTTAACATCCTTGTGATACCTAAAATTTTGGCATGATGCCCCACCACATGGGATGTTTTAGCCATAACTGCACTCCATTGTATGTCGAGTTTTTCCCATAGCACTATGGATTTAGCATAATCACTTGTTGATGCCATGACTGCCATAGCTTCCAACATACTTGTTCCATGCCCTCTAGGTTGATGGATGGTTATACATGATTTCTCTTGGGTAGAGACCACACCAAGGCGAACCTTGGCCCATGCCATCGCATTAGAGGATGGGATAACCACTAACCGGTTACTCTTCTCATCACCCAAATTATATTTTGTAGAGGACCCATGCTCTACATAACTAACTAAATCCATCAGTAAGTTTTGTATAGGGAAAGCCAAGGTTTTCCCTCCTTGAACGAACCCCATTTTATGGGCAGCTTAGCACACTACTAATGGAAATTATAAACTTAGGTCCCTTTACAACATAGATTCAAAAACCGCTACTTATAGGCAGCTCCCAGCAAATGCACCATTGATGGGACCTAAAATGGGCCAGCACTGGCTATGGCACTAGCCGGACCTCATGCACACAACAAACAACCCCACCACCACACGGCTCGCGGGCCAGAAGCGTTTGAGCCTCACTCTCATGAATGATGAACTTGACTTTTAACTTTTAAGTTCTGATCATGATTCTTGGATGACAGATGTTATGATGTTAGTATGTTACACTTTTGTTTCAAAATATTGTAAGTTATTTTGGGTGATTTAAGATTTCTTCAATCTTATGATTTGCAGCTTGCGAAATTGATAACTATGTGAAATTGCTGCGCAATTTGATTTGTGAAATTTAAATCATGGGTCTCAAATGTTGGATTCTTGTGCTAAAAGTGAAGATTGTTCAGTCACAGTGACTCAGTCTCTAGTATACTTAGTATGTATATATATATGTATATTTAATCATAATTTATTGGTTTCTCCGAAACGCTGTTTCCACCAAAATTTCAAATGGCCAAAACTCTGAGACTTCGTTTCTTCTAGTTTCTTGATGTATCATGTATCTACTTAGTGCTATGATCTGCCACCGATGACTACTCGTATTATCATGAGTGACGAGTGATAGATATAGTGCCTCGTAACACGAATATAAGGAAGCACCTCTCAACTGATTGCCATGGCTCCATTGCGACTCTCCTATATCTCGGGGATTGGCCCCAAGATGAGTCGCTCCAACATAAAGTACACACAATACAAGCTCTACTCTTTCATTTTGAACATATCCCAGGAGATACCATGTGTCCTTACCAAATAATCCCTCACACTCTCAAGCGTAGGTCATCATAACGAAAAACAGGTGCTATGCATCCAGTTCTTCATATTCCGATACCATAGTTGATATGCATATGCAAAAGTGGACGATCCTAATGTGCTCAAACATAATTTGCAATCACAAACGTGTCATGCACAACTAGGCTTTCCAATACTCATTCACTAATTCGTTGCGGCGATGTAAGGATAGCACCAAGACAATGCTCATGCTACTATCCTCTTAATTACAATACTAGGAACCCTATATCATGCTATGCATCAGCAAAATTAGTAATAAACAACACCCAAATCACATCATTCGAACACCCCACCTCCTACGTTTAGGTATTGCTTCCATTGCATAGGTGTAGGGATTTATTTTGTCATGTTTTAATGTATGAAAAGTGATAAATCATGAACTTTGACAAAGAGATAGGGGAAACTGAGGCTAAACCTCACGGTCTACCACTACTACCATATATTCACAAACACTCGTTATTTTTTTCTTATTTTTATGAAGCATATTCTTATTTTTCCTATTTTTTCTTATTTTTAATACATTTATTTGACAATAATGACTATTAGTTTTTAATTTTCCTTATACCAATCATTTTAGCATATTGAAATTCAATTTATTTTCCATTTCCCCCCATAGGAACACATTTCAACCACCCGAAAGGACAAAACCATCATTTTACCCTTAAAAATTGCATTTCGAATTTGTGGGATTTAAATAGTGCATGTAAATCATTATGAAATCAGAATTTTTTGATGTACATTAATTAAGAATAATGCAAACAACACTCACACAAATTTTCATCACATGAGAACATCATTTCCCTCATAAAATATAAAAAAACCTACACCTTGATAAAAAATAGTCATACTATGTTTCTACGAAACCCGAGACGCATTGAATGACAGTGTGACCAGTGGACGGAGCCTCCATTTCTCTCAATTCCATGTTGCACATCAAGCTTCATCATCCCCATTAATCTCCATCATCCTTTGCTCCAATCTCCTTCCCAATTCCTCCTTCAAGATAATGCGCATGAACAACCCATAAAGGGGAGAGAGAGGGAGAGAGAAAGACTAAAAAAATGAGATTTTTGAATTCTCCGTTAAAACGAGCAAGCTTACAGCCATCTTGTTCCTCTGTCTGCCCTGATCGAGAATCTCCCTCTCTCTCTCCAAACGGGTTTGAATCGGAGGCATCGAGTTGTTTTCCAATGGCTAGTTCTTTTCTTGAATTTTATGGAAAGAAAAGAGAGGATCCTTAGTGATTCCTCAAAAAATTGGAGCTTGTATGTATTATCCAATGAATAAATGACTCAACCCTGAAACTCCAAATCCTGAAATTTCAATTGTTGGATGAAGGTCGCAATTGGTTTGAAGATTATGAAAAGACCCTTAGATTGAGAAATCCTCCTATTCCAATGGAATATGAGGCAACGAAGGAGGCATTTCTTGACCACTTTAAGGAAACTGAGACTTCCCAAAACCTTTGGAGAAAAATAGAAACTTGCAAGAAAAAAGAAGACCAGACTGTAGAAATTTTTGCCATGGAGTATGCTAGACTTTGGGAAATTTTTGCCATGGAGTACGCTAGACTTTGGGATCGTCGGAATGTATCTTTAGGCCCAGGAGAGAGAGCCCCAAAAATGTTGAAAATCAAACATCTCATTGAAAACTTGCAGGGAGAGGTGAGGACAAAGTTGGAAATTAAGGAACCTAGTACTTTTGAAGAAGCTGTGATGATTGCCATAGAAAAGGAGGAAAAAATTGAGAAAATTAAAAAAAGAGAATAATTTAGAACACCTGTTGAAAATAGAATCCAAAATTGGCAAAGACAAAACTTTCAAATGTTAACAAGACAAAATGCCCAATTAGCACTAGAGATTGAGGATCAATTGTCAGGCCAATTACAAAATATGAGATTAGGAGCCATGAGAGGAAGACCTTGGAGGAAGTGGAGGACTTGTAGGACAGACCAATTAGGAAAATTTAGGAATTAGGAGAGGAGCAAATGGTAGAGGATATTTTGATAGATCGATGGTGACTTGTTTTTCCTGTGGAGAGTTAGGTCATGTGAGTACAAATTGTCCTTATCTACCTAGAGCAGGAGGGGATATGTATCCTTTACCTCAAAATTTTCCTAACAGATAGAATGATTTTGGAATAGAAATTAACAATGATTCTATCTTCCAAAAACCTAGATTGAGTGAATAAGAGAAAGGAAAAAGTGCTATAAATTGTATTCTTTTAGAAAATAAGGAAGAGAGTGATAGCTCTTTTGAGGAAGATGATAGTGAGGATGAGAGTTCAGAGAGAGATTCTGATAGGGAGGTGTCATCTATTGCAGTTGAGTTACTTAATTTTGAGAGAGAAGGAGAGAGAATAGAGGATGAATTTTTGAGTCTTTTGGAAGATCATGAGGGGGAGGGCTTAGAAACTGTAAGGTTTCAAGATGAAGTTAAGGGTTCGAATTTGTTGCCTGATGAGAATGTTGAGATTTATTGTGAGTTTGTTGATCAAGAAAGTATTGAGGTTTTAGGTTCTGACTCTTGGTGTACTGGTGTTGTTGACTTTGGTGAGTCTTGTGAGTTGGTTGTTGATGGTTTGAGTAGCCTTGGAGAGGCTTTTGATTGTGATGATGTTGTTTTGAGTAGACCTGACCTCATGCTTCTTGATAGTTGTGTGAATAATTGTTTGGTTGATTTTGGCAATAATATCGAAGAGAAAACTTCATATGATAGTCTTCTGGTTTCCTTGAGTTCTCCCAAAGTTTGTGATAATGTTTGTGAAGATTCTGATTGGGGTTTTGAGGACCCTGAGAGTGACATCAATGAGGATGTGAGAGGAAATTTGAGTAAGGCTTTGAAAAGAATTGAAAATTTGAGGGAAGAGAGGTTTAAAACCAAGGAAATAGAGTTGGAAGGTATTTGTGAGGAGGTAGTTGGGGATTTGGTAGTTGAGGAGTCTTTGGTTGAGGTTTTTAACTCAAAGTTGTTGTATTGTGAAAATGTTGTTTGTAATGATGATGTTTCTTGTGAGGTTTCTTGTAAGGATACTATGGAAGGTGTTTGCCACTCTTTGCATGTGAAAGACTCGATGGAGTCTTGTATTGTTGATGAGTTGAGTGATATTGGTGGGTGTCCCGGAGTGACCCCATGTGTTGATGTTGTTGGTTCTTGTAGTGTTGTGAGTCCGGATTTGACACCTTTTGAAGTTGTGTTTTATGGAGATTGAGTTGGGGGATCCTTGTATAGTATCTTTGGGAGAAGTTGTTCATGATTGGATAGATAAATCAGTGGATGATTTTGAATTTGGCAACAAACAAAGGGTCAAAACTTTATTTAGAGACTCTAGAAGTAACATGGTTTTTCCTAGGGAGGATGGGTGGGATTTGAACATTTTTGAGAGTGGTTATGATTTGAGGGATTTGAAGATGTTTGCTTATGGTTGGGATTCAAAGAATTTGGAGGATGATGTAATTTCCTTAGATGGTGAGGATTGTCTCGAAGGATCTCAACCAAAAAAGTTTAGTGATTTTGATGAAATTTCATGGATGAATTTTGTCTACTTGTAAAGGAGTTGTTTGAAAGAAATGTGCCATTTGTGTTTATTGAGAAAATTGTGGATAGATCGTTGGATTTGATTTTTGATTGGCTCATAAATGTTGCATCGTTTTATGAGAGAAATTACTGCACATGAATGTTTGCAGACTAGGGGGAGGGCTAAATATGTCAAGATTTTTTCTGAAAATGCAAAAACCCTAGTTAAACTGTAGTTAGGCTTGGTTTCTGTTGGCTTAGTTTTTTGCGTGACTGTTTGCCTTGTTATTTTATGATTGGATTTCTTGTGTTTGTCTAGCTTAGGATTTGTTTCTGTCATTTTTTTAATTTGTTGAGTGTGAAACTTGATAGCTTTGGTCGAGCTTGGTATTATTTTGGACAGCTTGATGTTGGAGTTTGCTTGTAGCTGTCGAACATTGTGGAACAAGGTTTGTTTTCTTGTTGAGACTCTTGCACATAACGGGGATTATGGGTTCACGAGCACTTCATGTTGCACTTGTTGATACATTGCACTCGGGGGTCGTCTCCTATTCTTATCAAATACTCCTATGCCATGGATTGGGATGAAGCACATTTCGCACCATCATTGAGCACTTGCAAGGCATGAGACCTGTTACAGCTATATGCACTAAATCCTAGTTGCATGCACACATGAGAGAGCACTTGTCATTGAGCACGTACATTTCTTACACGTACAAAATTTGGGATATTCATCACAAAGTTAGGAACCTCTGGATGAGTGTTTAAGGTGGTTGGGTGAGTCAGAGGGTCATGAAGGATGTCGTCAATTGTGAGATGGGTTGTTCTTATCTTGTCAATATCTTGAGAACCATCATATCCAGAGTGTTTGTGAGATTTCAGGTGGGTGGAGTGGAGATTGACATTTCTTTTGTTGAGCATTGAGAGGCGAGGATAAGGATTTAAATAATCAAAGAACTTTGTTTGCATTATGCATGATGCACGAGCACATGTAGATAGGCTAGGCACAACTTCTTCAGTACATCCATATTTTTTCGTGTGAGCATCGCTTGAATGTTTGCATAGCATGAATTCCAATTTGCATATATTCTCAAATCATGAATGATTGGGCATGGAGTTCATTTCAAAAAACCATATTCATGCTAGGGCACATTGCAAAAAAAAAGGTTCATATCCAGAGAATGTTTATTTTGAAGACTCAAGGATCAAAGAAAAAGGTCGTAAGTTTTACATCGTTAGCGAGCATTTCTTGAAGAAAAAGAGGACGTGTGTTGAAAATGTGTGCAATTACAAGAACAATAGGCTAAGGAAGGGAATAAGTCATCTAAGATAAAAGATGGAGAAAAATGATGTGATTTACGAAAATTGATAATTTTTCCCATTTTTGATGGATTTTTGCAATTCTACCTACATTATATTGTCCACCAGATGCGTTCGATCGTTTTGAGTACCCGAAAAACTATATTCAGAGTTCATATGACGAAGTTATGATCCAAACAAGTTGTAAACAAACATAGGACTGAATAAACGAAAATAGTGAAAAGTAGTAGAAAAGCAAAAGCCAAAAGTTGAAAGCAAAAAGTCTAATGTATGTGAGAGTACTTGTGAAACTATAAATGGAGATGAGAAGGAAGAGTTAAGGGCCTTTCTCCTCAATTTCAATTTATACTTTGTGAGAGAGGTGAGAGGAGGGTCGCATGCGAGAGGATACTCTTGATGTGCTAATTCGGAAGATGAAGAATTTGGACTTTGTGGTGCCGAGTGTGGACCAAAGGTTGTCAAGGTATGATGCTCTACCCGCTTTTGGGTTTTAAGTTGTTTTGAGCTACAAGAGGTATTGTTTGGCATTTGGTTCTATGTGTGGTTCATGTGGTGTTTGTCGAATATTTAAATTTTTGTATTGTGTTGTGTATCTGACAAAGCGAATTCCCCCAACCGGCACTCCTTAACGTCTTGTTATCGGGTTGTGAGTGAGGCTTGCTCTCGATCACCGCTCACGTAACAACGTTTTACTGCTTCTTTAGGTTATCATATCGATATAATGCTTCATCATGTCCTTGACTTCACCAAGAACATTTGATATACTAGACTCATAACCGTGATCATCCACTTGCTGTTCAACTGGCCTAACCACCTGATTAGGGATCGGTCGTTGATTAATTAGCATGACATTAGGGTTCATCATTTGGCTTCCATTATTTAGTGGAACCATTTGGCTAGCTATTGACATAGCAACATGAAGAGGAGTTGGTGAAATGGGCATATTCTGCATTATGATTTCTCTCCCATTCAAATTGGTCACAGGTGTACTAGTCACACCTTTACTTTCATTGGTCAATGCCAAATTATTGCCATGATGACCCAGACTCAAATTTAAGTTTTCTCTAGATGCATAGGCCACTTGTAAGTGAGACTCTATATCCTCTACTCATGTAATAGCAGTGTCTATATCAACAAGAGCAACACTACTCAACTGCACTTGGATAGTGAAGTCTAATCCATGTAAAAGTACTGCAATTGGGCAACAACAAGTGGAATAGGAATAGAGGTTTGCAATTTACAAAACACCTCTTTCAATTTCTTAGCATAAGCTTGAGCATTCTCATGAGGCTCTTGACGTGTCACATTTAGAATACACAATCAATATTGACAATCTCTCTCTGGGGAAAACTCTCTTTATTGGAAGGCTATAAAGAATAAGTCGATCATGGTTATGGCTCCAACTTTCAAGTCATGATACCACATTGTAGCTCTTTCTTTTAGAGTAATGTTGCTAAACATCATGAGATGTGCTTCATCCTAAATTCGACAATGGAACATTAATTTTTGAAAACCACTAATGTAAAGTTTTGTATCTTTCTCTATTAATCCATTAAAAATGGGTAGTCCTAGGGCTGGAAAATATGACATTCTTGCAAGTATTGCAATGGCTTGCACTATCATGATGATCAGGCGTGCTCCAGGAGTTTGTATGACTAACAAGGATATTAATTGGGTCAACAAGACCTCTCTTTCTTAGCAATATCAGACTACTACACTTAGAATAATATCTCCTAATGATCTCAACTCACCATCTAACTCTTTTAGCTCTTTCTTACTATTGAATCTCAGCTTGACAACAATGTCTATATCAGAAAATGATAGATCTATTCCAATGATCTTTGGTATACACTAACTCATTGGTCCCTAATTAACAAACATTTGAAAACCACCACTTAGTAGTGGCTCCCCAACAAACACACCACCTGTGGGGACCTAATATAGGCCCGACAATGGCTTTAGGGCTCTAGGCAGTGGGCCTCCTATACTCACCAAACCACCCTCATGGCCTCGTGACTAGGAGCATGGAGACTATATACTACTGTAAATAAATAACATGTTTATATTGATTGCAGTCCAATAGTTTCCCTGCCCAACACCAACAAAGGGAGTATCCAAACATACAACCAATCAACATCTCAATTCACACACACCAAGAGCTCCCCCCAACAAAATACTATGGCTCCTACCACTCTCTTACACCTTGGGGATCGGCCCCACGATGCACTGTCTTACACATAGAACACAAACATAACAGAGTCCTCTCATAATATAAATGTAACGATCCATAAGTGATGCCAGGAGGCATATTCCATGGTGGATTCTGTGAGGTTTTGTGATGGATTCCGTAAAATTATATTTATTGCCGGGGCTCATACACAAGGTGGATTCCTTGTGCGAAAAGTCAATGGGGATGCCTATCCTTTTCGGGCATCTTGTTAATTTAATGTGCAAGTGGGTGATTCCATAGCGGGTGATTCCACAAAATACATATTTAAATTAATGGACGTTTATGAGTTTAGAGTGCGCACTCGTAATAAATTAAGGTTAGGATTTAGTTCTAACCAATTTATTTATTTTGTAGCTAAAGACTGCTAGGTATTCACTTTTGTCGGTTTAATTTTATTATTTTCTAACAATTGTGAATGCTTCAGTTGATGTGTAGAGCAGACAGTGGTGGCATTGGGAAGCATTGGGCGATAGCGTGTATTCAAGTTATTTAGAAGAAATTATCATTTTTGATGGGCGTGCATCTTAGGCGTGTAACGTCAATATTTATTTTTACGCCCTTATTTATTGAAGCACATGATATTTATTTATTATTTTGTATGCGCATGGACGCACGATTTAAATATTTGCTATTTAACATTGTATTTGTGCACAGCCCAAATCTTTGGGCGCCCAATAGCTCTAATTCTTTAGTGGGACAAAAGCAAACACAAAAGCTAAAGCGTGCTAATTGTAAATTGAGCTATTTTTTGAGCTTGGAGATGAATAATATATCAAATACATACTTTGTGGAGTGCTCACACAGGGCATGGGGGGAGATTGCACCCAATTAGTCTTTTTGCTTCATGTTGTGCAAGTCTTCTCTCTTGTTTTTTTGTACAAAAATAAAGTTCTTTTGTTCTTGGGGACCTTCCGGCACTCACTACGTGCGTATATAGCATCCGATCTGTGCACCACTAGTATCAGAGCGAAGCTGAGATCGAGAGCTTCCAATCGCTTACCATCTCACGCGAAGGCGGAGCTCCTGGAATGATCGAGCTCTACAGTCAGTCTCGCGGCAATTCGTCCATACCAGCGTGTTACTGGCAGTGAAGAACCCCCTGCTATGTTGTTGGATCGCGAAGAAGGACCGGTCTCTACAGGCGGAGGACCACTCGGGAAGTTCCTTTGTAAAAACGTTTTTCTCAGATAGAAGCAGATAAGTAACTTTTATCAAGTTAATTAGAAAGCTTAATAAGCTTTCTAAAAAGCTTAAAACTCCACGATTTCAATTGTTGTGGTGGAAGTGTGTACTCTCTGGTGATGGGACCTGAAATGGGCCGGCACTGGCTATGGCACTAGCCGGACCTCATGCTCATGACACAAACACCCTCACGGCCTCGCGGACCAGGAGCGTTAATCTAATGCTAAAGGAAAAATAGCCCTAAAGCTTAATCTATGCGTTTATAGTTTATAGTCCAACGTTCCCTTAAACTCCTTGGAGGGAGAACCCTTACACATTGGCAATGCCATGATCACACACATATGGAGGCAACCTCACGGTAGAAACACCGCGGCCCCACTGCAGCTCTTCTACATCGCAGGGATTGGCCCCTTGATGCGCTACTAAACATTTAGCGCAAACGAACACAAACTCCTCTCTTTTATATTTCTCGTATTTTCAGGAGATATACCATGTTTCCTCACTTAACAGTCCCCTTAGGAAACTGACCCTCTATCCTACGGCAAGGGATAACCTCACACTCTCAATGGTGGGTCAAAGTCCTAAGAAAACAATTGCTATGCAGTCCAGGAGATTTTCCTTTGATACCATGAACCATGCATAGTGTATAATGTGAATGGTCTGGTACACAAACAAAAGGAAATCAGCATTGTGCATCGTGCAAAACCAATCTTTCCATGATTTCCATATTAGCGTTTATATAATGAAACGAGGAGAGACACCGAGCCTTACGCTCATGCTGCCTTTTCCTTTATTTTAAAACAATGACCTATAGCCATGATGCAACACATAAATCAGATTTAAGATTGTAATTTGATGCTCAAACTCCCCTCTCACCCTACCGTTTAATGTTTTGCAATCATTGATAGGTGTAAGAGTCATTTTATGTGTATTTCTTTATAAAGAAAGCGATAAATACGGACAGAAACATAGAAATGAGGGTAAACCGAGGCCAACCTCATGCTCTACCTTCATTATACATTGCACAAACACTTATGTGATTTTTTGGAATTTTCCTTTTATCGTTTCCTAATTTTCTCCCATTTAAAACCCATTTTAACTATTTTTTGGTATTTTCCTCTATTTTCTTCAATAAAAAATGACTAGAAATTAAGATTGATTGTTGTGGGTTGTGGCCCTTAGGTTTCTTGACAGAAAAATGTTAGGTTTTATTGATGTTACATCTCATATTGCCCCTTTATTTTGCAAAAAACCCCCATTTTACCCCTTAAACACATGTTTTACGGGTTTTATACCATTAATTTCATCCATATCACTTATAATTTTCTAATTTTCAAAGCATAAACTGATCAAAATCATAGCAAACAACATCATGATGCATAATTAGCCCATGGGAACAATGTTTCATCAACCAAATAGCATAAAAACTCATTTTTTCTTCATAAAAATTGAATTACTGCTTAGGCTTTGTGTCTCGGGATCTCAGTTTTGGTATGGGACTGTGGATAACCCCTCATTTAATGTCCAGCATCTTCAAAATCAGCACTCTTCATGTATTCATTGATCCGCAAGTAATCCGGTCTCATCCGGACAAGCTTTCCTCCACCATTCTTCATTTTCCTCTTGCATACAAGAACAACCCCTTAGGGGAGAGAGAGGGAGGAGAGAGAAAGACTAAAATCAGAATTCTTTATCTAGGCCATCATTGCTCGGGCGAAAGGCGGCGAAATGATCAGCAGGGAGAAGGTAGTCAAGCCCCATGATCAAATGGGTGGGTTGTTTGCAGGCTGGGATCTCCATCCCTCCACATTATGGCACAAAAATCGGAGTGAAACAAGTGCCTTCTTCATGCCTCTTCTCTCTCCACGATTTGCATGTTTGATGTCATGTGGCATAAAATGTCTTGGGCTCCCAAAGGTTATGCCCATTTTGGCAAAAAATAAGTCCACCTCTTCGCATCTTGATCGTTTCCTTGGCCATTTCCCAGTCCAGGCTCCAAATCGAGCTCTCAAAAATCCTGGGCATCTGACTTGACATCCCGCATTGGCTGGCAACTCTTGACAACCCGCACGGCAGTCTGAAAAATTATCAAAAATCAACAAGTGTCGCTTGGGCGCCTTTAAAACACCTGACGCTTAAAATCATCCTAGGTCGAGGCGCCGCCTTCATCGTTGAATATTTTTTCCCTAAATTCCATATTTTTTGGCAAGTTTTAGGCACATCCTGAGCTCAAAACTCCGCTCTCATTGGTGACCACGAGATAGGGCGACTCAGCCCGTCGAATGTTGAGATATTGAGCTCCACTCGTGATATGCCAGGGTGATCGTTGTACATTTATGTCACCGACTTGTTAGCTGCAGATGCGGTTGCTACACCGCCCATGAATAATAGCTAGATGACAGCTATCCTTATCTACTCTAGTTCGTGGCTCAATTAGTATGCCACCTTAGTTACTTGAGTTTCGTTTGAGACCCATATATAGGGTTCTTCTATTTCTATGTACTAGAGTTCTTTTTGGCTTACACAACTAAGAAGAGAAAAACTGTTTTCAGCCTCCACTTGTGTGTGTATTCCCCCATTGTGCAAGCAAGAAAGCTACAAGTGAGACTCCTTCCTTCTCTCCCACAATCTTGACATGGTATCAGAGCCTTATTCATGGTAAGGAGCTCAAGAAAGCAAGCCAAGTTTGCGGTGTTCTGGTAGGAGGACCAGTGTTGCTTTCAGTTTTCTGTTTTGGGAGCAAGTCTCTGCAGGTAGCACAGTTGAAAAGTGCAAGAGTGCATTGTCTCAGATTGAGATGCCCTTCGCGGTGTAGCAAGAGGGCAGTATATGCTGCGGGAGAAGGACTTTAGCCCTTGGTTGCTTTGTTTTTTTAATTTGAGGCCATTTCGAGGCCTGTTTTGGAGGCGGAAGTTTTCTGCAAGCACTCAGGAAAATGCCCTGTTTTATGTTGTGCGACCACTATTCTACATGTTGGTGAAAAGTTACTGTAGAAATTGCATCGTATGCCTGTGCGCAGAGACGTTGGGAGTTACAGAATCATCCTTGTTGCCTGTTGATGCAAAATCGTCACTAGGAAGTGACTGTGTGGTCAAATATCACTTTCGTCAGTTTTGCAGATTTGCCCTTGTGAGGTTGAAGCTGTGTTCTTTGCAGTGACAGAATTTTTTGCAGTGTTCTGTAATGGCGACTGATTCTCTTTCACAGATTGTCATTGAAAAGCTTGACAAGAATAACTTCCAAGCATGGAAGTTTAGAATTGGGAATTTGTTGCAGGAAATGAAGAAGAACCAATTCTTCCTGATGTTTCCAATCAACAGCAAATGCAGGCATTTAAAGCATGGCATGAGAGAGCCAGGAAAGTTATGTATTGGCTGTCTATCAGCATTTCAAACTCTATGATTGTGCATATTCAAGATGCAAGTACGCCAAAGGAGGCATGGGATACTTTGTCAAAAATGTATAGCACAAATACGCAAGCTAGGAAAATGCAGCTCAAGCAAGAGTTGCATAATGTGCAAAGAGAAAATATGAGCATCAATGACTACCACATGAAGGTAAAGAAGATTGCAGATGCACTTGCTTCCATTGGGTTGCCAGTGGAAGATGATGATTTAGTTTCTGTGACCTTGAATGGTCTAGGAAAGGATTATGCACAGTTTCGAACATCCATTTTCGTACGTGAAAGATTTTCTGATTTTAAGGAGTTGATTGCTAATCTAATTTTTGAGGAGCAGAGAAATGGTGGTGCATCTTCTTCAGGAGGAACTTCAAAAGAATCTGTCTTCTACTCAAATGCTGGAAGAGGTAGAGGCAGTGGTAGAGGAGGCCGATCTGGAGGCCGTGGTAGAAATCAGAATATGCAGCAAACTCAAGAAAACCAGTCCTATGGAGGAGGACTTGGTAACTCTAGAGGCAGGGGGAGCCAAAGAGGTCGTGGTGGATGGCAAAGAGGCCAAAATGCAAACAGCAATGTTGAATGCTACTACTGTGGTAAAATGGGTCATATGGCTAAAGACTGCTATAAAAAGCAGAATGACATCATGAATGGAAAATTGCAACAAGGAAATTATGCATCTTCTAGTAGACAGGGTGATGACAGAAATGAGCATTTGTTTATGGTGCAGGACATGAACAATTCTGTGACAAGTGCAGAAGAAAGCAACGAAGTGTGGTATGTTGACTCAGGTGTATCAAACCACATGACAGGTCATGCAGAATGGATGCAAGATGCAAGAAAAATGGAAAAACCAGGATTTGTGGAGACTGGTGATGATACTGCATATCCTATTGTGCAGATTGGAAAAATTCCTTTGTCTATGCAGGATGGGAAAAAGAAATACCTGTCCGATGTATTTCATGTCCCGAGTATCACCAAGAATCTAGTTTCTATTGGTCAAATGGTTGAGCAGGGCTTGCAGGTCAGATTTAATCCTCACGGATGCTTTGTTGAGGATATGAAAAATAAAGGTCGCTTGATAGCAAAAGGAAAGAAGAAGGGCAGAATGTTTACGTTGGATGCAGACATGTCTGAATTGAGTGCAGCAATGTTTGCACATGGGACTGGTGTAGATGTAGATATTGATATCTGGCATAAATGCATTGGTCATGTTAATGTACAGCGACTTAAATCAATGCAGGCCCAAAATATTGTTGCAAGATTGCCTAAATTCAAGGTTGCAGAAATGCATAAGGTATGTGAAGCCTGTTAGTTTGGAAAACAGGCAAGGAAACCATTTCCTAGACATGTTCAAGAGAGTAAGAAGCCATTGGAATTAATCCACTCTGATGTGTGGACTACTAAAGCTGCATCTCTTGGAGGCTGTCATTATTTTGTCACTTTTATTGATGACTATAGGAGAAAAGTTTGGGTGTATTTTATGAAAAAGAAAAGTGAATTTTTTGGGCATTTCAAAACTCTTAAAGCTATGGTTGAAAAAGAGACAGGCTTGCAAATAAAATGCCTAAGGTCAGATGGGGGGGGAGAGTACCTCTCAAATGAGTTTGCAAGGTTCCTGCAGGAGCATGGCATAAAGCAGCAATATTCATGCAGTCATACCCACAACAAAATGGAATTGCAGAAAGGAAAAACAGGCATATTGAAGAGGTATCTCGTGCCATGCTCAACGAAAAAGACTTGCCAGATTTTTACTGGGCTGAAGCAGTTGCTACAGCAGTCTACTTAATGAAGAGGACTCCCACTGCAGCAATACATGGGATGACTCTAGAGGAGAGGTATACTGGTAGGAAACCAGATATTTCTCATTTGAAGATTTTTGGTTGCATTGTCTATGTTCATGTGCCAGATGAGTTGAGATCCAAGTTGGATCCAAAAGCTGAGAAGTGCATCTTTATTGGTTACTCTTTGCAGCAGCAGAAAGGGTATAGATGCTATAACCCTTCTACTCGTAAGTTTACAGTGAGTAGAGATGTTTTTGATGAGATGAGTAGTTGGTATAAACCAGTAAATGTGATTGATGATGTAGATGCACAAAATGGTAATGCTGCACAGAATTCACAGCAGCAGTCACAAAATATTAGTGGACCTGGAGCGTCCTCTGGCAGTGGTTCACATTCTTCGCCATGGACAGGAAGATTGAGATCAGGAAAATCTTCTCAAAACAATGCAGATAGTGGTATGCAAGTTTCACGAAAAGGAAAAGAGAAGGTAGATCAGCCCATGTTTGATGCGAATGCAGGTCACTCTTATGTGGATGGTGAATCCAATGGCTCAGAACAGAGCATTGATGATGAGTTGGGTATTCCTTCTATTGTTACACCTGGAGTAAGGAAGACCAGGGATGTTTTGAGAGCACCTGGGAGTGAACCTACTTTGCGCAGGTCTACCAGAGCTAGGTATCCTGTGGATAGACTGAAATATGATGGATTTACAGCCATTCACTATGCCTATATGGTCAAAGTGATACACGAACCAGAACCCACTTCTTTTGAGCAAGCCATGGGAAAAGAAAAATGGGAGAAAGCCATGGATGAAGAAATGGATGCCTTGGAAGCAAATGCTACATGGGAATTGGTACCTTTGCCTAAAGATAAGAATGCAATTGATTGTAAGTGGGTTTATAAGGTGAAGCACAATGCAGATGGTTCTGTGAACAGATACAAGGCAAGATTAGTAGTCAAGGGGTATGCACAAACATATAGCATTGATTATGAAGAAACATTCAGTCCAGTGCAAGGATGGAAACCGAAAGAGCAGTCATTGCTATGGCTGCATCAAAGGAATGGTCTTTACATCAGATGGATGTAAAGAATGCCTTCTTGCATGGTGATTTGCAAGAAGAGGTATATATGGAGTAGCCACCAGGTTATGTGCATGCTGTTCATCCTGAGTTTATTTGCAGGTTGAAAAAAGCATTGTATGGCTTGAAGCAAGCACCTAGAGTATGGTCTGACAAGATAGGACAATATCTTGTCACTATTGGCTTTCAGATTTCCAAGGCAGATTTCTCACTTTATGTGAGAAAAACAGAGAAAGGTATTATGCTACTTGTCATTTATGTTGATGATTTGATTATGACAGGTGACAGTGATGAATATATCCTTCATGTGAAAATGCTATTGAAGCAGAAGTTTGAGATGAAGGATTTGGGAGAGCTGCGTTATTTCTTGGGCATTGAGGTGATTAGATCACCAAGTGGGATACTGCTCTTGCAGAGGCAGTATGGATTGGACATGCTGTCCAAATATGGGATGACAGGCTGTAAGCCTATTTCAGTTCCTTTGGAGCAGAATGTGAAGCTGAGCGCAGATGCAGGTGAGCTTCTGGAAGACCCTACTATGTACAGACACATAGTAGGAAGTTTGATTTATATGACTATTACCAGGCCAGATGTGAGCTATGCTATTGGATTGGTAAGTCCCTTTATGCAAGCTCCAAGGAAACTACATTTGGATGCGGCTAGACACATACTCAGATATGTGAAGTCCACATTGTAGTATAGACTATTTTATGAGACTAGGGTTCAGATACAGTTGTATGGATACACTGATGCTGATTGGGTTGGTAGTATTTCTGATAGACGATCTAACAGTGGGTATGTGTTCTCTTTTGGGAGTGCTGCAGTCACTTGGAGCAGCAAGAAACAGCCTACAATTGCCTTGTCGAGCACAGAGGCTAAGTACAGGGGTGCAACAATGGCTGCATGTGAGGTAGCTTGGTTGCATAAGCTACTTTATGATATGCATTAGCCTACAGATGGGCCAGTTGTCATTTATTGTGACAACATGAGTAGTATACACTTGGCAAATAACCCTGTCTATCATGCTAGAACAAAGCACATTGAGGTGCATTATCACTATGTGCGGGAGAGGGTTTTACTAGGTCTTATTGATCTAGTTTATGTTAGCACAGAGGATCATGTAGCTGACATATTCACGAAGGCATTGGGCGCAGAGAAGCTGCGCAAGTTCAGAGACCTGCTTGGTGTGCAGGAATTGGGATTGAGCTCGAGGGGGAGTGTTGAGATATCGAGCTCCACTCGTGATATGCCAGGGTGACCATTGTACATTTATGTCACCGACTTGTTAGCTTCTGCAGATGCGGTTGGTACACCGCCCATGAATAATAGCTAGATGACAGCTATCCTTATCTACTCTAGTTCGTGGCTCAGTTAGTATGCCACCTTAGTTACTTGAGTTTGGTTTGAGACCCATATATAGTGTTCTTCTATTTCTATGTACTAGAGTTCTTTTTGGCTTACACAACTAAGAAGAGGAAAACTGTTTTCAGCCTCCACCTATGTGTGTATTCCCCCATTGTGCAAGCAAGAAAGCTACAAGTGAGACTCCTTCCTTCTCTCCCACAATCTTGACATCAAATCCCACAATAGATTTGTACAAAACAACCAAAGGAAGCATCAAGCTGATACAAAATAGATACATACTAAACATAGCACAGGGCTCACCCTACCCCCTGACAAAAACAAGGCATGACATCCACAAGGAGTAGGCCTAGCATAATCTGATAGAAGGTCCGAAGCGAGTCACTAACCGATTGCTCCAACACGTCCAAACTAAAAAGAACTATCAAAGAGGTTGCCCTAGGTGGTGGTCTTAACTACCTACCTAGCTAAGGACAACACAACCAAGAGCTCCTACTAGATGAGGACTCCTATAGCATGATCAAGAAGTGTTTTCTTTAAGCACATTTCTTCTTTTAGGGTTTTATTTTTCCCACACTCGGGCGTGTAAAAAGGAGGGAGCTGAGCGTAGTGACCCAAGGAGAACAGGGCATCGGCCTCAGGTCCTGTTTTGGTACCCAAGAACCTACCATGCCCTCGCAAGGCGACACTTAATTATTTTCTGATGCTCACTTTTATTTTTGCTCCAACCTTCCTTACTTTCTTCTTTTCCAGCAAGATGCCACCCCTAGGAAGACAAGGCATCGGCCCCTGACTCGTCCCCAGGAACCTACCAGGCCTTCGCAAGGCGATGATCAACTGCTTATAAATTTTCCTTTCTTTGCTTTTCTATTTTTATAGGGGTTAGAACCCCTTTTTACACACCTTTGTATATACTTATTTCCTTTCAGATATTCAGAGTTTCTTTTATTATCATTTTTCCTTTTTGGCAGGCTTCTCTAACTGCCTCACAACTAACAAGAACTCCTAGAACGGCTGCCTAGTAGGCTGGCAAAACAGGGTCACTAGGACCCCTTCTAAAACAGGTCTTTGGATGCTTGGCAATGTCTTTACAGGAGGCAACAACTACTCAAATCGCCCTCAAACATACCTAACCTAAACCTGGGACTTCATGCCTTGGTTGCCGGTCCCAACAAGAAAAGAAAGTCCCCTACAAGTACACAGACACATATAGCACAAAACACGATACTCATAAATGAGAGATATCACCTGGATAGGGCCACGAGAAGCTTTCGTGCAACAAAGGCTCCTTCCACGCTCTTCTTCCGAACCTGTCTAGCACGGAACTAAAACAAGAAACCACTAACCGCACCTGTACTAAACAGACAACTGGCCCTCTTGGCCTAATGAAATAAAGCACTTCACTACAAAACTTGATCGGCCCTCTTGGCCTAATGAAATAAAACATTCAAAACCTCGCAAAACGGGCCCTCTTGGCCTAACGAGATAAAACAGAATAGCACCTACACATCCCTCCCTGAAATAGTACAGATATACAATAATAAGCTCCTTTCCAAGGAGGAAAAAAACTAGGGCTCATAGCCCTAAACTAAATGCATAAGATTATGACCCATCCCTCCTACATATATAGCAAGAGGCGTACGCATAACATGTTGTCTAATCAGCCTATGGGTCCAGGACAATAACGGAAGGTTGGTCTCGGCTACTCTTTGCATCACCCATATCAACCATCGTCTGCCATATATAGCATGCTCTGATAACATTCCCCACAAGTGACTGGGTCCTGTCTCATTATTGATAACAATATTCAAACTAGGACCACAATTAAAGAAAATGTCTTCTTCATAAGCAAGATTTGCCAGTGAATCTTCAAACTGATTCCAGTAACGCGGAATCAGCTGAAAAGACACTCTCTCAAACTCCTCAAGTAGGGTCATCGCAGTTCGATGATACATACAAAGAATGGGATTCCGCACTGTGTATGTCCCATCTAGCTGATTCAGGATCAACTGGGAATCCCCTTTTACTAACAACCACCGAATACCACCTTGTTTGGCAATATGCAGTCCCACAATCAAGGATTTATACTCCGCCATATTGTTAGTGAATCCTACCCCGAGATAAGCAGCTAACTTCATCGTAACTCTTCGTCGGGGATCTCGGATTACTACTCCAACACTCCCTTTTTTATTAGGGCCCTTGGACACTCTGTCAAAATATAATGCATACGTCCACAATGGGTTTACATAGCTTGCCATCACGAACTCCTCTATTCGTAATTATGGTAATCAAAGTTTAGCATGTTGAGAGGATGAACTGATGATTCCATCCCACCTTCTTCATTGAACTCAACAGGGATACTTGTCAACAGTCGTAAGCAGTGATGGCAGAAGACTTTGATCTCCCACAAAAAGGTTCCATCTTCTTGCTCAATCACTTTGTATCCTTTGCTCCACCAGATAAGTTTCCCCTGATGGTATCTTTGCTCCAGATATGGGTGCTCCAAATAAGGAATTAACCGCCCCATCAACCAGCTTTAAGCTCTCGTGCATGTCTCAAATCATCCCCAGCATGGACCTGCAATGCATTTTCCTGTATTAGCCTACTTAGAAATAATAAGGTTTAATCTTATTAAGATTAACCTTATTTTTAAACTCTACTCCCTGTAGATCAGCTAATAGAGCCGTAGACCTATTTTTCCCTAACTTGACAATCTTGTAGGGGCCATCCCATTTAGGTTCCAACTTCCTTGGAAACAGCTCCCTACGCGCATCATAGTACATAACTAATTGCCCTTTTTTAAAGGTATACTTCTTGGCTTTAAGATCATGCAATTACTTCATCCGGCATTTAGCTACCTCCTGGTGTAATAAGCTCTGCAATTTCCATTCATCCAAGTGGGCTATGGTCGTGAAACGTTCAAAAAGGGAATCCTCATCTCCCAAAGAGTGGTTAATTGCAAACCGTATGGTTGGCAACTCAATCTCGAGGGGTAACACATACTCTTCTCCATAAACTAATTTAAATGGAGTATGGCCGATAGCTCGCTTGAACGTTGTATTGTACACTCATACTGCCACATACAACTTCCTGTCCCAGTCTCGTTTCTTCTCAAAGACTATTTTAGACAAGATACCCACAAGCTGCTTATTGGTACTTTCGACTTGTCCGTTTTCTTGTGGATTATAAGGGGTCATTTTATTATGCTTGAAGCTTCAGTCAAGGTTTTAATCACTTTATTCAAAAAATGGATTCCACGGTCCGACACTAATTCTTTCGGTGGACCAAAACGGCAGATAATCTGCTCTAAAAGGAAACTTGCAGTCTCTTTTGCATTGTCCTGCCTCATCGCCCACGCTTCTGACCATTTTGTAAAATAATCAGTGGGGCTACTATAGTGTATCTCTTCTGAGTAGTAGACGATGCGGTGATAGGACCCACAAATTCAATGCCTCACTTCTCAAATGGAAGGATAGCCATGATAGGCGTAAGTGGGCGTTTTCTATTCTCTCTGCTATCATGTCTTTGACAAGTATCACATCTCTTAACATACTCAAAAGAATCTTGGAAGATGGACGACCACCAATATCCAGCTCTTAAAGCTTTCTGTGCGGTCAACCATCCCGTAAAGTGCCCTTCACATGCGGAGTCATGGCACTCTTCCAAGATGAAAGGAACCTTGTCAGGCATCACACATTGGCAGTAAATATCATCAACACCCTGCCGATATAGTGTCCTTGCTATTAAGGAAAACTTCAAAGCTTGTTGTTTGATTTTCCTCTTTTCAGACTTTGATAGACCAGCTCCAGTCTCTCCTGTTGATAGATAATGCATAATAGCAGCATACCAAGATGGGATGGAAGCTGTATCAATTTTAAACATTGCTTCAATATCACTTCCTTCTGCCAAAGTCTCTTTCGGCTCCCCGAAATCCACAAGGCATTCCACAATACCTTGCAACCTCGGTGGCTTACTCTTAATCTCATAATCAAACTCCTGCAAAGTGATTAACCACTTTGCCAAATGGTCAGGCAGTTGTAGCTTGTTCATAAGCAATCTAAGCCCTTCCGCCTTCGTATAGAAAACTACCTTCTCATAGAGGATGTAGTGCCTGAATTTCTGTCCCAAAGACCATCGCAAGATACAACTTCTCCATGTAGGTATAATTGATCTCTGAAATGCCCAATTTCTGACTACCAAAAGCTATCGGATGATACCACTTTTCCTCCCAAATTTGGGCTAAGCAACATCTTATACTATGCATGGTGGCTGAACACCTCGCCTCTTTTAGGTGCTTTTAAAATGGGTGCTTTTACTAGCTCCTGTTTCACATCCTCGAAAGCTACCTTACAAGGGTCGCTCCATTCAAATAGACAGCTAAAGGATAATAAATTCGTTAATGGCAACGTTCTTTCTGCCAAGGCATTTATAAACCTTTGATAGTATCCTATCGATGATAGAAAGCTATGAACCTCTTTCGGAGTGCGTGGTGGACTCATAGCCACTATAACCTTGATCTTTTCAGGTCAGTTGCTATCCCTACTAAACTGACCACATGGCCTAGCAATAGCCCATAAGGCACTCCAAAGACACACTTTCGTGGGTTTAGAGCGATAAAAAATTGTCTCCAGCGCTCAAAGCACTTTCTTAAAATGATCAACATCCTTTCCCTTATAGTGGCTGCCCCCAGATCATCGATAAACAATTTCAACTCATTTGGGGAGATGCCACCAAAGATCTTGTCTGCTGTTCGTTGCCATGATCCAGGTGCATTGCACAAACCAAACGCCATCACATGGTACGCAAAAGTACCAAAGACAGTAATAAAAGTCATTTTCAACTTGTCTTCTTCTGCAATTGCCATCTGGTTATATCTTGCAAAACAATCCATGAATGAATATATTTCCCTACCCGCTAATTGATCCAAAATTTGGTCAATAAACGACAATGGGTAGTAATCCTTAACCATCTGCTTATTCAACTCTCTAAAGTCTACACATAGTCAGATCTGGTTGTTTTTCTTCTTCCCGATAATAACTGGTGAACACCATTCTGTATGTTGTACAGGGAAGATTAAACCAACTTTTCGTAACTTCTGTAACTCCTCAAACAGCCCGTCCCTTAATTCAAAAGGCATACGCCTTACTTTCTAACGCACAGGACGACTGCCTTCTTTTATGGGAACAGTATGAACAGCCAGGCGGGGAGGGATGCCTCTCAGCTCATCATAACTCCAAGCAAAAATGTTGCAAAATTCTTGAATCAAGGACACATAGTCCTCCCTTTCTGCTGAATTGAGCATGGAACCTAATTTAATTGGCCGCGAATCATTCGGCGTGCCAAGGTCTAACTCAATCACATCCGCATCTCTTATCCTATCTTGCGGCTCTATCGGCTCATTTAGAGTTATCTGATAGATATCCTCTGTAGTGGACCCCTCTTTAGATTCATCACTGGATGATGTCTCACTACCAGATGGATCATTTGTTGTTTCTAATTCAGTAGAAGATAAAGGAGCTCTCTCACTCTGAGGAGACTCAGGGTAAGCATCGACTATCACTCGATTAGCACCTCTACCTAGAACCACACGACCGGCGGGTATATCGACTTGACAGTCTATTCGTAAGATCCAAGGCCTACCTAGCAAAACTCGATAGCTAGGATGTCCCGCAAATCTTATCACCCTAAAGTCCAAGAAGCATTCTACACTTGCCACTGTAACATGGACCTTAGTAACGCAACCTTCTGGTTGTCTCAGACTATCATCATCCATTCTAAGAAGGGTAGAGCTGTCCTTTTGGATGCCTAGACCCAGCCTCTCCATCAACTCTGAACTCATGATATTGACAGAGGATCCTTCTTAGGATCAACTTTCTTGTCAACGAGCCTTAAAGGTCCACCTTCCACGCCAGGATTCTAGACTTGCGTCCCCTTATCCCCTTGTTTAGGGTTTGCCTCAATCGGTTTTGCATGATCTTTATCAACCTCTTTAGCCTTTTGCCCTCTTGTCATGGCTCTTAAGTTAGAGGTTTCAGCATTATTGACTCGTACAGCCTCAATAAGGCTGACTCCGTTGCCTTGTGGCAACTCTTCTATAGTGGTGTTTCCCCTCTGCAATATTTGTCTTGGTGCATCATTCTGCTGCAAGTTATTTCCTTGCGCTCTATGATTCATGGGACCTGGCTGTTTACTCCCTTGTTGGAGGGAACTAATCTTACTCCAACAGGTAGCAGCTAAGTGGCCCGACTTCCCACAAATGTCACATTTAACATTTGGACAGTTTCTAGGGAAATGTTGTCCACCACACCACTTACAACTGAATCTTGAGGGTCCACCCTCTTCAGGGCGTCGACTCCCTATCAAATTCTGCTGCTTCTTTAAGAAATTAACATCGACAGCTATTTGTCGATATTGTTCGGAAATCATGTCGGTATAATGCTTCATCATATCCTTAACTTCGCCAAGGACATTAGATGCACTCAACTCGTAGCCTTGATCATCTACCCGTCGTTCCATTGGCCTAACAATCTGATTTGGCATTGGTTGTTGACCCACCGGAATAACATTAGAATTCAAAACTTGGCCTCCAAAATTTGGTGGAGCCAACTGACTTACCATAGGCATAGTCACACTGGGAGGAGCTGGCAGCAAGGGTACATTCTGAACCATACTTCCTCTCCCATTAGGGTTAGTCATAGGCATCCCTTGACTTCCATTCGTCAATGGTAGGTTGCCTCCAGGTACTAAACCCGCATTAACATTCATCCGAGAGGAGTAGACCATTTGTAATCGTGCTTCTACTCCCTCTACCCGTGTAATAGCAGTGTCTATGTTAGCCAAGGCCACACTACTCAATTGTACTTGAATATTAAAATTGAATCCATGCAAAAAGTATTGCAATTGGCTAGCCGGCGGAATGGGAATGTAAGTTTGTAACTTACGAAATACTTCCTTAAGCTTCTTCGCATATGCTTTCACATTCTCATGCGGGTCTTGGCGTGTTACATTCAAGACACGCAACCAATATTGGCCACCTCTTTTAGGGGCATATTCTCCTCGGAAAGCTACATAAAATTGATCAATTGTGGTTATGGTTCTAGACTCTATGCTGTGATACCATACCACAGCCCTTCCTTTTAACGTCATATTAAAGAACATCATGAGATGTCCCTCATCTTGGATGCGATAATTGAACATCAATCTTTGGAACTCACAAATGTGAAATTCCGCATCCTCTTCCACTAACCCATTAAAAATGGGCAAGGGAACTCCTAAAGCTGGTAAATTCGGCACCCCTGCAGGAATTGCAATGGGTTGTGCCATGGCGACAATCGAAAACACTAGGAGTTGGAACTGATGGATTTACACCCCCACTTGAAGTGGGTAGACTTGGTGAAAGAGAGGAAGAACTTACACTTCCTCCTGCACCTACCGGACTATGTGGAGCAATTGGGTTATTAAAACCACTACCTCTTATGCACACTGGGCTACTCCTTTGAGGAGAATAACGACTTACAACCTCTAATTGCCGTCTAGCCCTCTCAGCATGTTCTGCTTTTTGGATTTCGGCTTGACGGTCCTTGTCAGAAGACATAAACCAACTTTCTTTTGGTCCCTAGAAACCCTAGATTCGAGAACCACCACTTATAGGCAGCTCCCGAAAAACGCACCACTGATGGGACCTGAAATGGGCCGGCACTGGCTATGGCACTAGCTGGACCTCATGCTCATGACACACAAACACCCTCACGGCCTCGTGGACCAGGAGCGTCAATCAAATGCTAAAGGACAAACAGCCCTAAAGCTTAATCTATGTATTTATAGTTTATAGTCCAACGTTCCCTTAAACTCCTTAGAGGGAGAACCCTTACACATTGGCAATGCCATGATCACACACATATGGAGGCAACCTCACGGTAGAAACACCGTGGCCCCACTGCAGCTCTCCTACATTGCAGGGATTGGCCCCTTGATGCGCTGCTAAACATTTAGCACAAACGAACACAAACTCCTCTCTTTTATATTTCTCGTATTTCCAGAAGATATACCATGTTTCCTCACTCAACAGTCCCCTTAGGAAACCGACCCTCTATCCTACGGCAAGGGATAACCTCACAGTCTCAATCGTGGGTCAAAGTCTTAAGAAAACAATTGCTATGCAATCTAGGAGATTTTCCTTTGATACCATGAACCATGCATAGTGCATAGTGTGAATGGTCTGGTGCACAAACAAAAGGAAATCAGCATTGTGCATCGTGCGAAACCAATCTTTCCATGATTTCCATATTAGTGTTTATATAATGAAACGAGGAGAGACACCGAGCCTTACGCTCATGCTACCTTTTCCTTTATTTTAAAACAACGACCTATAGCCATGATGCAACACATAAATCAGATTTAAGATTGTATTTTGACACTCAAACTCCCCTCTCACCCTACCGTTTAATGTTTTGCAATCGTTGATAAGTGTAAGAGTCATTCTATGTATATTTCTTTATAAAGAAAGTGATAAATATGGACAGAAATATAGAAATGAGGGTAAACCGAGGCCAACCTTGTGCTCTACCTTCACTATACATTGCAAAAACACTTATGTGATTTTTTGGAATTTTTCTTTTATCTTTTTCTAATTTTCTCCCATTTAAAACCCATTTTTAACCACTTTTTGGTATTTTTCTCTATTTTCTTCAATAAAAAATGACTAAAAATTAAGATTGATTATGAGCTGTGGCCCTTAGGTTCCTTGATAGCAAAATTTCAGGTTTTATTGATGTTACATCTCATATTGCCCCTTTATTTTGCAAAAAACCCCCATTTTACCCCTTAAATGTGTGTTTTACGGGTTTTATACCATTAATTTCATCCATATCACTTATAATTTTCTGACTGATGAAACTCATAGCAAACAATATCATGATGCATAATCATCCCATGGGAACAATATTTCATCAACCAAATAGCATAAAAACTCATTTTTAATTCATAAAAATTGAATTATAGCTTAGGCTTTGTGTCTCGGGATCTCAGTTTTGGTACGGGACTATGAGTCAATGTCCAGCATCACTCTTCATGTCTTCATTGATCCGCAAGCAATCCGGTCTCATCCGGACAAGCTTTCCTCCACCATTTTTCATTTTCCTCTTGCACACAAGAACAGCCCCTTAGGGGAGAGAGAGGGAGGAGAGAGAAAGACTAAAATTAGAATTCTTCATCCAAGCTATCATTGCTCGGGCGAAGGGCGGCGAAATGATCAGCAGGGAGAAAGTAGTCAAGCCCCATGATCAAATGGGTGGGTTGTTTGCAGGCTGTGATCTCCATCCCTCCACATTATGGTGCAAAAATCGACGTGAAACAGGTGCCTTCTTCATGCCTCTTCTCTCTCCACGATTTTCATGTTTGATGTCATGTGGCATAAAATGTCTTGGGCTCCCAAAGGTCATGCCCACTTTGGCAAAAAATAAGTCCACCTCTTCGCATCTTGATCTTTTCCTTGGCCATTTCCCTGTCCGGGCTCCAAATCGAGCTCTGAAAAATCCAGGGCATCCGGCTTGACATCCCGCATTGGTTGGCAACTCCTGACAACCTGCACGATAGTCTGAAAAATTATCAAAAATCAACAAGTGTCGCTCGGGCGCCTTTAAAGCACTTGACGCTTAAAATCGTCCTAGGTCGAGGCGTCGCCTTTGTCGTTGAATATTTTTCCCCTAAATTCAGGATTTTTAAGCAAATTTTAGGCACATCCCGAGCTCAAAACTCCGCTCTCATCTGGCGACGTCGAGTCAACATACTCTCGTCTCGGCGCATATCAGATTATTGGATTAAGCTTTTTTAAAAAAAAAAGGTTAAAGCTTAAAGGCTTAAGCCTTTACTAAAGCTTAAAGAAATCAAGCTTAAATCTTCTCATAGCCATTCCCACTGGATTAAATACGAACTCATCTTCAACTTTCTAGCAAGCCTCTGTTCACACTTGTGGACTGACAGAGCCAAATTCTAATAAATAGATTGCTATATGCAATCTGCACGCACGAATTATCTTCTTGGAAGACGACCGTGATATCAAATTCTGCATCCGCAAAGAATAAATACCACAAAAAATCCATTTAAAAAAAAGCCTTGTAAACACGACTTTGAGCTACGCTCATCTCGTTAATAAGATTTCGAGTGTGTGAGGTCTTTTGAAATTTTATAGGATGTCCGATCAAACCATGGAAGATTTTATGATTGAAGGTGACCTACCCGTGGAGCAAAAACTGGATTTGGTTATGATGCAGCTTCAAGAGGAACGAAGAGCATGTTAAACTTTGCAAGCTCAATTGGCCAATCTACAACGATCTACTGTTGACCAAGATGGACAACAATCTAAAGATCTTATACGACGTACGATCAATGCAACACTTGAAGCACAATCTATTCAGAAAGAAACAAAGATAAGTAAAAGAAATTTCAAATTTCGTACTTTCAATGGGTCACACAATGGAAAGACTACACTTGCTTTTATCAGTCAATTTGATGATTATTTCCATGAAGAACAGTATGCTGAGAAATACAAAATTAAGTGTGTCACTAATCATCTAGTGGACAGAGCATCCCTATGGTGGACTATTGTCCGCAAGAGCATTGATTGTCCTATTGGGAGACTTTCCAAAAGAAAATTTTGCATAATTTTCTTCCACTCCAATTCCATGAAAAAGCAATCAAACAATGGGATCTTCTGCAACAACAGAGGGATCGTGAGCCTATTTCACAATACACCGAGCATTTTTGGAATGCTTTATTGCAACTTCGAATGCTCAAAGATGTACCTGAGGCAACCCTTAAATGCAAGTTTATGTCTGGATTACTTGGACATTTTTATGCGGAGGTGAACATGTTCAAGCCAACGACTCTCGAAGATGCAATTTCCTTGGCCCATGACACTGAAGACAAAATTTGAGGACGAGAGAAGCGACCACAACAATTTCAAACTAATGATAACTTTGGTTCAAAACAATTCAATTCAATTTTTCAAAGATTCAATTAAAACTGTTTCCTTCCATCTTCATTCCGTAAATCTTGGACAAGACCCCTTGCTTTACCATCAAACACAAATCCAAACCCTAAGCCAACTTTCCAGCCAAATCCCAACATTCCCAAACTTCTCACTATTACCAATAATGTATCTAAAGCCAAACCCATAGTTTGTTACAAATGTCATCAACCTGGACATCTAGCGGCGAATTGTCAAACCAAAAAGCCAACTGTACACATCAATTATTTGGGAGCGACAGAATATGAAGACCATGAAGAAATGCCAGATTTCATGGAAGACAATGATGATATCGGTACTACTTCAGATACTTTACTAGCTATGCCAAATCCCCATTCTTTATTAACGATGAAATGTCTTGTGCATGGTAAAGAAAAGACTGTTTTACATGATGATGGGAGCACACACGACTTTATTTCTACAAAATTGGTCAAAGAATTGAATTTACATACTGTTTCTACACATTATCGCATCAAGGCTGCATTTTTAGGTACTAGATACAATGGGACACAATAAATGCATAACTTAGAAATTAACTGGTGCACAGATCGGATGCCGTAAGCGTTCGTAGTGAGCGTCAGAAGGTCCCCAAGAACAAAAAAACTCTACTTTTTGCACACAAATCAATGTAGAAAGCTTGTACGACATGAACAAGAGACCAATTGGGTGCAATCTCCCCCCATGCCTTGTGTGAGCGCTCCACAAAGCATGTATTTCATATATTCATCATCTTCAAGCTCAAATAATAGCCCAAATTACAAAATAGCACGCTTTTGGCTTTTGAGTTTGCTTTTGTGCCAAATAGAAATAAAGCTAATGGGTGGCCAAGAAGTCAGGCGTACCCAAATACAATGTCCAAATACAAATATCTAAATCGTACGCCCATGCACATACAAAAATAATAAATAAATATCAAACGCCTTGATTAATAGGCACGATAAAATACAGGTGCCATGCCTAAGGTACGCGCCCATCAAAATATTGACAGTAACTCGAATACATGCTATCCTCCAATGCTTTCCACTGCCACCGCTACTCGCTCTACACATCAACTGAAGCATTCACAATCGTTAATAAAATAATACAATTAAACCGACAAAAGTGAATACCTAGCAGTCTTCAGCTATATAAATAAATTGGTTAGAAATCAATCCTAACCTTAATTTATCATGAGTGCACACTCTAAACTCATAAACGTTTATTAATTAAATATGTATTTTGTGGAATCACCCGCTATGGAATCACCCATGTACACACTAAATTAACAAAATGACCAAAAAGGATAGGCGTCCCCATCGACTTCTCACACAAAGAATCCACTGTGTATGAGCCCCGGTAATAAAAGTTTACGAAATCCATCGTAAAACCTCACGGAATCTACTGTGGCATGGAATCCACCATGTACTATGCCTCCTGGCATCATGCCCCTGGGGTGGGATAGCAATTGACCTCAATTGCTATTAGCTCAATGTGGAGCTAATAGAGTGGGGAAAGCATTTAAGTCTCTAGGGTGCATCCATTGGGCCTATTCAATAGGATGGTTTTTAAACTTGACCAAATATCTAGAATATCTACGGCCAGTTCTAGTGGTCATAAAGTCAGTATCTATAATAGTTTGAGGCTCAAGGATTTCAGTCTCATAATCTAGTAAAGATGGGTTTTCATAGACAGGGTGTGTAGGTAATTGGCCTCTAAAGGGTCGTAATAAACTAATATGAAAGGTGTTGTGGATTTTCCAATGTTGTGATAGTTCTAGTTTAAATGCATTGTCATTGATTTTGTGTATGATCTTGAATGGTCCATAGAATCTAGGTGCTAATCTGACTACTGGGTGTTTATCTACACTTTGTAATCTACGTTTTTCTATGCGTAACCAAACATAGTCATCAACTTTAAAATTCATGGCCTGTCTTTTCTTATTTGCTTGCTTTGTATATGATTGCTGGGCTTTGGCAATCATATCCTTAACTTCATCAAAAATAGTAGCGTGCATGTTAGCAATATTATCAGCAGTCTGAATTTTGTTTGATAGTGATGCAACAGGTGTAGGCAATCTATAACCATAAATAACTTCAAATGGTGCTTTCTTTGTAGCTGTGTGTGGTGTATTATTATATGCAAACTGAAGTAAATGTAAATGTGTATCCCATGTGTGTGGTTTTGAAATGGTGTAAGCACGTAAAAGATCTAAAATGGTACTATTAGTAGCTTCTATTTGACCATTAGTTTCAGGATGAAATGCAGATGAAAAATCAATCTTTGTTTCTAAGTTAGCAAACAAAGTAATCCAAAAATTATTACAAAATCTAGAATCTCGATTAAAAATAATAACTTTTGGTAAACCATGATTAGTAAACACAGTTTTCAAAAATAATTGAGCAGCTTGAGATGTAGTTAGAGTTTTCTTGCATGGAATGAAATATGCTTGTTTGCTAAACCTGTCTACAACAGTCCAAATCATATCATGGTTAGCTTTAGTGTTAGGTAAACCAGTAATAAAGTCCATTGAAATCTGTTCCCATGGTCGTGATGGAATAGATAATGGCATCAGTAAACCATATTGTTTACCATGGTGTCTTTTAACTCGTTGACAAACTAAACATTCAGAAACGAAGTTAGATACATCAGTGTCCATATGTGGCCAATAAAAATCTTCAGTCAATGTACGCAAAGTAGATATAATACCTCTATGACCTTGATATGGAGGACAATTAATCTCATTCAAAACAAAAAATCTAAATGGAACTGTAACACATAATCTCTTTTTATAAAACATGAATCCATTATTGTAAGACAGTGAATCAATAGGAATCCAATTATTTGCAACTAATTTATTCCAATAAGCTTGAAAAGTAATATCATGATGATAAGTATCTTTCATAGGGATAAGGGAATCAAATGATATCACAGAAATATTATGAATTGTCGGTCTTCTACTTAAAGCGTCGGCTACAACATCCTCTTTTTCTAGTTGATATTGTATAAGGGGATGAAAACTTTAAATGAAAGCTACCCATTTAATATGTCGGTCAGATATTTGGGGTTGACTAAGGAGATGTCTAATGCTTTGTTGGTCAGTTTTAATCATAAATTCAGAACCCATTAAATAATGTTTCCATTGACGTAAGGCTTGTACTACAGCTAGCAATTATTTATCATAGGTAGAATATTTAAGTTTGGATGGTTTCAGTCTACAGCTAGAGTAGGATATGGGATGATTATCTTGCATAAGGACCGCTCCTATTCCAGATCCACTAGCATTAGTAACTACTAAAAAGAATGGTCTATTGAAATCAGGTAGTTGTAATACATGAGCATGTGTTAATGCATGTTTCAATAAATCAAAATATTTTTGTTATCAGTCCAGTTATACACAATACCCTTCTTTAAAAGTTTAGTCAAAGGCAATGCAAGTAATGAAAAATTTCGCACAAACTTTCTGTAAAAACTAGCAAGACCTAGAAAAGAACGTAACTCATGCACATTTTTGGGTATGGGCCAATTTAAAATTGCTTCTATCTTTTTAGGGTCAACCTTAATACCTTCTGATGAAACAATGTGTCCTAGATATTCAATTTTTGTTTGAAAGAATTCACTCTTTTCTGGATTAGCATACAATTGATTATCTTTTAACAACTTGAAAACTAAAGACAGATGTTCATAATGCTCATTCTCATTTTTAGTGAATACCAATATATCATCAAAGAATACTATGACACAATGCTGATATTTCAAGAATATGCGATTCATCATATGACTAAATATAGCTGGTGCATTAGTTAGACCAAAAGGCATCACTAGAAATTCATAGTGTCCAAATTGTGTTCTAAATGTAATTTTGAATATATCAGATTTATCCAATCTCACTTGATGATAACCAGATTTAAGATCTATCTTACTGAATATGGCAGAACCTTGTAGTTTATCCATAAGATCATCTACCTTAGGAATCGGATATCTATTCTTAACAATAATTTTATTTAGGGCACGATAATCAATGCACATGCGATAAGTATTCTTCTTCTTCTTTACTAATAAGACAGGTGCGCCAAATGGAAAACTACTAGGTCTAATTAATCCTCTGTTAAGAAATTCCTCTATTTGATTTTGAATTTCTTTTTATTCAATTTGGTTATGCCTATATGGTGCTTTACATGGTGGTGGTGTACCAGGAATTAAATCTATTTTGTGATCTTCAGGACGTGACGGTGGTAGTCCAGGTGGTAAATCATCAGCAAAACAATCTTTAAATTGAGCAAGAAATTGTGTATGCCTAGGATGCATATGTTTTTCTTTAGCTTGAAGTTCATTCACCCAAATTAAATATGATTTGCTACTTTTACATAATGCATGTTTAGCCTGAGTATGAGTAAACAGTGAAAAATTATTAGAAGCATGCATACCATGCAATATGATTTGTTTTCCTTGAAAATAAATTTTAATTGAATGCGTGGAATAATCTATGTCAGGATTATACTGATGACGCCAAGGCATACCTAAGATAATATCACTAGACTGTAAAGGTACAACTAGGAAATTCCTTCATTCAGTGTATTCACCAATTTTAATTTCTAAGTTATGCACCTCTTGTGTTCCATTATATCTTGTGCCTAGGAATGTTGCTTTAATACGATAATGTGTAGAAACAGTTTGTAATTTCAATTCTTTAACTAACTTTGCAGAAATAAAATCATGTGTGCTACCATCATCATGCAAAATAATCTTTTCTTTACCATGCACAAAACATTTCATTGTCAACAAAGAATGTGGAGTTGGCATACTTGGCAAAGTATCCGAAGTAGTATCAATGTCGTCATCATCTTCTATAAATTCAGGCATTTCCTCACGTTCTTCTTCTTCCATTGCTCAAGATAATTGATATGGACATGTGGCTTTTTCGATTAACAATTGGCTGCTAGATGTCTAGTTGATGGCATTTGTAACAAACTATAGGTTTGGCTTTAGATACATTGTTAGTAATGGCAGGAAGTTTAGGAATATTGGGATTTGACTGTGACGATGGCTTAGGGTTTGGATTGGTATTTGATGGCAAAGCAGGTGGTCGTGTCCAAGACTTACGGAATGAAGATGGAAGAAAACGACTTTGATTGAATCTTCTAAAATTTGAATTGAATTGCTTGGAACCATAGTTACCATTTGTTTGAAATTGTTGTGGACGCTTGTCTCTTTCGCGAATCTTGTCTGCAGTGTCATGAGCTAAGGAAATTGCATCTTCAAGGGTTGTTGGCTTGAACATATTGACTTCAGCATAGTAATGTCCAAGTAAGCCAGACATAAACTTGCGTTTGTGAGTCGCTTCAGGTACATCTTCAGCATGCGTAGTTGCAATAGGGCATTCCAAAAACGTTTAGTATATTGGGAAATAGGTTCATGATCTCTTTGATGTAGAAGATGTGAGAGTGCGCAACGGAAGAAGAACACGAACATAGAGGAGGAGAGAGAGACAGCAAAAAATGAAGGAAGAAAATCTGCACTGACTATAATGAATGCTGAATACAAAACTGTGGACTGATCAGCCCTTGCACGCAGCCCGAAGCGTCAGTGAGGGCACCAGATCAGGCTGATGATGACGGCAGCACCTAAGACGAAGGAAGATGACGGAGTTGGAGTGTGCACCTGCCAAAGAAGGAGGGAAGATGATAATACAACTGACTGGCAAGTGGAAAATGGCTATAAATAGCCAAAAAACCCAAAAACTAGCCGACCTAAAATTTGAGGCCATAAATATGTCCGACCAGCATTTAATGCTGATCCGACCAGCATTTAATGCTGGTAAAAATGCCAAGAATGCTCAGAAAAATCCCGAAAAAGGTGGACAATGTCCGACAGGTGAGGCAAGCTGAAGAATGGAGAAACTGCCCCGGGAAATGCACATAAAATCCCGACTAGAGGAGAAAATGCACTGAAATGCAATAAACTGAGTGCTCTAGAATGAGCTACCTCCTCCATCAAAACAAGTTATAGACAAGTCAGAGCTCCTAAAGTCCTCGTCTGACTCAGACTGAGGCTCATAGGCAAGAGATGACAGGGCATGACAAACATGACTGCTAACACCCCCTCTCAGATCCTGGATGTGGCAAAAGGCCAAGGGAGAAATAGATCCTGGGGTGGTTGCTGATGAAGGAGCTCCTCACGATCTTGGGAAGCCCCCTCTAAAACACTAGGGGCCAGGGAATCCACAACCGCATCACCGAGATCGTCCCCCTCTGAAAGGGATGGGGGGTACGAGGAAACCACTGGAGGAGAAGGTGGGGGATGGGAAGGAACCTGTGGAATAGAAGGTGCACAAGCGGGAATGGGTGTAGCAATAGACTGCCTCGGAGGACCCTGCATCAAAGAAGGGGAATGGAGCCTGGAAAGCCCGCTCTCCTGCCAACCTGTAGATAAGACAGCTCCTGTAAAAGAATCCTCAATAACAACGGCATGCTCGATGAAGATCACTCGTGTGCCAAGCCTCGTAAGGCCATAAACTGAGAGGAGGGGAAGGCCCAAATCCGAAACATGTAGGGCCTGTGAAAAGGAGCTCGAAGGTCGGTCGGTAAACAAAGGCAATGTGCCAACACCACTAATAGGCACCGATAAAATGTCACCAACAGTGACTGAACCCTCTGATGGACGGAGATCCTGTAACAAATTACCTCGGGGAGTCATATGACTCGAAGCACCACTGTCCACTAACCAAGGCTACGCAGAAGACACTGCAGTCAACACAGAAGAAGGATCCTCCTCCAAAGCATGGATATGAAGGAACACTGACTCATGTGTAACAGCTGGTGTAGAGGTAGAAGAAGGCTCCGATGTAGATCCACCCTTCGCTCCTGGACGAAGGTGAGGGCGGGGATAGCTCCTCCCATAGAAGCTTCTCACGGGTCCTCGATGTAAGAAGGCTGGTGTAGAAGACATCAAACCGAGGCGATGGCAGCTGAGTCAAAAGAATCATAGCCATGTCTTCAGAAGATATCGTCTAACCAAGGGATGCAAGCTCATCCCTCATATCCTGTAATCTATTGATGTGGTCCTTCATGGAAGGACTATCATCAATAGCGAGCATCCGCAACTTCTTTTCGAGAGATATCCGGTGGGCAAACGTCTTCTGTTGATAGAGAGACGCGAGCTTTCTCCACATATCTGCTGCAGTCTTCAACCTGTGAACATGAACAAGGATAGAATCCTGCAAACTGAAAAAGAGGAAAGATCTGGCTCTAGAATTAAGCCGATCCCATAAGGCTGCACGATCCATAGATGTCCCATCTGCGGGATCCACCTTAGGCCGGGGAATAGGAACAAAAACAAGCTCCCAAAGATTGAAGGAGTCCAAGATACACTCCACCTTGCAGGACCATAGAGAAAAGTTGGAGCCATCCAACCGGTCCTCTTTGGGCAGTTGAGGAAGTACGGGTACCTATATAGGGGGTACCAAAGGCTGCATCTTCAGCCCACTAGAAGGGGATCACCGAGATACATGAATAGAAGGGGGACGAGAAAGAGGAATAGACTCAGGACGACGGTCCTCGTGATAGAAATCACGCCTCCGTTCAGATGAGTGTTGAGACAAAAGCTCGTCATCTGAGTCATCAAAGCCTGTAAACTGATGAGAAGACATCTTCCAATCTGCAAAACACCAAACACCAAAGAAAACTGTGTCGATGCCGAATAATGACCAGTGGTCTGGTCATCAACCACCAAAACGCAGGCTGTGATAGCCTACAAACACCTGGAGTTGCAAAACGCAAGGATATCTGATGAAGATCACCAGAAAAGAAGCCGCCAGCACCAAAACGCAGCTTGGGAGTGGGTTGCCAGGAGGAGATGAGCCGCCAAGAGTGGAAACGACCACCAGATCAGGAAAACGCAGCCGATGATGTATCGCCCAACTGAAAGAGGGGCTGCCTGATGGAAAACGCAAGCAGGAGGAGTCGTTTGATGACGTGGCAGCCGCGGGAGTAGTCGTCTGCAGCAAACGCAAGAAGAATGGCCACCTGGAGGGGCCGCCTGGGCAGTTGGAGATGAGGCGACAGCAACAGAAGAGGGGTGAGGTATCTCTCCACAAGGTTAGGTCCTCCGTGCTCTCAGTCAGGCGATGATACCATGTGAGAGTGCGCAACGGAAGAAGAACATGAACACAGAGGAGGAGAGAGAGACAGTAGAAAATGAAGGAAGAAAATCTGCACTGACTGTAATGAATGCTGAATACAAAACTGTGGACTGATCAGCCCCTGCACGCAGCCCGAAGCGTCAGTGAGGGCACCAGATCAGGCTGATGATGATGGCAGCATTGAAGACGGAGGAAGATGACGGAGTCGGAGTGTGCACCTGCCAAAGAAGGAGGGAAGATGATAATACAACTAACTGGCAAGTGGAAAATGGCTATAAATAGCCAAAAAACCCAAAAACTGGCCGACCTGAAATTTGAGGCCATAAATATGTCCGACCAGCATTTAATGCTGGTAAAAATGCCAGGAATGCTCAGAAAAATCTTGGAAAAGGTGGACAATGTCCGGCAGGTGAGGCAAGCTGAAGAATGCAGAAACTGCCACGGGAAATGCACATAAAATCCCGACTAGAGGAGAAAATGCACTGAAATGCAATAAACTGAGTGCTCTAGAATGAGCTACCTCCTCCGTCAAAACAAGTGATAGACAAGTCAGAGCTCCTAAAGTCCTCGTTTGACTCAGGCTGAGGCTCACAGGCAGGAGATGACAAGGCATGACAAACATGACTACTAACAAAAGATCCCATTGCTTTATGGCTTTCTCATGGAATTGAGGAGGAAGGAAATTCTGCAAAAACTTCTTTTGGAAACTATCCCAAGTAGTGGGACAATCAATGCTCTTGTGAACCACAGTCCACCATAGAGATGCTCGATCGACTAAATTGATGCCAGGAGGCATATTCTACCGTGGCACGGAATCCACCGTGGAATGTTTTACGGTGGATTCCGTAAACCTAGATGACTGGGGCGATAAGTTGATGGGGACGCCTGTCCTTTTCGGGCGTTTCATTAATTTAGTGTGTACATGGGTGATTCCATAGCAGGTGATTCCGCAAAATGCATATTAAATTAATAAACGTTTATGAGTTTAGAGTGCGCACTCGTAATAAATTAAGGTTAGGATTTATTTCTAACCAGTTGATTTATTTATGTAGCTGAAGACTGCTAGGTATTCACTTTTGTCGGTTTAATTGTATTATTTTACTAATGATTGTGAATGCTTCAGTTGATGTGTAGAGATAGCAGCAGTGACGGAGGAAAGCATTGGAGTCTAGCGAGTATTCGACCTTTGGATTATATTTTGATAGGCGCCATGCTTATATTTTGTTATGTCTATTGAGACATTGATTATTGATTATTATTTTGTATGCGACTATGCGCATGGATATGTTATTTCTATTTGGACATTGAGATTGGGCGTGCCAGACTCTATGGGCACCGTCCATTAGCTTTATTTCCTATTTTTGTAGAAAGCAAACTCAAAAGCTAAAAGCTTGTCATATTTTTGTAAATTGGGCTATTATTGAGCATGAAGATGGAAATATACATAAAATACATGCTTTGTGAAGCGCTCACACAAGGCATGGGGGGAGATTGAACCCAGTTGGTCTCTTGTTTCTTGTCGTTCATGCTTTTACATGGTTTTTTGTGCAAAAAGGTAGAGTTCATTGTTCTTGGGGACCTTCTGGGATTCACTACGTGAGCATTCTGCGACGATCTGCGCACCAGTGGTATCAGAGCGGAGCTGAGATCAAGAGCTTTCAATTGCTACCAATCTCGGGCGAAGGCGGAGCTCCAGGAATGATCGGGCTCTACAGTCAATATCGTCGCGAACCGTCGATACAGGCAGACTTCTGGCGATCAAGAACCCCTGTTTCTACTGTCAGATCGCGAAGGACCAGGCTGTGCAGGCGGAGGACCACGCATCCATCTCCTTCATCAAGTCGTGGAAAAACCAGAGATAAGCTTCATTATTCTTCTAATTATTTCTTTCAAAAAGCTTAAGAGAAAGCTTAGAAGCTTGGTTAACATCAAGAAAATCAATCGATTGATCTGGAGGAGGCCCGAAAATTTTGCGCCGTCACGAAAACGGCCCCCCCCCCCACGAAATCAGACGGCTTACAGATTAAGCTTTTTAAGCTTAATCACCTAAGTCTAAGCTAAGTCACTCCAGTCACACAGGGCAACAAAGTCACCAAACTCCGGGTCCTGCGCATCAAAAGTCAAGTTCTGCAAGTCAAGTGGAATCAAGTCCTGCAAGTTCATCAAGTCGGCCTAAGTTCTGCAAGTCTGCAACTCTGTAAGTCAGCTAAGTCTGCAACTCTGCAAGTCAGACTAGTCAAATGGAGTCAGAACTGACTAGTGCTTAAAACTCCTAGAAGGCTTGTTCCTACGCAAAAACTCTGAACTGGAAAGTTGTTCGTGGCAAAGTGTTCTACCTATCTACAGCTTCACTGAAGTATTTTCAGCAAATGAAGAAGGAAATATTGCAGATTTTTTGAAAATTGAGAAAGAAATACCCAAAAATACATAGCCTTGTAACCCCGAATTTGAGCTACGCTCATCCCGCTAACCTGATTTTGAGTGAGAAAGGTCTTTTGAGTTTTACAGGATGACGACCCCACATATGGATGATCCTATGACTGAAGACGACTTACCTGAGCCTACCATGGAACAAAAGCTGGATCTAATCATGCTACAATTGGAAGAAGAGCGAAGGGCTAGGCAAGCATTGCAAGCACAATTGACAAAATTACAAAGAGTGTCTACCGACAAAGAAGAACCTCAATCTGAAGATCTGATTCGACATACCATCGACGCCACTCTTGAAGCACAAACCATTTGCAAGGAATCCAAGATAAGTAAACGAAGTTTCAAATTTCGCACTTTCAATGGCATACGAGAAGGAAAGACTGTTTTATCATTCATTAGTCAGTTTGATGACTATTTCCATGAGGAAACCTATCCAGAAAAAGATAAAATCAAGTGTGTTATTAATCATTTGATAGACAGAGCATCACTTTGGTGGACTGTAGTACGCAAGAGCATAGAATGTCCTGCTACTTGGGAAGATTTCAAGAAGAAGTTCATGCAGAATTTCCTTCCACCGCAATTTCATGAGAAGGCTATCAAGCAATGGGATTTACTTCAACAACGGGATCGTGAACCTATTCCACAGTATACAGAGCGTTTTTGGAATGCACTCCTACAGCTACGCATGCTTGAAGACGTACCAGAGATGACACATAAGCGGAAGTATATGTCTGGACTTCTTGGACATTACTACGCTGAAGTGAACATGTTCAAGCCTGCTACCCTTGAAGATGCCATCTCACTAGCTCACGACACTGAAGATAAGTTACGCGGAAGAGACAGACGACCACAAAAATTTCAAGCAAATGGTAACTATGGATCTAAACAATTCAATTCCAATTTTAGAAGGTTTAATCCAGGTCGTTTCTCATCACCATCTTTTCGCAAGAATTGGCCTAAAACACCTGCATTACCATCCAATGTCAATCCAAATCCTAAGCCTATACCACAAGCAAATCCAAATGTACCCAGACTTCCAGCCATTGCAAATAATGTAACCAAAGCCAAGCCAATAGTATTCTATAAATATCACCAGCCGGGGCATCTCGCAGCAAATTGTCATTCAAAGAAGCCACCAGCACATATAAACTATCTTGGAGCCATGGACGAAGACGAGCATGAGGATATGCCTGATTTCACTGAAGATGAGGATGACACTACTACTACTTCCGACACTTTACCAGGTATGCCTACTCCACATTCATTATTGACTATGAAATGTTTGGTGCATGGAAAGGAAAGAACTATCTTGCATGATGATGGTAGTACTCATGAATTTATTTCAGCAAAATTGGTAAAGGAATTGAAATTACAGACTGTACCTACGCATTATCGCATAAAAGCTGCATTTTTAGGCACTAGGTACAATGGCACACAAGAAGTACAAGATTTAGAGATTCAAATTGGTTCATATATTGAAAGAAGAAATTTCTTAGTTGTTCCATTACAGTCAAGCGACATTATTTTAGGAATGCCTTGGAGACACCAGCATAATCCAAATATAGATTATTCCACGCACACAATGAATATTAATTTTCAAGGAAAATCTATTACATTATATGGTATGCATGCATCTAATATTTTTCCACTGCTTTCGCATACTCAAGCAAAACGTGTACTACGCAAGAGTACTAAATCATATCTCATTTGGGTGAATGAATTGCAAGCAAAGGAAAATCATATGCACCCTAGGCATAAGGAATTTCTTGCATATTTTAAGGACTGTTTTGCAGAAGACCTACCACCAGGTTTACCACCTTCACGACCAGAAGACCATAAGATTGATTTAATCCCTGGCACACAACCACCTTGCAAAGCACCATATAGGCACAATCAAATAGAGCAAAAAGAAATCCAGAGTCAAGTTGAAGAATTACTAAATAGAGGCTTAATTCGACCTAGCAGTTCTCCATTCGGTGCACCTGTACTCTTAGTCAAGAAAAAGAATAATACTTATCGTATGTGTATTAACTACCGAGCATTAAATAAGATCACTGTAAAGAATAGGTATCCTATACCTAGAGTTGATGACCTTATGGACAAACTGCAAGGATCTTTTATATTTAGTAAAATTGACCTTAAGTCTGGATATCATCAGGTGAGGCTAGATAGATCTGACATATTTAAGACTGCATTCAGAACACAGTTTGGCCATTACGAATTCTTAGTCATGCCATTCGGATTGACTAATGCACCTGCCACTTTCAGTAGAATGATGAACCGTATCTTTTTGAAATATCAGTATTGTGTGATTGTTTTCTTTGATGATATTTTGGTGTTTAGTCAAAGTGAAAAAGAGCATTATGAGCATTTATCATTAGTTTTTCAATTACTAAAAGAAAATCAATTGTTTGCAAATCCCGAAAAGAGTGAATTCTTTAAGACATAAATAGAATATTTAGGTCATATTGTATCAAAAGAAGGAATTAAAGTTGATCCTAAGAAAATTGATGCAATACTGCATTGGCCTGTTCCTAAAAATGTGCATGAATTACGCTCATTCCTTGGTCTTGCTAGTTTCTATAGGAAGTTTGTACGTAATTTTTCATTACTTGCTTTACCATTAACCAAACTTCTTAAGAAAGGAATTGTTTATCAATGGACTGAAACTTAGCAGAAATCCATTGACTTATTGAAACGTGCATTAACCAATGCCCCTGTTCTATAGTTGCCTGACTTTAATAGACCATTCTTTCTAGTTGTGACCGATGCTAGCGGATCAGGAATAGGAGCCGTACTAATGCAAGACAATCATCCAATAGCATATTCTAGTTCTAAGCTGAAACCCTCTGAGCTGAAATATTCCACTTATGACAAAGAACTATTAGCAGTTGTACAAGCATTAAAACAGTGGAAACACTATTTAATGGGTTCAGAATTCATGATAAAGACCGACCAGCAAAGCATTAGACATCTACTTAGCCAACCCCAAATTTCTGATCGTCATATCAAATGGGCTTCCTTCATTCAAAGCTTTCATCCTATCATTCAATACCAACCTGGAAAAGAAAATGTAGTTGCTGATGCATTGAGTAGAAGACCTGCAATTCATAATATTTCTGTCATATCTTTTGATTCTTTGATTGCTATGAAAGATACATATCACTAGGATATTACTTTTCATTCTGATTGGCAAAAATTAGTTCAAAATAATTTCATTCCTGTTGATTCATTGTCATATAATGATGGATTTATGTTTTTTGAAAAGAGACTGTGTGTTACTATTCCATTCCGATCTTTTGTTTTGAATGAAATTCATTGTCCCCCATATCAAGGTCATAGAGGTATCATATCTACATTACACATGTTAACTGAAGATTTTTATTGGCCGCATATGGATGCAGATGTATCTAATTTCGTTTCTGAATGTTTGATTTGTCAAAGAATAAAGAGACATCATGGTAAACAGTATGGATTATTAATGCCTTTGTCTATTCTATCTAAACCTTGGGAACATATTTCTATGGATTTCATTACTGGTTTACCAAATACTAAATCTAACCATGACATGATTTGGACAATTGTAGATAGATTTAGTAAGCAAGCATATTTCATTCCATGTAAGAAAACTTTAATAGCATCACAAGCAGCACAGTTATTTTTGAAAACTGTTTTTACTAACCATGGATTGCCAAAAGTGATTATTTCAGATCGTGATTCTAGATTTTGTAACAATTTTTGGATTACATTGTTTGCAAATCTAGGCACAAAGATTGATTTCTCATCTGCATTTCATCCAGAAACAAATGGACAAACAGAAGCCACAAACAACACCATTTTAGATCTTTTACGTGCATATACTATCTCTAAACCTCAGACATGGGATACTCATTTGCATTTATTACAGTTTGCATATAACAATACACCGCACACATCTACAAAGAAAGCATCTTTTGAAATCATTTATGGATATAGATTATCTACACCTGTTGCATCTTTGTCTAATAGAATTCAGAGTGCTGATGATATTGCTACTATGCATAATAGTATTTTTGATGAGGTTAAGGATATGATTGCTAAAGCCCAACAATCATATACCAAACAAGCCAACAAGAAAAGACAAGCTATGAATTTCAAAATTGATGATTATGTTTGGCTTAGAATAGAAAAGCGTAGACTGCAAAGTGTAGATAGACATCCAGTTGTCAAATTAGCTCCTAGATTTTATGGACCATTTAGAATCATTCATAAGATTAATGATAATGCATTCAAGTTAGAATTGCCATCTCATTGGAAAATTCACAATACATTTCACATTAGTTTATTGAGACCATTTAGAGGCCAATTACCTATCCACCCTGTTTATGAAAACCCACCTTTATTAGAGGAAGAGACTGAAATACTTGAACCAGAAGCCATCATAGACACTGACTACATGACCACTAGAACTGGCCGAAGGTATTCTAGATATCTAGTAAAATTCAAGAACCATCGTGTAGAGGAAGCACAATGGATGCACGCTAGAGACTTAAATGCTTTCCCCACTCTGTTAGCTCCACATTGAGCTAATAGCAATTGAGGTCAATTGCTATCCCACCCCGGGGGTATGATGCCAGGAGGCATATTCCACGGTGGATTCCGTGCCACGGTGGATTCCGTGAGGTTTTACGGTGGATTTCGTAAACCTAGATGACCGGGGCTCATACACAAAGAGGATTCTTTGTGCGATAAGTTGATGGGGACGCCTGTCCTTTTCGGGCGTTTCATTAATTTAGTGTGTACACGGGTGATTCCATAGCGGGTGATTCCGCAAAATGCATATTAAATTAATAAACGTTTATGAGTTTAGAGTGCACATTCGTAATAAATTAAAGTTAGGATTTATTTCTAACCAGTTGATTTATTTATGTAGCTGAAGACTGCTAGGTATTCACTTTTGTCGGTTTAATTGTATTATTTTGCTAACGATTGTGAATGCTTCAGTTGATGTGTAGAGATAGCAGCAATGGCGGAGGAAAGCATTGGAGTCTAGCAAGTATTCGACCTTTGGATTATATTTTGATAGGCGCCACGCCTATATTTTGTTATGTCTATTGAGACATTGATTATTGATTATTATTTTGTATGCGACTATGCGCATGGATATGTTATTTCTGTTTGGACATTGAGATTGGGCGTGCCAGACTCTATGGGCACCGTCCATTAGCTTTATTTCCTATTTTTGTAGAAAGCAAACTCAAAAGCTAAAAGCTTGTCATATTTTTGTAAATTGGGCTATTATTGAGCATGAAGATGGAAATATACATAAAATACATGCTTTGTGAAGCGCTCACACAAGGCATGGGGGGAGATTGAACCCAATTGGTCTCTTGTTTCTTGTCGTTCATGCTTTTACATGGTTTTTTGTGCAAAAAGGTAGAGTTCATTGTTCTTGGGGACCTTCCGAGATTCACTACGTGAGCATTCTGCGACCGATCTGCGCACCATAAATGGTTAGTGACACATTTAATTTTGTCTTTCTCAACATATGTCTCTTCATGAAAGTAATCATCAAACTGACTGATAAATGCAAGTACAGTCTTTCCATCTCGAGATCCATTGAAAGTACGGAATTTGAAGTTTCTTTTACTTATATTTTCTTCTTTGCGGATGGATTGAGCTTCAAGTGTCGCATCGATAGTACATCGTATAAGATCTTCGGGTTGCGGTCCATCTTTGTCGGTGGTAGATTGGCCAATTGAACTTGCAAAGCTTGTTGGGCTCTTCATTCTTCATCGAGCTGCATCATAATTAAATCCAATTTTTGTTCCATCATTGGTTCGAGTAAATCACCTTCAACCATTAAATCGTCCATGTTTTGTTCCGTCATCCTATAAAATCCAAAAGACCTCACACTCTCGAAATCTGATTAGCGGGATGAGCATAGCTCAAAGTCGGGTATACAAGGCTTATATATTTTTGTTTGGCTTTTATAGTCTTTCTCCTTTGCGATTGCGGTGTTCTTTGTCTTCGTAGAAACTGCGTATGAACTGCGTATGACCTTTTGCGTTTGCTAAAACTGGTTCAGCAAGTCTGCAAATAGGAACAGGGTCTTCCAGAGAGCAATAAACGAACTCTGTGCTTCTGCATATGAACAATCTTTATGGGAATAGTTGGATAAGTCTGTTTTGAACCTTTGTGACTTACAGAACTTGTAGGACTTGGAAGAGTAAGACAACTTGGAGAACTTAGATGATTTAGAAGCTTATGTGACTAAGCTTTAAGAAATCACTGATCATGAATTCGATTTTAGGAAGGGGGGGGACGTTTTTTGCCCCGATTCTGCCGTCAAGATGCTGCTGCCGCCCAGTGATGAATTTTCATGCTGAAGCTTTTTATAAGCTTCTTATAAAGCTTATTACTTAAGCTTTAATTCAAATCTTTAAAACTTTTGAAGATATGGAGCTTACTGTCTCTGCTTCAAAATGACTTGAAGAAGGAGATATACAAGTGGTCCTCTGCCTCCTCAGGCCGGTCCTTCACGATCAGAGGATGCAGATAGGGGTTCTTGACCGCCAGGAAGTCATCGGTATCGACCGTTCGCGATGAAACTGGTTGTAGATCTCGATCGTTCCAAGAGCTCCGCCTTCGCACAAGATGGTAAGCGATTGGAAGCTCTCAATCTCAGCTTCGCTTTGATACCACTGGTGCACAGATCGGATGCCGTAAGTGCACGTAGTGAGCGTTAGAAGGTCCCCAAGAATAAATGAACTCTACTTTTTGCACACAAATCAATGTAGAAAGCTTGCACGACATGAACAAGAGACCAATTGGGTGCAATCTCCCCCCATGCCTTGTGTGAGTGCTCCATAAAGCATGTATTTCATATATTCCTCATCTTCAAGCTCAAATAATAGCCCAAATTACAAAATAGCACACTTTTGGCTTTTGAGTTTGCTTTTGTGCCAAATAGAAATAAAGCTAATGGGCGTCCAAGAAGTCAGGTGTACCCAAACACAATGTCCAAATACAAATATCTAAATCGTGCGCCCATGCGCATACAAAAATAATAAATAAATATCAAACGCCTTGATAAATGGACACAAAAAATATAGGCGCCATCCCTAAGGTATGCGTCCATCAAAATATTGACAGTAACTCGAATACATGCTATCCTCCAATGCTTTTCATTGCCAACCGTTGCTTGCTCTACACATCAACTGAAGCATTCACAATCGTTAGTAAAATAATACAATTAAACCGACAAAAGTGAATACCTAGCAGTCTTCAACTACATAAATAAATTGGTTAGAAATCAATCCTAACCTTAATTTATTACGAGTGCGCACTCTAAACTCATAAATGTTTATTAATTAAATATGTATTTTACGGAATCACCCGCTATGGAATCACCCATGTACATACTAAATTAACAAAACGCCCAAAAAGGATAGGCGTCCCCATCGACTTCTCGCACAAAGAATCCACTTTGTGTATGAGCCCCGGTAATAAAAGTTTACGGAATCCACCATAAAACCTCACGGAATCCACCGTGGCACAGAATCCACCGTGTAATATGCCTCCTGGCATCATTAAAATTGGTGATTATGTTGAACGTAGAAATTTCTTAGTTGTGCCTTTGCAATCTAGTGACATTATCTTAGGAATGCCTTGGCATCATCAGTACAATCCCGATATAGATTATTCCACGCATTCAATGAAGATTCATTCTAATGGGAAACAAATCACATTGCTTGGTATGCACACTTTCAATAATTTTCCATTGCTTAGTCATACACATGCTAAATGTGCATTACAAAAAGGTAACAAATCTTACTTAATATGGGTGAATGAAATTGAAGCTAAAGAAAATCAGATGCATCCTAAGCACGCACAATTTCTTTCACAATTTTAAGATTGTTTTTCTACTGACTTACCACCTATACGTCCCGAAGATCACAAAATAGATCTAATTCCTAGATCACAACCACCATGTAAAGCACCATATAGACATAACCAAATTGAACAGAAAGAAATTCAATCCCAAGTTGAAAAATTGTTAACCCGAGGACTCATTAGACCTAGTAGTTCTCCATTTGGTGCACTTGTCCTATTAGTCAAGAAGAAAAACAATATCTATAGGATGTGCATTGATTATCGTGCCCTAAATAAGATCACTGTTAAGAATAGATATTCGATTCCTAGGAGAGTAGATGATCTTATGGACAAACTACAAGGGTCTGCAATATTTAGCAAGATAGATCTTAAATCTGGATACCATCAAGTACGATTGGACACATCTGATATATTCAAAACTGCATTTAAAACACAATTTGGACACTATGAATTCCTTGTTATGCCTTTTGGTTTAACTAATGCACCAGCCACATTCAATCGTATGATGAATCGCATATTTTTGAAGCATCAGCATTGTGTCATTGTTTTCTTTGATGACATATTGGTTTTTAGTAAGAATGAGAACGAGCATTATGAACATTTATCTTTGGTTTTCAAATTATTGAAAGAGAATCAATTATATGCTAATTCTGAAAAGAGTGAATTTTTCCAAACACAAATTGAATACCTAGGACATATTGTTTCATCTGAAGGTATTAAAGTTGACCCTAAAAAATAGAAGCAAATTTGAAGTGGCTGATACCTACAAATGTGCACGAATTACGTTCTTTCTTAGGTCTTGCTAGCTTTTACAGAAAATTTGTGAGAAATTTTTCATTGCTTGCATTACCTTTGACAAAATTATTAAAGAAAGGCATTGTGTATTATTGGTGCGACAATCAACAAAAGTCCTTTGATTTACTGAAACATGCTTTAACTCATGCTCCTGTATTGCAATTACTTAACTTCAATAGACCATTTTTCCTAGTAGTCACTAATGCTAGTGGATTTGGAATAGGAGCAGTCCTTATGCAAGATTCTCATCCCATAGTCTACTCTAGTTGCAAACTTAAACCCTCTGAACTTAAGTATTCTACCTATGATAAGGAATTGCTAGCTGTAGTACAAGCTTTAGGTCAATGGAAACACTATTTAATGGGATTTGAATTCATGATCAAAATTGACCAACAAAGCATTAAACATCTCCTTAGTCAACCAAAATATCTATCCGACACATTAAATGGGCTACTTTTATTCAAAGTTTTTATCCACTCATACAATATCAACCCGGAAAAGAGAATGTTTTTGCCGATGCTTTAAGTAGAAGACCAACTATTCATAATATCTTTGTGATATCTTTTGACTCTCTTCTCCCTATGAAAGATACCTACGACCAAGACCCTAGTTTTCAAGCTGATTGGAATAAATTAGTTGCAAATAATTGGATTCCCATTGATTCATTGTCTTACACTGATGGATTTATGTTTTATGAAAAAAGATTATGTGTAACTGTTCCATTTCGATCATTTGTTTTGCATGACATTGTCCCCCATACCAAGGCCATAGAGGAATTATTTCTACTTTGCGTACACTAATTGAAGATTTTTATTGGCCACACACGGAATCTTATGTATCTAACTTTGTATTTGAATGCTTAATTTTCCAAAGAGTTAAAAGACACCATGGTAAACAATATGGTTTATTAATGCCTTTACCAATTCCAGAACGACCATGGAAACAAATATCAATTAATTTTATCACTGGTTTGCCTAACACTAAAGCTAATCATGACATGATTTGGACTATTGTCGATAGGTTTAGCAAACAAGCATATTTCATTCCATGCAAGAAAATGTTAACTGCATCTCAATCTGCTCAATTGTTCTTGAAAACTGTTTTCACTAATCATGGTTTGCCAAAAGTTATTATTTTTGACCGCGATTCTAGATTCTGCAATAATTTTTGGATTACTTTGTTTGCTAATTTAGGAACAAAGATAGATTTTTCATCTGCATTTCATCCTGAAATAAATGGACAAACAGAAGATACTAATAGTACCACTTTAGATCCTTTATGTGCATACACAACTTCAAAACCACAAACATGGGACATACATTTACATTTACTTCAGTTTACATACAATAACACACCACATACAGCTACACAGAAAGCACCATTTAAAATTATTTATGGATATAGATTACCTACACTTGTTACATCATTGTCAAACAAAGTTCAAGCTGCTGATGATATTGCTAACATGCATGCTACTATTTTTTATGAAGTTAAAGATATGATTGCGAAAGCCTAGCAATCATATAAAAAACAAGCCAATAAGAAAAGAAAAGCTATGAGTTTCAAAGTTGATGATTATGTTTGGTTACGCATTAAAAAGCGAAGATTACAAAGTGTTGACAAACACCCTGTTGTAAAGTTAGCTCCTAGATTTTATGGACCTTTCAAGATCATTCACAAAATCAATGACAATGCATTTAAACTAGAATTACCACAACAATGGAAAATCCACAACACTTTTCATATCAATTTATTACGACCTTTTAGAGGCCAATTACCTGTACATCCTGTCTATGAAAACCCTCCTTTGCTAGAAGAAGAAACTAGAACTGGCTGTAGATATTCTAGATATTTGGTTAAGTTTAAAAATCATCCTGTTGAAGAGGCCCAATGGATGTATGGTCGAGACCTAAGTGCTTACCCCTCACTGTTGGCTCCACATTGACCTAATAGCAATTGAAGACAATTGCTATCCCACCTCGCAGGTATGATGCCATGAGGCATATTCCACGGTGGATTTTGTGAGGTTTTGCGGTGGATTTGGTAAAATTATATTTATTGTTGAGGATCACACACAAGGTGGATTCCTTGTGCGAAAAGTCGATGGGGACGCTTGTCCTTTTCAAGCGTCTTGTTTATTTGTAGCAGGTGATTTCGTAAAATACATATTTAAATTAATGGACGTTTATGAATTTAAGTGTGCACTCATAATAAATTAAGGTTAGGATTGAGTTCTAACTAATTTATTTATTTTGTAGCCGAAGACTGCTAGGTATTCACTTTTGTCAGTTTAATTTTATTATTTTCTAACAATTGTGAATGTTTCAGCTGATGTGTAGAGCAGGCAGCGGTGGCATTGGGAAGCACTGGGTGATAGCGTGTTTTAAGTTATTTAGAAGAAATTATCATTTTTGATGGGTGCACATATTAGGCGTGGCGCTAATATTTATTTTTATGTGCTTATTTATTGAAGTGCCTGACATTTACTTATTATTTTGTATGCTCATGGATGCACGATTTAAATATTTGTTATTGGACATTGTATTTGGGCACAACCCGACTCTTTGGGCGCCCAATAGCTCTAATTCTTTAGTGGGACAAAAGCAAACACAAAAGCTAAAGCGTGCTAATTGTAAATTGGGCTATTTTTTGAGCTTGGAGATGAATAATATATCAAATACATGCTTTGTGGAGCGCTCACATAGGGCATGGGGGGAGATTGTACCCAATTAGTCTTTTTGCTTCATATCGTGCAAGTCTTCTCTCTTGTTTTTTTGTGCAAAAATAGAGTTATTTTGTTCTTGGGGACCTTCCGGCACTCACTACACGCGCATACAACATCCAATTTGTGCACCAATAAGACTGTATATATTTCTCACTTAATTGATTTTTCCAAGATATCGTACTACCCTACAACAAAGGGAAGTCTTACACTCTCAACGTTAGTTGTCACCTAGACATACAATTGTAATGCATCTAGGAATTTATCTTCTGATACCATATTTAGATTGCACATCCAAAGTGTATGGTACTTTGTGCTCAAATAACTTAACTAAAAACCAACTAATGTGAAGTGCACAAACAATCTTTTCATGATTTCTCTTTGCTAGTGTTGTGCAACATTGCCATGGAACAACATCAGGCTAATACATACTACTAAACCTCTTAAAACTTATATGAACCACAGCCTACATGCTAAGATATGCAAAAAAATCAGTAACTTAATCGAATATATTTCCATTTCGGTCCCACGTCCCTTATCGTTTATATTTAGATTGCTTACACAAATGTAGGGAGATTTCATGATAATTTTTCGTAAAAATAAGCCCTAAGATATGCACTAAGGAAACCCTCATGCTTCACATTCATTATACATTCACAAACATTTTCTTAAAAATTTTATAAATTTTAATGTACATAAACTATTTTTTTCTAAAATATTCTCTTATTTTTACTATTTTTCATGATTTTTTCCATTTAATTCAATATAAATTATTAGTTTGTTTAGTGTTCTGATTTGTATAACTTATGTGAAGTGTGATTCATTAACATATTCATTTTCATGCCATCCAAATATCATTTGATCTTCAAAATCCAAGAACAATATCATTTTTTATTAAACCTTGTATTTTGAATTTTGTAAATTTGTTATTTTTTAATATTCATGAAAAAAAATGAATGCATTTTTTAAATCGCAAACATGAGAAAATATATTTCAATCATTTGTAACCATTTTTCATCATATGTATTAACAATTTATTATAAAAAATAAATAAAGATCACTTACTCGAAAATTCGCATATGCACATCTCATATTTTGAGGAAATGAGCCGTTGATGTAATTTTCCAAATTATCCAATCTACTTGCTATCATGTTTCGAACCATCGTCCACATCATCAATTTGTCAAATAAGCCATCCCTCTCTCTCTCTCTCTCTCTCTCTCTCTCTCTCTCTCTCTCTCTCTCATAAACAACCATATGGACAAGGAACAAACAAGGGAGAGAAATAGGAGGGAGAAAGGATGAATTTTGATCTTGATGATTACTTCATCATTCTTCATGAGGATTGGAGTGATGGAGAATGAAAAAATGATGGATTACAGGCCCAAGAGGGAGATGATTGCAGTCACAAAAAATCAAATTTTTATGGGGAGGAAGGGGCACCGGAAAAAATGTGCCCCCTCCCATATTGTGTGAAATATGTTGTGTGAAATTCGTGGATTTTCTTTTTTCTTAATGACCATTAAGCTTTAACACCCAAATTATCTAGTTCACATTTTGGCTTTTCACACTTACCCAAAGTGGTTTCGACCCGGTTGGAGGGGCAAATGACCTCAGAATTGTGATCTGACTAGATGGGCAACTTTTTGGCAACATTGAAATCCATCACCTTGGCCTCTTATCACATGCTTTTCGGCTTCTGGATCCTGTAGTTAGCTACTTCATAGTGCCAAACCTTGTGACTATTTAATGGGGGTCAAGCGGACTCCGATTGACGAATGGACTTGTGTTAGATTCCTAGTATCAAAATGTATCTAAAAAAACTCCAACTCCCTAATCCATTGTCGTGCCACTATGTGGACACAATGTGAAAAACCCTAGAGCATATCATCATCTCGCTTTCTTATTAATCTAGAGAGAGGCAATGCCATATTAGTTATCAGTGTTAGTATCCATAGTATAGATGGTTCAAAAGTATGGGACTTTTGGACAAATTTAGCCTATCTATGATATTTTGGATATTATTTCTCATAAATATCCTAAAAATATGTAGAAAACTTCTAGAATAAGGTATCATGTAGAAAGCAAGTTGCTTTTCATCTAGTTTTAGAAAAATGTCATTAAAAAATAATGGCTCCCAAATTCGCACCGTGCACGATTGCAGTTTTCAAGCAGCAAATAGCACTCTAAACAGTGAAGAAGGAGAATGAGCGATTTAGGAGAATTTTGATCAGGTGTCCTAGGGATTTACCCCCCTTTCAAAACCAAGGAACCATATGATTTGTCATATGAGTAGCAGCAAAGAAGAAGCTAGTGTTTGGTGCACATTTTTGGTATAAGAGGGAGCTCTAGTAGATCTAATGCTTGGAGATTGCTTCTCCAAGTAGTAGTAGACATTGTCTAGATAATCCAAGAACCATTTATCTTGGAGTTTAGCCATCAAATGATCAACTTATGATTGATGTAATAACCACTAGGAATACACAGGGATGAAGTGTATTTGGAGTTCCACACAAGGATTTTGTTTACCTTCTCAAGTTCTATCAATATATAGTGCTTCTAGGAGAAGTATTTAGGCTTCTCCTACCAAGTAATCATCTAAAACTATTGACTTTTGGAGTGTTTAGACTCTTTGTCTTGGATGTACAACAAAGTTTACATGTAATACATGCAGAGTTTGAATGATTGAGCTTTGTCTTTATATTGTGTAAAAGCTTTGGCACACTTGACAAAAGGTTTTATGATTGATTCATGATATATGGACATGTCTTGAAGAGAACTTTATTTCTAGAATTCTTGGGATTCATTTGAATCTCCTAACTATTCTTTTTCTTCTATTCTATCTCCTATTCTCTACTTTCTTCTCTTTCTGATCCCCGTGGATATGACCTCTCGACTAAAACCCTTCTGACATTGGCAAACTTGACGTGAAAGGTTGTCAAAAGGAAAGGCAAGATGAGAGAAACGTCAAGCACAATTTCTAGTGATGTTTTGCAGTAGTTAGTGCAAAATATGAACATGCTTATGTAAGTACAACAACAACAAAAATAGGTGATGAAAGCTTCTGCTAAAAAAAAAACTATTGTGATGAATGCTTTGTGTAGGCAATAGAGCGTGAGATAAAGTTGTTTAATGGCAGGAATATATCTAGATATTTGTATATCTATGCTCAAAAGATGGAGTTATTTAGGGTGGCTCGACTTGCATGGAGCTGGTATTGTGTATGGGTCATTGTACATAAATTGAAAGTCTGAGTTATTGAGTCATACATGCATGGTATAATCTTAGATGCATAGCACTTGTTTGTGCAATGACCTATGTGGAGAGTGTGAGGTGCCCTAAGCTTGTAGGGTTGGAGATTCGGTTCTTTGGGGAATAATTAGTGAGGATTATTCATTATCTCCTGGATCGATCAATTAAAAGAGTGAATCTTGTTTCGAATGTGTTCAATGTTCACGACGCATCTTGCAATCCATCCCTGAGGTGTAGGAGAGCCGATGGAGCCACGATGATCAACCTGGGGGTGCTCCCTTTGTGTGTACTTACATGGTATGTAACACCAATATGTTTAGGCACTCCCTCTAAGGAGCGGGGAAGAATTATTCGTTGGACTACAAATCATAAAAATGCAATAGCTATGTATTGGAGGTTAGGGAAGTAGATCCCTTAGATGCTCCAGACTGCGAGGCCATGTGGGGTCGTTTGAGGTGAGTAGTAGAGGTCTAGCTAGTGCCATAAAGCTAGTGTCATGCCTGTTTTAGGTCCCAACAGGTGGTGCATTTGTCAGGAGATACTAATAAGTGGCAGTTTTTGAATCTTGGCTATAAGGGACCCATTATTTTTCTTAGATTCTAATTGGAAGCCGCCTTGAAGCGATGGCTATTAAATTTAGGCTGATTAAAACTTTGGTCATCAGCATGACAATTAATCCAAGGAATCCCCAATACCTGAAATATACTTTGTCCATCCTAAATGGTTTAGTGGGATCTTTGGGTCATGTGCCTGACTATTTTATCCTTTGCCCCGAAAGTAACACCATACTCAAGTTTGGGCCACTATGGGGAAGTACCCCTGGAGCGACTTCTGAGATTAATAGGCCATGGGAGTTAGAGAAAACATTAGAAAGCAAAAGAGAGGATAAGAGGGCACAACCATCCACTAATGATGATGACTTTTTAGATGAAAAGACTTTGATAACAATGGTTAATAGGCACATAATAATACATGACTACAACAATCCGAGAATACATCCGATGCTAGTGCTTGATATAATTAGGTACCATAGCGCAATTGCTAAGGTCCATAAAGCATTGGATGATGTTTATGTGTGTGGAAAACCATTTTCAGCAAAGGAAGGTTCTATTGGGACATGTCCTAGGTTCTAGCAAAGTGGTGGTAGATGAGAATAAACTTGCTAAAGCACCATTAGTTAGTGATGGGGTAGATTTTCTATTACATAGTGTTGGACTCCCTAAACCACTTTGTGAGTTGCCAAAAAGGGAAGTCCAAGAAACTAGTGACTCTTCCACACCGTTAGAGGTGGAAAGGGAAGAGATTAGAGACCCTAATACATTGATATTAAGTCAAGAGAAATATGAAGATTTTGATGACCCATTGTTGATCCTAAAGAAGAGAACTAAATGTCATTCTCCTTATAGGGATATCCCAATGTTTTATGGAATACTGGATGAGGATCCGATGCTACACTTGAAAGAATATGGCCTAACTTGCCTTGTAAGTGGGTTCAATGATCTACATCGGATGATTGTGTTCTCAAGTACCCTAAAGGGAGAGGCTAGGAAATGGTATTGGAGCCTCCCAAGAGGGTCAATCAAATCATTTGAGGAATTATGTGATAGATTTTTGAATGAATATGAAAATAAAGTTCCCATGACTCAGGTCTTGGGATAGCTTATATAGATTCGGCAAGAGTTATATACCTTCTTCAAAGAGTACACATGAGAGTCTTTGATGACATTGTGAAGCTTTGGCCAAGGAAAGTCAGTCAACTACTAGAAGATGTGCTTGATGAAATCTTTGTCAGCAACTTGGAAATAAATACATAGTTCCAAGTTAGGTTGAGAAACCCTAAGTCATTGAAGGAGGCAAAGGTTCAAGCGTATGATTATGAGGGATATATTTAGAGGTGTTGGGAGAGCTATTGGATTTTTTCCCACACCCTTGAAATCCATAAGGATTGGCAACATTTGTTGAATGTTAGTCATGTCGGAGGTGAAAATGATAGGTATTGGTAGCAAGGAGCCTGGCATTAACAATAATGTTCCTATGACCCAGGAACCCTGGAACCTAGTGCAACCAATCCCATGTTCCAAAGCTATGAGCTAGATGGAAATCAATGTAGACCTAATGGGGGAAGTAGAGTGGTTAAGCAACCCATCAATTATCTAAGTTTGAAACAAAATCATGGAAGTGAGATGATGCCCCAAAACATAGCTGATATATGCTATCGTGTGGAGGCTATCTCAACTATAGAGAGCCAAGGTGATAGAAAATCTAAGGTTTACAGTGGTAAAGATCCACCTAGAGATGAATCTAGTGGAAGAATCTGATTTCGAGAAAGTAATAGGTAGAAAGTGAGGCGAGGTAGATTGGTCATCATCATGAAAGAATATAAAAATAAAAGGAGTGGTGGCCTTCGATCAAGCCATGCAATGATAAAAAGGAGATGGGTTTGGAGGCCCAAAATCTCTAAAAGTGTGGATGGCATGCTAGATGAAAATCAAAGAGTTCCAAATGGATATACTGGGGTCAATCCCCAAGTGGATGAGACCAAAGGCCATAATGTTACATCTAACAATATGCAGTGCTCTAGGATGCATCGATGTGATGGGAGCCCTATCTAGTTTAGGTGGTAACAATGACACATTCAAAATCCAAATAGGGAAGGGCTAGATAAGCCAAAATCTGTAGATCTTTTTGTAGGAGAGACCTTTGGGAAGCTCAAACAACCAGTCTATTTGAATGATAAGACACTCGAGCCTAAGGAGGTCATCCGTTTAGCTAATAGCACACAAACAAGAATAGCCCATATCGAGGTTATATCAGTAGGAAGGCTTGGACTTGTGGATATACAAAAACTCTAAGTTTAAAATTCAATGACGGAATTCTAGTGACTTGTCATGCATATGTGGTATGAGGCTAGCTCTCACACCTTATGTCATTTTGGTTTAGCTTGGTTAGTCTGATGCAATGCAATTTACATGCCAAGTAGACCATATTTGGTTAGGGAAAAATGATTTATGTTTTGTTAGGAAAAGAGGGCTAGTTTTTTTGTCACGATATCATTTATGTCATTAGGCCAAGAGGGCCATATGTCTGTTTGGGGTGGTACGTTTAATGGTTTTTTGTTTTTTAGTAATTGCATTAGACAGGTTTGACAAAGTGCCTAGAGGGAGCCTTTTGCTACAAGAGAGCTTCTTGTGGTCATTCTAGGTGATGTTGTCACCTTTCGATTTTTTTCCTTGAATTGGTTTAGTGTTATATGTGTTTGTGGGGGTTATTTTACTTTTCATTTGTTGGGGATCGGCAATCACAGGCATGAAGTCCTAGGGTTAGGTTAGGTATATTTGGGGGGGAGCTTTGAGTAGTTGTCCACGTTCTCTAAAGACATTGTCAGGCATTAAAGACATATTTTTGGAAGGTAGTCCTAGTGGCTCTGTTCTACTAGCTTGCTAGGCAACTGTTCTAGGAGTCCTTTTGCTAGTGTGAGACGTGCAGTTAGAGAAGCCTTCCAAGGTAAAAAGAAGAGCAAATGTTGAATGCATTTGATAATAAAAATAAAGAGGTGTATAAAAAGGGGCTCTAACCCCTAAAATAGAAAATAAAAGGAAAATAAAATTAAGAGAAGTTGATTATCACCTTGCGGAGGTGGTTCCTGGGGATGTGTAGACCCGGGGAGGCTGATGGGTTGTCTTCCTAGGGGTAGCAACTAGCTAGAATAAAGAAATAAGGAAGGTTGGAGCAAAAATAAAAGTGAGTGGAAAAGAAAAGGATTAAGTGCCACCTTTCAAGAGCTTGGTAGGTTCTTGGGTATCGAGTCGATGATGCCCTATTCTTCTTGGGTTACTTGTAACATGCCCGCCCCTCAAATCGCGGGACATGTCTTAGCAGCCCAGATCAATCTAGAAGACGCCACCTGACACTCCCAAGGAATGACACGGGGTTTGCCAACTAGGGTCTCTCGAGTTTGCCCTGCAAGGAAACTTATCTAGCCATTCCCACTAGGATCAACTTGAAATCCGGGTTCATAGCAGTTGAGTCTTCCTAACAGCCTTCTAGTGTCGGTCTTCAGCCGCTCCACTTTGCGTAGATACAACTAGACCCAAGCAGACTCATATCGCACTTGGTTCAAAGAGAATGGGAAATGAGAGGGATGCATCGCTTGACCTCTCTGCCCGTAGGGTATAGTCCCATTCCGGTCCCCTAAAACAGTATGAATCAGGATTCTAACCAACATTGTCTAAGGTCATCGTCCGTCCTTCCCTAACATTCCTCGCTAACATTTCCTTTTGAGGAAAGCTCTCGGCTAACCAAGACTACCCTTTCGTAGGATAGACCCATTGGTCACATCCACCACGCTTCCCTCGGGGGTCGTTTTAGTTATCTAATTACCTACCACATTATGTTTGACACATAAAAGCAGCTATCTTAATTAACCCTGCTAATCACAGGTTCCTTTACGTAATTTAGGGCATTGACATGAAAAAAAAATAAAACAAGATCAAACATTTCCTTAACTTATCTTCAGATTAATGTTTGTCTCCTGCCCATAGAGGGGAATTAAGTGTTCCTTTTTGCCTCTGCAGAAAAATCCTTCCGTCTCCTGGCAATAAAACCTAAAGGTTTATCCTCCCAAGATTCCGCCTTGTAACTAGTATCAAGGCCTCGAGCTCCCATCTCGAGTCACATAGAACACTTGTGTAGGGCCTGGAGGCATTGGGATTTACGGGGCTAGAGCCCCCATTGGCACCCAAGTGTCCTCCTACGCCAAGTAATTTCCACGGAGAGACCTCTCGTGGCGGGTTTGGTCCACATTCCCGGTGCGGATTCATAACCCCCTTGGTTAGGGTTTGGCAGCTCACGGGGGGGTAGCTAGCGCCATCCTTCCTTAATTATTCCTTTAGGGAATAAATCTGAAGCACCCAGCTTACAAACAATTACTAAGGAAAACATCCCTTTTATTTCCAATCAAGAAAATATCATTTTTTACATCAAGCAATCACTTTGCTTATAAACCACTTGTCCTTAGTAGGATCTCCTCTTACCAAGGCAACCATCCAATTCACTTAGAAATATCCTTTTCGAAACAACCAAGCATAATCCTTGATCAACAATCCATTTAGAGTCAGCCTACTAGCCTAGCTTAAGCCTGGAGGATATCCACTTCCAATAATCTAAGACAAAATCCTTAAAAACGACTCACAAGCACATGTGTTTAATCACTCAACTTCTTTTGAATCCCTCTTTCCCTTGGGTTTTCCCTAGGGTTCCAAGTTGTGAATCCTTGATTTTCTTGCATGTCTTTTAACATACTTGGTAATCTTAAAGCACATTAAATATATTGCATGACTTGTCATACATTCTTTCTATCCTCTCTTAGTGCGATGCTATGCAGAATTTTCTAATCAAACTTATCTCGCATGGACATGGTGCGTTTAATATATTAGTACAGCCTAAACAATCTTTAACTCTCTTCATATCTGGCAATGAGTACTTGTTCCTAAAGTGGAGGGTCTCATGTGACTTGAGTATATAAAAGTTTAAACTCAATTCACTTATCACCTCTATGCTCTAACATAGGTAAAAGATAATCATATAATGCATAAAACTTTCCTTGTAAGCGATCCATGAAAGTCTAAGAACCTGTAAATGCAATTTTATCCTAATATTTCATGCGATCTCCAAACATAAACATTGGCTATTATAGGATGAGACAACCTATTTGTGGTCTGCAAGATCAAGACCTATCTTCCGCGTGGAATGCAAGATAGATGACAAGTCCTCTATGCTTCTGTGCAGTTGCATCCTATGAATGGAAACTAACATTTCATGTATTTATTTTAATCACGAAAGTAAGCCATGAATTATAGTTAACAAATCATGCACTAAACTAAGTGAAAGTCTATCATTTTATATGACATATTATGAAAACCTTATCATTTCATGTGGCGGAATGAAATCAATAGTTCTTCCCTAGGCCAAGGAGAACCTGGTTCTGCAAGACGGGGTTTGGAGTTGTGCTAATTCCCGCGTTGGCTATACCCGGTGCTCCATTAATGGCCACAATTCCAACGGCTCCAATTGCACCATGATTTCCATCTGTACTTGTCCCTTGAGCAACTATGGTAGCTCCCGTGGTCTTCACTCCTTTGCGACGCTTGGGGGCCATGGTAAGTAGCTAGCCAAAAATTGTGGATATGATATCAAGAGGGTAAGGTGATGATGATAGTCAAGAGGGAGGATAACAAAATCTAACTCTATCCCTGTCCCTTATCTCTCTCTTTCTCACTATCAATTCACTCTCCCTACCTCTCACCTTCTCCCTTTATTTCTGCCTACTTTATTTCTGCCTATTTGTTTTTCTTAACCTTTCTCTCTCAGCCTATATTCTCTCTATTTATCTCCCATAGACTCTCCTCCTCTTCTCTCTCTTCACTCTCACCCTTCTTCTTCTCCTTCTCTCACTCTTCTTCCCTTCTCTTCCTTCTCTTCTCCTCTTCTCTCTCTTCTCTCTCTCCCTTCCTCTTCCCTTTTCTTCCTTCTCTTCTCCTCCTCTTCTCTCTCTTCTCTCTCACCCTTCTTCTTCTCCTTCTCTTCTCCTCCCCTTCTCTCTCTTCTCTCTCTCCCTTCCTCTTCCCTTCTCTTCCTTCTCTTCTCCTCTTCTTCTCTCTCTTCTCTCTCTTCTCTCTCACCCTTCTTCTTCTCCTTCTCTTCTTCTCCTTCTCTCACTCTTCTCCCTTGTCTTCCTTCTCTTCTCCTCCTCTTCTCTCTCTTCTCTCTCTCCCTTCCTCTTCCCTTTTCTTCCTTCACTTCTCCTCTTCTTCTCTCTCTTCTCTCTCACCCTTCTTCTTCTCCTCTTCTCCTCCTCTTCTCTCTCTTCTCTCTCTCCCTTCCTCTTCCCTTCTCTTCCTTCTCTTCTCCTCCTCCTCTTTCTTCTCTCTCACCCTTCTTCTTCTCCTTCTCTTCTCCCTCCTCTTCTCTCTCTTCTCTCTCTCCCTTCCTCTTCCCTTCTCTTCCTTCTCTTCTCCTCCTCTTCTCTCTCTTCTCTCTCACCCTTCTTCTTCTCCTTCTCTTCTCCCTCCTCTTCTCCCTCTTCCCTTCCTCTCTCTCCCTACCTTCTCTTCCCATGGCCAGTTGCCTGGCAGAATGGGGGGGGGGGGGGGTGTTTCAAATGACGGTCTAAGGGGGGGGTTTCCCTGCCCAGGCTCCACGTGCACAGATGTTGCTGCCATCGAGGGGGGGAGGGAGGGCGTTTTGCCGTAGTGCAGTAGGGGGGGAGCTTTGCAGTGACGGGGTGAAGGTTCTACTGCCGGGGAGGAGGGCGGTTGCCCAATAGTCTGTGGGAAGGAGGGGGAGCTTCTGCTACGTTCGTTCGAGGGGGCCTGATCTATCATAGAGCAATAGGGGGAAATGCTTCGCAGCATAGGGGGGCACTGCTACGCCAGTCGGAGGAGGCTGGGACCTACAATGGAGGGGGGAGGGGAAGGTTAATAGGTGGAGGGGGGAGGTGGCATGGCAGTGCCACTCGCCACCTAGGGGGCTGCATGCCCCCCATCTTCCACACATCATACACACACACACACACACACACACACACACACACTCTCTCTCTCTCTCTCTCTCTCTCCCTGCCATGCACACGGTAGGGGGGAGAGAGAGGGTGAGATAAAAAAATTTGTCAAAAATTAAAGGGGGAGGTGAGTTCCTATGGGGGGCCACGAGGGTCACAGGGGGAGGAGAAATGTTACATTACTCTATACTCAGCTCCCTCCTTTTTATATGCCTGAGTATGGAAACTTTGAAAGGAAGTGTGTTAACTGGAAATGGAGCCCCAAGAGGAACACCAAGGAAAGGGGGATTCTACTGCAAGAAAATCTATCTTGTAACATCAACAAGCTTGTATTTCATTCTTTTGATGATCAAAATAAAGGAAACAATAAATCTTCACGCAGCATCATAGTAGATATCTCCCACGGATTTGATAGAATCAACCATAATCTTCAACTTCTTCATAAAATCCATCAATAGAACAAGGAACATAAAAGAATACATCATTTTCGAATGGAAATTAAGCACATAGTATTCATCTTTATTGTCTTCATAGTTTTCTCTCTTAATCTCTCATATATAGATACACTGTTTTGATAGAATTGGCTATCTCTGACTCTCTCTCTCTCTCTCTCTCTCTCTCTCTCTCTCTCAATAATACATCATCTCTTCACTATAATACTTAATAATGAATCTCAATAATCCTTCTTAGGTCGTGGATGTACCTCCCAAGAGGTATGTCTGTGTAGAAGAGGCACAAGAGCCACTACAGTGTCTCTTCATAGCTCACTACTGTCACTGTCTCTCCAGTCTTCTCTTCAGTCTTCAGCAGTTGCTTCTTTTATTTGTTTTAGCTCATTTGAACTTAGATTCATCCTTTCCAAAAGTTAGAAAACTTTTCCAAAGTCACATATACATTCTACAAAACACTTACAGAATATCTACATAACAGAACAGAACAGGAATACAGCAGAGATAGAGGCTCTACAGAAGGTTTACAGAGGGTTATCAGAGAACAATAGATCCTCATAACTCATACTAAAACCATTCCAAACTATAAAAAAATATTCAATAAACCTTCAAAATATTTCAACCTTCATCAATCAATCCATGCTTCATACAAAAGAAAATCAAAACAAAACAGAAGCTATACAGAAGGTATCAGAACCAATCAGAACCTCAATAGAACCTATCAGAACTTCACAGAGCCTCATATTTCTACTAAAAATCATCATGAGCTTCCAAAACATAATCAATATCATCCAAAAAACTCTCAAACACTTCCATTAACAACCATACATCACTCTAAATCCATCAAAAATCAACCATTTAGACCTCAAAAACAACAAAAATCAGTCAAAAATTCAGTCTTTTTCCACTCTCAACATATCCCCACACTTAGAAAGGAAGCGTCCTCACAAGCTAAGGAAAAGAAGAATATAATTTCACTAAAGATCTCAATTTGATATTCTTTAGTATCTTCAACAATCACTCCACCACAACCCCAACTTATCACATGTATCTCTAGAAAAGAATACTACTAAAGGAAAACTTTGTTATTCATTAACACATCTGATAAACAATAGAAAGTCATAACAAATTTGTAAATGATATAAGATGTTCTTTAACTTTGCATCGTAGGCTTGCCATCCACCATCACCATCAATAGTTGAAAAGAGATCTCTTGAACAAATTATTCAACTAGCACGAACTCATCACATATAAATTAATACAACACACACAAACACAACCATCTGAATGGCACTTCCAAAAGATGTCTCATTAAGAAGCACAAAAAATACATTCAGGGGTATCAATGAAGATGATCCCTCTTAAAATCTTTATGATTTTGAAAGTGATCCGAGATAAAGACTCATCTACAAAAGATTCTAGAGGATTCTGAAATAATTGAAGGCAGCACATTCGTTCTAGCAAAATAAGGTATTTGTTAGGTAGACAAAGGGCATGAAAATATAGGACATCCAACTGTTGGGAATCAATGTTCACATTGACATTCATACAAAGCTTTGGAATGGCCTTTTAATCATTATGGGAATGCCTATGCATATATGCTAAGTATTAAGAAAAATGGGCTGTCAATCTCACTAAAGGATCTAGAGATTGTGAGTATTGTTGAGAAAATTGGAGGTAATTTTGGTAGGCTTGACTAGCAGTTGTCCAGTCCCCTAGAATTAATGGCCAATTAATTTGTGGTCCCGTGAGAGAGTCAGTTGAGCTCCATCCTCTTCTTCTCGGAATCTGCTGATCAAATCCTTCGTATCCACTAACCAACTGAGGGGGTCGAGAAATAGAAGTGGCAGGAGATGGAAGTGGATTAAGTAAAAGAGGATGAAGAAATGGGTAGGCAAAATCATAAAATGAGGAATAAGCTAAAGAAGAAGTGGATGAAAATTTAAGCGAATCAGTTAGGAAAGGTGTCAATTGATAAGCAAGAAAAGTAGAAGGTATATGGATAGATGGAGAAGGATATGGCAGAGAAGGGGAAAAGACGCGATCTTCAATGAAAGAACAATAGGTAAAGATTGGAATTTGAGGAAAACCCTGAGGTTGGAAAAGGAGAGATAAGATAGCTGTTGAGTTGGATTGATAAAGGGAAAAATAAGCATAATAACAATGGGCCATTTGTTGATAGTACAATAAGCTAGAAATAGAGGGACCTAAAATAGATCGTCAATGGTAGGCATCAAAGAAGGATGAATAAAATGGATGGTTCTTGGAAAGATAAGCTAGGAGATCCACCCTCAGTTGGTTAGTGCTCTGCACATAACTAGAAGCTGTATTCTGGCGTTGGTTCAGGACTATAGAATCAATCATTGAATGCCATGAAGTGTCAGGGCAAGTAGCCACTTTAGAAGAATAGCACTGGAACATGTCATCTATCCTCAACTCCAAATGATTGACATATAAGGTAGCTTGTAAGACCACATCCCCCACATACCAAGCCAGATCGACATCATCTGAAATTAACAGATCTCCTCGTAGATACATATAAGACAGCAACATGGTATCCATGGTCACACAATCTTCAAAGACCATACATACAACTTCTGTCCAGCAAATCAGAAGAACAAGCACCACTCCAAACATGCTCTGGAAGAGGGAGATCCATCATTGAGAGCTTAATATAGAAGGCCAACTTCTGCAGCTGATAGTGGACAAAAAAAAAAAGGTCGGGAGGAACATACTCTTGAAAGTGCTCAAATGTAGACCATAATAAATCCATCTTAGACTGCAATCTTTCCACTTTATCTTGAAAAAACATACATAATGTGGCATGTCTCTGGAGAACTGCCAAGTCCTGCTGAGATATAGAAGGAATCATAGGGACACTAGGGCTCGGAGGAATGGACCGTGACTGCGCCAATTGGTCCCACAACTGCTTAATCTAGGAAGATTGGGATTCCAATGTATTATGAGCAATCTGCAAAGTTGAGAGTTTCGTATCTAAAAGAGTCTTAAACTCTTGAGCTTCTTTGGACATTTTCTCTTTCTTTTCCGAAACTCTAGTGACCTCTGAGACTGAGCCTCTACTATAACTGAATTTTCAAATAAGATATTTTTTCTCTCTCGATCTCAATCATTTGTGTCTGCTACTTCTCTGCTTAAACATATCGGCAAGAGTGTCTTTAGCAGAGGCTAACTCTGTGGTTGCCTTATGCATCTGGTCTTTGGATTGCATCAATTCTTCATAGAAAGAAGCATATAACTGTTGAACACAAGCTGTCATCTGAGAGTTCAATAGAACTCTGGATGTCATTACAAAGGAAAGGAATGGCATCCCTTGACACTAAACTGTTCAGCGAAGAAACTGATATTTCCAAAGAACCCTCTTGATGTGCCCTGAATAAATTGTTGCATGTGACATAGGCAGGGAGGTCACTTCCAGAGGTAGCAGGAACTGTTACTGAAGGAATGACTGGTGGAATTTTCTCTGCTACACGCTCCAAGCACTTCCGCTGAATGACCAACGGAGGAGGGAAATCAAGATCCTCTATGTCAATGAATTCTAAATCCTCTGAAGGTGGAGGAGGAGGGACTTGATCAGATGGAGGAGGGGGTAGCACACCCTTCTTAAGGCCTGAATATGTCAAGAAAGCATATAAATATGAACCATAAGTTACATTGGTAACATTTCCTTTGGTCACTTGGTCCATCTTCGTAAGAGAAGGTAAGTACTCTAGTCAATGGCAACCCCTTTTAACACCATCCTGGAAGCACTGAAGTGCTCCTTGGACAAATAGTGGGATGGTGTCTTGGCAAGCATAAACCTGTCTTGGAGAAATTGGCAGACTAGCTTCTAGAGAGGATCAATGATCATTGAGAAAGACACTCTTGAAGTGTTAATCACCTTCTTGATATCGAGGACCTCTTTAGTCTACTTCTGTAACACCTTGATATCGAGGACCTCTTTAGTCTACTTCTGTAACAGCTTGAGAATCTCGTCATTTGAGAATAACTATCTGCTTGTAACAAAGGGTTCTCCTTTGTAGGGAAAAGACAAAGCCTTCCATAACCCTCTAGGTGTCAAAACCATGGAAGTACGACAAACCAAGCCCGATTTCTTATTGTATGATGCAAGAAACTCATCACATAGGGCTGGATCGTTTGGAATCAAAGGGAGTAAAGCAGCCACAAAAGATGCAAGGTCAGCTTTCGCGATAGGCTCAAAAGTCAGTAGGGAAGAATAATCCCTACTAATCAATGGGACATATTGAACATGAGGAGGAGCTTGAGGTGCCATCCAAATGGAATATACACACACCACAAACACAGACAATCACATTGAATGCCTGTAAAACAATAAAATAGCTATAAAAAAGAAATCGATCAAAAGAAGCACACATAGACGTAACTAACCAATTGATCACCCCAAACAACCCACATCTTAGAAAAAATTCGGCATGACCCCTACACATATGTGAATGCAAGCTTCATGCTATGCAACAAACAGGCACCCAATTAGGCAAAAAAAAACTACAGACCGCACCCGTAATCGTATCACACAATCAAACCATAAAACCTCAAAAACCTAATCAGGACATAACTAGAACTTTGATAAACAAAGTTAGCTTAAAGGACTATACCTGCCCATCCCATGAAGCGTATTTATTAAAAAGGAAAAAAAAAGTGCAGTGAGGGGAATGCTTTTAGTGAAGGGTTCATTTTAAGAAATTATTAACAATGGTTAAAATTTTATTAGGTTGTAAACCTTAATAAGAAAATGACAGTTTATTTTTAAATTATTAGTTACAATTTATTAATGTGAAACCATGCTTTTAATGAAATCCAGACTGCGATCCCCAGACTCAGGTCTCTAAACCTGTTTTGCATATGGTCGAAGGAACTGTCACTGCTACAGAAGGGTTGGAGTCGGCTCTACAGGAGGTACCACGACTTACTCCAGCATTCAGCCAACATGGATGCAGTAGCATCCAGAGAGATAGCTGGTTCAGAAAACCCGTCGGGTAGGTGTCATTGATGAAGAAGAGTCACTCAACTCACGGGCACTCAATTGGGATGAGAGAACAGTCACTCACCCCATAACTTACATCACTCAAGTTAATAATGATGAAACCCAGATCTCGCACATGGTTTAGAAATCGACAAGGGAATGGGGTAGAAGGAGTATGCCAAGGTGCACAGTTAATGGTGCATCAGTGCGTGCCATCCATTTGGCATAAGTGCAAGGAGGAAGGCCGTGGATCCTTGTAGTGTAGTGTACAAAACAGAGCGATGTGTCCTGTGATGATGGTAAAGACCCATCCCCTGGGTGCATAGGAAAATAGAAACGTACCTGATGCCAATTGTCGTAATGTCCCTCAATCTTCACCTCTCAATAATTGATTGAAGAAACACCAGTCACACTCAGCCCACCCTCTGTCTCACTCTCTGTTGAAAGATCCAAGAGGGCAACCCATTCTTGAAACCCATTGATGTAATCCTCACTGTTACTTGTGTAGAAGTTGTATGCCTTGCATGCATTTGATAGTACAACTGTGCATCCCAACCTGTGCCGGCATACAGTGCAAGAAGAAAGGCCAGGGATCCTTATGGTGCAGTGCATAGGAACAGATCATGCATTGTGCATTGAGAGGCCCAAACCGTGCGTGCAACACTCTTTTCACACATCCCGCCTCTCATTTGATTTGAAGGGAAAGACTAGTCACTCACCCCACCCTCTGTCTCACGCTCATTGATAGATACAGAGGGCAGCCCATACTCATGTCCCCATCCTATTAGGATGAAAGCTCACATCACTCAAGGGGTTGGTGATGAAGATAATGTCGGCTCTTGTTGTCATCAGGATCTTGAAGATGAGACGTACCCAGGGAGGCAGCCAACAAGTCTTGTACTGATAAGAAGGATAGAGGAACTGATATTGCAGAGACAGCGCGCCAAGGGAGGCGGCTTCAAATTACTTGCTGAAAAGGTGCGTTGCTGATGAATTAGCTATCCTCAACTACAGGGTGTTACCACCTTTTCCATAGTCAGCTTTTCACCCAAGGGTGTTTCCACCTTTTCTTGGAACGAGGCCTGTTATGATAGGGAATTCCTTCCTTTTCTCCCATAACAGTTTTGTTTGTTTTTTTCTTTTTCCTTTTTTTTGTTTGTTAAGAAAGAAAATGGTAGAAATACCATGTGTCAGGACCAACCTTACTACCGTTGTTGGATCAGACGAGAAGAGAACAAGGTCGAATTGAGAGGTATCTGTGAGGGGCTAACAGAACGAGACCGCCTCATAAGGAGAATCATAAGGGCTATCAGAAGCATGATGAGAAGGACAGTGCGATACCCAAAAGGGGGAGGGTAGGTCGACTGTGATTGTCAAGATCCCTAGGGAGGGAAGTACTTCTTCACACGATAGCCATTGATCAGAAAAGGATCATCAGAGGCATCAACGGTCTGCACTTGAACAGAGCTATTAGGATTGATAGCAAGTACCTTGTATGGGCCCATCCACCGTTGTTGAAGCTTGCCAGGAAACTTGCCAAATCTCGAATCATAGGCTAGGACAAGATCACCTTCTTTGAACTCCTTGTGCTTGATGAAACTATCATGATAGGCCTTGCGTCGCGCTTGAGTGGTTTCCATACACTGTAAAGCCATACTCCGAATCTCATCCAAACATTCCAAGTGGAGGAGGCGACGTTGCAATGACTCATCATCTCCCAAGAATTCTGTAACTGCCACTTGCAAAGAGGGCAATTCCAATTCAACAAGGAAGACAGCTTCTGTACCATACACTAGCTGGAAAGGGGTCCGGTTCTGTAGCTGCCTTATGGGAGGTTCTGTATGCCCAGAGGGCCTCTGTAAGTCAATCATCCCAGTCATGACGATGTGCGGCAATCGTTCTTGTTAGGATCAAGCAAAGGATGCGATTGGTGACTTCAACTTGGCCGTTGGCTCTGGGGTAGTAAGGAGTGGACTTGCAATGACGCATTTTATACAGCTCTCTCAGCTCCTCCATGATTTTGTTAAGGAAATGAGTACCTCTGTCACTTACTAGCTCGAGGGGACTACCAAAACGGGTTATAATATTCTTGTATATGAAGAGAGCTATGCTATTACCATCATCCCGCTTCAGAGCTTTAGCTTCACACCACTTTGTGACATAATCCGTACATACTAAGATGTATCTATTTTGCTTCCGTCTGGTGGGTGGATCAATGGGACCCACAAAATCAATCCCCCACTTCTCAAACGGCTTTAGGGGAAGAATAGGTTGCAGTGCATGGCACTTGTTTTGGTGGGTTTTCCCATTTGCTGACAAGCATCACATCTCTTGTAGTAGTCATATGCATCCTTGTGGAGGGTCAGCCACCAATATCCTGCCACAGAGCCTTCATGGCTGTCGCTTCTCCTACGAAGTGTCCACCACATGGTTCGTCATGGCATGCTTTCAATACTATGCTGATTTCATCCCCTGCAACACATCTTCCCAGCACGTCATCTCTGCCTCTCTTGTATAGTGCACCGCCTTGTTGAGTTGCTAGGAGGTTGGCTATGTCTGCATACCACGAAGTAACTGTTTCCACTAGAAACAAGGAAGCATCAGGAAGGTTTGGATCATCCTGTTCCTCTTTTGCAGTTTGAGGGATCCGTGATAGATGATCGGCTAGGACATGGGAATGGCTAGGCTTAGTGACCACTTCAAAATCAAACTCCTAGAATAGGAGCAACCATCTCATCAGGCGTCCTTTAACATCTGCTTTGTTCATTAGGAAGGACAGGGCTTCATGATCCACGTAGAACTTGAAATGTGTTGACAGTAGATAGTGTCGAAACTTCTCTAGTGCAAACATCATTGCCAAGCACTCAAGCTCTATCATTGTGTAGTTCTGTTCCCTATTAGTGACCTTTCAACTTGCATAATATATTAGTTGATCTAATTTAGAGGGGCCCTTTTGACATAGGACATCACCTAGTCCTTTGATTGATGCATCTGTGTGCACATGAAACTCCTTCGTCCAGTCATTCAGGAGGCTGCAAGATAGGTGCTTGGATAAGGCACTGTTTTAGGGTATTAAAGGCTCCTTCGCAGTCATCAGTCCAAAGAAAATCCGCATATTTCTTTAGGAGCTTATGCAGAGGGGCTGCCTTGGTTGCAAAATGTGCAATAAATCTTCTGTAGTAGCCCACATGGCCAAGAAATCCTCTCAATTGCTTGAGGTTTATTGGTGCTGCCAAGGTGACAATCTTCTTAATCTTCGCTGGGTCTATTTCAATCCCTTGTGTAGAGACAATATGACCCAAAATAACTCGTGAGTGATGAGATGCCAAAGAAACATTTTTCGAGGTTTAGAGAAATCCCATACTCTTGGCATCTATGAAAACATTACTCTAGGTGTCCTTAGTGCTCACGGATTAAGCTATAGACACAGAAGTCATCAAGATACACCTCAATGAAATCATGAAGATGATTTTGGAAGACAGTCATCATTACTTGTTGGAAGGTGGCATGAGAATTATAGAGCCCAAATGGCATCACTCTAAGGCATAGGTCCCCCATTCTGTGGTGAAGGTTGTTTTGGATCGGTCCTCTTCTGCAATTTAGACTTGGTTATATCTGTTGAATCCATCCAAGAGGGAATAGAGCTCATGGCCTGCCACTGTGTCCAACAATTGGTCTGTAAAAGGAATAGGGAAATGATCATTCTTCATCTTCAAATTGAGCTTTTGAAAGTCTACACATATTCGAAGTTTTCCGTTCTTCTTGGGTACTACCACAATGGGCGAAACCCATTCACTGCTAGCCACAGGATAAATGAACTCGGCTTCAAGAAGTTTCAATAATTCAGCCTTCACTAGAGTAGAATAATTAGGATTCATAAGCCTTTGTCTTTGCCTTATAGGTTTGGCATCGGGCTCTAGGTCAATGTGATGTTGGCATACTGTGGGATCAATCCCCTTTAGGTCTTTGTACGACCAAGCAAACACATCTAAGTTCTCCTTTAGTAGATCCCGCAGGACCACTAGTTCTTCTTCTGGAAGATTGAGACCCACTTTCAGGTGATGTTCAGTATCATTAGTATCCAGGAATGTCACTTGTCTTTCACCTTCCACTTCGTAGATAAATGTCCCACGGATTACTTCTAGATAGAGGTCTGACTCTTTCAAGGGAGTCGTGTCCTCGTCTGATGTTCCACTAGAACCAGTGTCCTCCTTTTGAACAGATGGCTCATTTGTCTGTTAAAATTGTTGGAAGGGTATCAAAGATTTGTTTGCTTTTGTGTGAGTGGTGATTTCTTCTGGACTTAGGGATTCATCTTTAGAGGATGCATCTAGGAATGCCACATAGCATGGACCTTCTAGAGTCCGTGGCTTTGATGATTCAGGCTTCTGTTGACAAGGGACATCATCATCATCTTTTCTTCAGACTGAACGATCAGGGCGATAAGGGCCACTGGTGAACTTAATTTTTATGCCTTTAATCCATTGCTTATGCAAATTTTGCATACTTTGTGGTCCATTGGTCAACCCAAATGGAACCATGGTCATTCCATCCAACAACTTGATATCTTTGGCCTCTGAGGTCTTTGTAGGGCCATCAACAAGATTGTCCGCTATAAGAGGATCTTCTTCAACTGCACTTTCATAACCTGCTTTTTTTTCTTACTCATCATGCCCATCCTCTTCCTCTGGAGGCTCTATAAAAGAAGAATAGATCCTCTGCCTCTGTGTCTGTTTTTGCTTCTACTTCTTTCTCTGGCTCTGTCTCTGCTACTGTCTCTACGGCTGCCATGTATCAGGGAGAACAATACATCCATGCTTCTATCTCGCTGTCAGAGGCAATTTCAGAAGTCAATTCTAGTTGAGGCAGGAGGTATTCTCCCATGGACAAGGACTTTGATTCCCTTGGTAGTTGGCTTATAGTGCCCATTGTTAGGGGCTGTGCCTCTATTTTCTTGGGAAAGATATGTTTAACAGCCCCTTCATCTCCTGATGTACCATCTGTTACTTTGTTAGAGGAGTCAGTTATGACTTCGATGGATGTGGATCCATTGCCTTTTTGCGATCCATACAATTTCAACACCACTTTGTTGGGTCCTCTGCCTAGGGTTAGGGTTCCTTTGAACCAATCCATCCTGGCTCTTACTTCAAAAAGCCAAGGTCTTCCCAACAGCAGATGGTATGAGGTCCCATAAGAATTTGGTTTGACCACCAAATACATTAGCCAATAGTTTCTTCCTCCAAGGGTTGTTTTTACGTATGGGAGGATGCCCAACAGTTTAATTATGCTTTGATCTGCCAATCTAATAAGCCACTTTGTAGGTTGAATTCCTTGCAAACCTAGATTCTTCATTATCACATTCGTGATTATGTTTAGTGATGAACCTCCATCAATCAATGCATCTAAAATAAAGCATCCTTCAATCCATACACTAATCTCTGGGATTCTAGGATCTAGGAAGGCATTAGCCACATCTACTTCCTTCGCAAGTTCTGCAACTTTGCTGGACTTTAGTATTGTTGGGGGAGCAATCCTTAGTCCGTGTCTTCTTGTTAAGATGCTTTTGAAATTCTTTCGGCAACCTGGGAGACAACATCAACACTACCGAATTGTTAAGTTAGGTTTAAAAGTGTCTAGGTCTTTTACCAAGTCATAATATTTGATAGGATCCACAGGCTTCTCCAGCTTGTTGGGGAATGGGGCTACACCCATTTTCATCTTTCCTTTTTCTTCTAGCAATTCCAGCATCGACACTTCTTCTGTTTCTGGAAGTGCTTCTGTATCGTCTATCTCCTGGATCTCTGGTCCTATTTCTAAGACTATCTCTGTGACTCTTTGTGGCACTACAGTGCTATGTACTGCACTGTTCTGTCCTATATTGCTCTGTCCCTCTGTTGACAAGTTAAACTTCACAGTCTTGGCAGGGGAATTATTTTCGTTCTGAACAACTGATTCCTTCTTCTTGGGCGCACGTGATAGTGGTAACTTCCAACTCTACCAAATTGGAGGCAGGCTCTTGTGCCTTCTGTTGGCTATCAGTGGCATTGGCCTTGACAGGGGTTGGACTTGGACAGTCCTTTGAAGTGTGGCCTTCTCCTTTGCATCGGCTGCATAAGGGCTTGTAATCCATAGATCGTCTTGGGTTTGGAAAATTCAAAGATATATGACCCTTTTCTCCACACCTATAACATTCCACCTCTGATCTCTGACCACTGCCAGACTGTCGTCCTCTGTAACTTTGAGAGAGAAACCTCCTTGGATCAAAATAAGGACCAAACTCCCTAGGTTTTGGTCCAATATCTTGTGTTGTCATTTTGGACTCTAGCAAGTTGAATCTTGCATTTTCATCCTTCTGTCTTCGTTCGTGCATCTCTTTCAGAGAGTAAATATCCTTTGTATAGTTCTTCCTCAAACAGTAGGAACAAAAGGCTCCAGGAATGGTTGAATTTCGAGTACATTCAGTGTGGCTAAATGTCCCGCTTGATGACACTTTCTGCACCATGTATTAGAACGCATCACATCTCTCCCAGCTCCCACAGGATTGGATATATTGGCAGTATTCACCTTCAGCGTCTGTGTGACAGATAATTTTTTATGCCGAGAAGTGCTTAAAAATAGCCAAAAATTACGAATATCAAGGGAAAAATAGACTTCGTTGAAGGCGGCGGTGGCAATCAGTATGATTTTAAGCAGCAAGTCCCTAAAGCACTAGTGCTTATTTTCATGGAAATCAAACGGTGGCGGATGGTCGAGTTGGAGTTTTCCTAGGTGTAAAACGACGTTAGGAATCCAACGCAAGTCTCAGATCTCCATTCCGAGGTTGTTTGATCCCCCATTTAATCCCTTAAAGGTTTGGGATTGTGAAGCATACTGGATCCGGAAGCCGAGAAGAGCGTGACAGGCCCATTTTTGTAGATTTCGATGCCACAAAGCCAACCGTCCAAATGGATCTAGATTCTGATATGTCGTTTGCCCCCTCAAAACTAAAAAATCTATTTGACCGGAAGTGTGAATGCAAAAAAATATGAACTAGATATTTTGGGCATTTAGCTTAAAGCTCTTAATTAAGAGCTTAAGGGCAAGAAATGCCCATGAAATGAAACGATGGGGGGGGCGTCAGTTTTTTGCGCCCCCTCTTTTCTCCCCAAATCATGCATTTTCTGATCGGTAGAGTGGAGAGGAATGCTCCTGGGCCTGGAATGCTTCTATCCTTCGCCCTCCATAGCCACAAACACATCAAGGAATGATGCACTGAGTGAAGAGAACAAAAACCATCCTTTCTCTCTCCTCCCTCTCTCTCTTGCATAGAGGCTATTCATATGCAAGAAATCAAGAAGAAGAGGGGTTGAAGATTGCTTGTCCGGATTGCTTCAAGATGAAGTGGAGGCTGAGGAAAGAGGTTCAGCACTGAAGAATGGTTGCTAGTCGGTCTGTGGGCTGCTTAGAATAATTATTAAAAAATTCGCAACACGCAAGACACGCGATATGCTTCAATTTTACAAAGAAATTTGATTGTTTTTGTTGTTTCATGGTCAAAATGTTGTTCATATGCAATGAAATTTTGTTTAAACCTTGTTTGCCTTATGGTTGAGGGCTATATAAAAATACAAAAATCGTAATGATTTAGAGCTGTTATTAATTCTTTAAAACCCGCAAAATATCATTTTCAATGGAAATTAGTCGTTTTTTTCGATTTTGAGTTGGAGAAAAGGGATGAAAATGGGATAAAATTAGAGAGAATGTTAAGCTTCAATCAAAATGATAAGCCAATACAAATAAATCAAAAAATATCTATTTTTCATGAATAATAAATAGAAAAAATAGCAAAAATGAAGAAAATTGAGGTTTTCGCGCTTTAAAAAAAAGAAAAAATAAGATTTATGTGTGTGGATGTTTGGCAAGGTTAAAGAATGAGGTTAAGCCTCATTTTGGCCTTGTACTTTGTGTTATAGTCCATGTTTATCGATTTTTACATACAAAAATGATATAAAACAACCATTTACACCTATGCACCGCAGCAACACCTAAATGGTGAGGGGAGGATGAAGGTTGTGTGATGATCTAATTGCTGAAAAGATACAAATTTTGATTTCCCTCTTTGTGCATAGCATTTAGGGATCGTTCCATAATTAAATATAGGTGACTAGTAGCACAGAAGTTCCGGTGCTAGTCCCTAAAGCAGCGCAGCATGTAACACTTAGTTAAAATTCATGAAAGGGCTGTTTTCCGCACCTCACATGGTTGTTTTTTTAATCATAAAGTGATTGTGCACAATTTTCATACACCTTGCATCAAGCATGCCACGTGGTATCTCCTAGAATGCATTGCAATTGATTGATAAACTTTGACCAATGCTAAGAGGACAGGAAATCTAAGCTGTAGGTTTAGACGGGTGCTTCTGTTGGGGGAAAGTTTTGTGAGACAAATCAAAATCTCCTGGAACGTTGAATTATGAACGAGTGGAGTTTGTGCGAATGTTATATGTGTTAGCGATGCAACTTGGGCTAATCCTTGAGGTGTAGGAGAGTCGCAGTGGAGTTGCGGCAATCAACCGAGAGGTGCTTCCCTATGTGTGTATTACGAGGCATTATGCCTATATGTTGTGGGACCTCTCTCTGAGGAGATGGAAAGGTGAACGTTGGACTACATATTAGATACAAACATAAAATAGTCATAAGCATTTAGTGCAATGTGAGTTTTAGACGCTCTTGGCCCGCGAGGCCGTGTGATGGGGTTGTCAGTCATATGCATGAGATCCGGCTAGTGCTATAGCCCATGCCGGCCCATTTTAGGTCTCGTCAGTGGTGCATCTGTCGAGAGAGCCACCAACAAGTGGTGGTTCTCAAATCTAGGGTTTTTAGGGACCAAATAGCTTGTTTATGTCCTCTGACAAGGACCGTCAAGCAGAAATACAAAAAGTAGAACATGCTGAGAGGGCTAGACGGTAGTTGGAGATTGTAAGACTCTATTCTTCTCAAAGGAATAGCTTGTTACGCATAAGTGGAAGTGGTTCTAGTAACCTAGGTGTTACGAGTAGCTCTTCGAGTGCAAGTGGAAGTCTTGGTACTTCCCTATTTCCAATTAATCAATCCACAACAAGTGGGGGTGTAGTGTTGCCTACACAAACTGCTGTTGTGAATCCGGTTGTAGCCATGGCACAACCTATCACAATTCTAGTAGATACACCGCATTTACCGACATTAGGAGCACCATTGCCCATTTTCCATGGGTTAGCAGAAGAAGATGGAGAACTCCACATTAAGGAGTTTCAAACGCTCATGTTCAACTATCAAATCCAAGACGAAGGACACCTAATGATGTTCTTCAACATGACATTCAAAGGAAGAGAGGCAGTGTGGTATCATGGGCTAGAAGCTGGAACCATAACTAGCAGTGCCCAATTCTTTACGGCTTTTTGTAGGGAGTTTGCCACAATATTGGTTGCATGTTCTGTGAACGTAACATGCCAAGGGCCAAATGAGAATGTCCAGGCATATGCCAAGAAACTAAACCAAGTTCTTCGCAAACTTAATGCTTATATTCCCATTCAAGCGGCGGCTGCACAGTTGCAATATTTCCTACATGGATTGGATTTTAATATCCAAGTGCAACTGAGTAGTGTTGCTTTGGCCAATATTGACATTGCCATTACCTAAGCAGAAGGAGTAGAGTCGCGCTTGCAAGTGGCTTATGCAGCATGGAATGGTAATAATTTGGCCTTGACCAATGGGAGTCAAGGGGACCCCATGTTAAATATAGGTGGCAGAGGGAGTATTATGTCAAATTTGCCAATGTTACCAGCTCCTCCTAGCATGACTATGCTTATGGATAGTTAGGCAGCCTCACTAAATAGTGGTGGAAACCAAACAATGAATCCTAATTTTGTCCCAGTTGGTCAGCGGCTAATTCCTAATCAAGTGGTTAGGCCCATGGGACGACAGACTGATGATCGCGGCTATGAGTCGAGTGCTTCTAATGTCCTTGGTGAAGTTAAGGATATGATGAAGCACTAGGCGAGTGTTAGCTCCCTAGGTATGTCCTGCCCCCCTTGATGTGCCCTAAGCATGAAGTGGAAAAGCAAAAAGGGCTAGGGGGTTAGGAGTAGAGCTGGCCGACTGAAGCCACCGGGCACGCCTAACTTGAGAACCCCTAGGTGCAGTGATAGTGCTCTATGTGGTGTTTAAGTGCTTCCGCAAGTGAGTGCTTGTGTGCTTTTCCTTTCATGTTATTCTCTCTTCTTTTCTTTTTAAATTTTTTTTTTAGTTGCAGTTGTGGAATGACAGCCATGTCTAATTGTCCTCATCTAAATGAGAAGGGAAAGGGGGTTGGATGGATTTGCTCAAAACTGGTAGCTTTGCATGTATCCTTTCAGATTCATGCGAACATGGAGAGAAGTGGTGGAGAGGAAAGGGTAATTGCACCTAGTGAATTGGCTGTCATTCATATCTTCTAGGAGGGCTAGGCAAAAAGAGGGGAGGAGACTAGCCCTCATCATAAGACAAGCCATGGCGCAGCTGTCAATAGTGTTAGGGTCAAAGAAGAGGGGAGGTAGGCCGCGCTCTTGTAGAGTTGGGTCCTGCTTAAGGAGTAGCTTAAGCAACCTAAGATAATTACAGGTTGTTACAAAGGCGGGGTCAGGGCATGAGGAGAAATCCGCAAGAAAGCATGTCATAGAATCATCTAGGTTTCGGAGATAAAGAGAAGGGCATGCTCGAAGGATACTACATTAGAGTTATAAATAATAGGGAAGTCGTACCGCCCGTGGAGGGTGGCATCAAAATCCACACCTACCTTTCGAGGGTATGCCATGTAGGTGGGGTTGTTCCGCTCGAATGGCAGGGTGTTACAAAACGCCATCCAGGCGAGCATACTGATGTCGCATACTTGCCTCCTCCACAGGGGTTGGCTTTTGTAGCCCTGTACAGTGTGTGGGACTTCAAAAACTTTGTTTTGCCAGTAATTAGCCGCTTTTGTGCCCCAGGAGGTCGGGGTTTTTTCTTGCTCTTCTAGCCATCTTTGCCCCAACCGGCCACCGATCGCGATCACCTCATCCATCACCTTGAGCGGCAAGACCTTCCGCAGACTGTTGGGTAGGAGAAAACTAAAGGTGAATGGATCCTTTCCTTGTTCTTGTATCTCCCACAGCACCAGTTCTGCATGGAATCCCGCGGGGATATCATCAGGGCAAGGTGGGAGGGGTGCGGACGGCAGCACGACTGGTTTGGCTCTCAGCTGTTTCCTAGCTTCCTCTACTAGCTTTCTGCGTCTTACCCTAGATGCGGCTTGTCTTTCTGCAAATGGGTCCTCTTGTGGTGGCTCTTGAGACTGCGGCGAGGGGGGTTGTGTGACTACATCCTCCCTGAATTGGTTCATGTCGATCTCAAGTTCTGCTTCCTCCCCCTGCCATTCTCCCTGTGAGGCTTTCTCTTCGAATCCAAGGGCGTCAATTTCTTGGGGGGTTAGGCCGGCCAGCAATAGGTATTTTCGTTGCTCGTCCAAGCTCAGCCTAACCTCCGCAGGTAGGGGTGGCATCTGCAATCCAGCATGTAAGGCTTTGCGTGCGATGTTGAGCTTTCTTTGTGTCACCTCCAACGACTCTCCTTGCGTTGAGCGGGTGGTGTCCATGATAGTGTCGAGGAAGGCTTTTTGTTGGGCACCGAAGGCCACTTGGGTGGCTTCTGCCTTGCTCTCTACAATGATTTTCTCCTTCTCTACAATATAATAAAAGTATTAATATTTTAAAAATAATTTTTAAAAAATAAAAAGTAAAAATTTAAAAATATAATTTTTAATATTTATTTTTTATTTTTACATTTAAAAACATTAAACTTCTCATAAAATTTTAAAGAATAAAAACTAAATAAAATCAACCAAAAATAAAAACAAAAATTCATCCACATATTCATATGTATGTCTCCATATCATCTTTTTCGTTTTGTTGTCATTGTGCACAGCCCACTCCTTTGCTCTTTTGTTCATTTCTTCCATGCTTTCGCCTTGCTTTAGGGTTAGTATCATGAGTTTTTGCTCGTGGTCCTCCAACTCCCTGACCAGTCTCTCTTGCTCTTCTTTTTCAGAGTTTAGTTGATCTGTCAGGCGCTCAATCTCCTCTTGCTGCTCCTCTATGTCTTGTTTGCTCTCCTCATCTCTGGCATTCAGCTCAGCCACAAGCGCATCAACCTGAGCAGATTTCGTAACAAGATCCTGGTATTGCACTATCGGGAGCTTGTGCTCTCTTTGCATCTTCACTAGCTCCTATGTTTCGTTTTCAAGCTGCTGTCTCTAGTGCTCCTCCCTGTCATCCTTAGCCTTCATTTCTTGTTTGAGATCTGCGATCTCCCTTTGCTGCATGGATATCATCCTCATTTTATATAGCTGGAAGGCAGTTATTGACTCCTTCTCAGCTGCCAACCCAGCCACAGCTATCTTGCATTCCTCCTTAGCTTTCTCCGATTGGGAGAGCAGCTCGGCGACGTACTCATCGTAGTTAGCCGATGGCGTCATCGTTGTGTGGATGGGTGAGGTTGAGGCTTCTACCTTCTGCCTTTTAGGATCTTGCCTGGATTCCGCATTAGTAGCTGGTCTCTTTTTTCCTGTGGCCATGGTTCCTGTGTTCTCTCCCTGGGCCATCTCTTTGTTGATGAAGTACTACATCCATGCCATGAAATTTGACACGTCGGCACTGTTCGGGATGCTAGGGGTGATGGCGGTGGGTTCAGTGGAAGGCACCAGGAGGGTAGGAATTGGATGAATTGGGGCCTTGCCCTTGCCCTTGCCCTCAGTGACTGCAGGTGGCACGATCTCTAGTACCTGTGTGCTAAACCCTGGCCTTTCTTCTCTCTGTGGGCTCGAGTTCCCCAATTCATTAGCTTGGTTTTGTTGCTCGATGGACTGGTGTGTGGCTTCAGCTAGGTCCTCTTCCTCCTTCCTTCTTAGTTCTTCCTCTTCCTCATCCACCTTTCTTCTCCTTTCCTCCTCCGCTTTTCTCTGCTCTTCCTTATTTTTCTCTTTTTCTTCTTTTTCCTTTCTTTTCTTCTCCTCTGCTTCCTGTTTCTATGCCTTCTTTGCTTTCTATAATTCTTCTTTTTCCTTCTCTTCCTCCTGTCTCTTCTTCCTCTCTCTCTCCTTGGCCTCTTTTAGGGACTCTTTCTTTGCCCTTTCCAAGTCTTCTCTTTCCTTCTTTCTGCCTTTGTCATCCTTCTTCTTTCTATGCGTTGGCTTCTTCTTGGACTTCTTGGTTGTCTTTTTGCTTGTCTGTCCTTCCCCTTCTTCCTTTGTCTCAGTTCTATCGGTGGACCTATCCTTGTCCTAGTGAGAAGGCGACCTCTCTAGCGTTTCTCCTTATCCTTCTTCTACATCATGTGCTTCCTTCACTACCTCCTGGATGAGCGCAGTCAAGACACCTCCATACCTGATGAAGGAGGCTTCTCCTCCTGCTGGCACACTTCCTAGGGCCAATGCTTTGGCTGCTTGGTCGATCATTTTTCGCACATACCCGTTCCAGTCTACTTCGTCTAGGGTATGGGTTGCTACATTCTCCAGCACAGGTATGCTAATTCGATGCATCAATGAATTGTATGGCTGGAGAAGAGCACATGTATTAGCTTGGCTTGCATCCTGGCTTCTGCGTCAAGGATATCCTGGATGCTTATGCCGTCATTTGTGAGCACATCTTCCTTCTTCATTTTAAGCATGGCATAAACATCCCTTTTTTGTTTCCTCTCTGTCTTTGGCTCCAACCCCAAATCCTTCTCCACCAAGGCTAGGTCTAAGCGGACCTGTACCTACTTTGCATCTTCTCCTCTGCCCACCACACAGTACCACATTCTTGATCTGGGTTGTACGTTCTGAGAAACTCCACGCACTTCAAGTGGTCTGGCTCCTACTAGAACTTTTCAAGATACTTTGTGAGGTTGCATTGTTCAACCACCGTCCTGGCTGCTTCCTCCTTGGCCACCACAATTTCTATGTTGTGGATGGTTCGAAATTTAAGCTGGCTGAAGGCGCGGTTCTCTAGATGGATGCGGTATTGCTCCCTTTCCTCGTTTGTGAACAAGAGTCGATGGGCGCGGTCTTGCTGCAACATTTTATGCTCCTGCCATAAATCGTAAATTTCATTAGTGCTTTCCACATATTAATTCGCTGATAGCTGGAAAAGAAAAACTCTATGCTTTTTGAATGAATTCATTAAGAAGCAATGTAGATTTTCCTTTTTAGACTTGGACTTTTTTCCCTTTACTTCAAAGTTTCCATGCCCATTTTCCTACCCCATCCATTTTTTCATAATACATGTTTATGTTTTTCACTAATTTTACTTTGATTTATCCCCTTTGATTCATTTCTCATCTGATTCATTTCACCTCATCCCCTCCCCTTCCATCTTGAGAAGAATCCTTCCTAGGATTGAGGGTCAAAAGGTCAAAGGCTTTCGGCATGTTGGTGTAGGAGTTACTTGTGAAGGAGCCAAGTATAGAAATTTGGATTGTACTCCAATTGAGCTTCACGGTCCAAATTAAAGGGTCGAAGTCCCACATGCATGATGTATATGAGAACATCTGTGAGAAAGTCGCCAGAGTCGACACGGCTAGCAATGTGTAACTCCTCCTCAGTCAACAAGCGATCGAGGTAGGGGTGTCCTTTGAGGTGTTCTTCCATGGGTCAGCCCCGAAGAGTGGTTAACACTCTATACGAGGTGGGCACAACGTAAGTGGGATCATACTCTGCTGTTTTGATGGCGCGGCATTGCTCAGCATTGGTCATTATGCGACATCCTTCGACTTTCCATTGCAACCTAAGAGCGTACCACTGCCTCAAGAAGGGTGATCCAGTATCAGCGAGTTGTGATAACTCCGCGATTTCTTGGTCAGTGATAGCAGAAGTGGCTCATGGATCGTATGACGTGATAAGGCGCTGTTTGATGGCTTGCTCCTTGGAGATTTTGCTGTTAAGCAACTCAGCAGCAACGGAGCGAGAAGCTTTTGTGAACGCGAATTCAAAGGTTTCCCAAGAGCAAGGCATATTTTGCAGTTCAGTTGCAAAGGGTTCTTCTAATAGACCTAACTCCGAGTGGTCATAGCTTAGTGCGAGTGACATGAAAGTGTCATCTAGTCTTTTAATACAATCCACCACATCATCCCCGATGTCCTCAGCGAGGTCAGCGGGGCTAGCACTAAAAAGGATTTTCGTTCATAGGAGAGCGTAAGGCTTGACAGGTGGTTGAGGTTTGACAGAACAAGAACTTTTGACAATGAAGATGGGCGGTAGGGAGGGTTCGTGATTTTGTGGTTGGGTCGCTTGGATGTTGAGTGGATTAAGAGCAGCCATGACGGACAGGCTGCTACATTCAGGTTGGAATTGGGGAGGTGGATTGACTTCGGCGGGTGATGACTTTTGTTTCGGAGCCTGCAATTCGGGCCGGTAGGCTTGTGGGACTCTCTTGGGCTTAGTCGTGGATGAGGCGAATGGTTGTGGTCCAGGAGGGCACTGCGGCTTGTGGTTTTGAGGGTTTAGGGAACACGGTTTGATCAAGCTTGAGGGCGGTGTATGAATGGTGCCTTTGGCCGTGTGGGCTTTAGTGATCCACAGCCAGGTATTTCCCTTGTAATAGCCTTGCACACGTAAGAGGGCTTTAGGGACCCATCTTTGCTTGATCATGCGGCGCTTTTTGTGATTGCGTCTTGGCCTCCTAGGGTTAGAGTTTTTGGTCTTATGACGATAGGAGTGTCGACTCCTAGGCGGCGATTGCGCCTGCTTGGGTTTCCATTGAAATCTAGGCTGTTGAGCCTGATGCTTTGCTACTGTGGGCTATGATTCCTGAATTCTGGGAGGTGGCAGCCGCGCACTACCCCCCTCCGTAGATTTGGTCATGGAGAATTCTATCGGTGGCTTTGCGAACAGTGATGAAGTCACGCAGCCCTTGCTGAAAGTTGTGATGATGCGAACGTTGCCTATTGCGAGGTGGATGCGCTGCGACTCATAATCAACATTGCAGTGAGTCTGCTTTTTGAAAGTGCTCCCTAGCAGCTACTCCGTGCCTGCGTCTTTAGCATTTGGCAACACGTAAAAAATCATTGCGATAGTCTCAGACTCGATAGAAACGGCTACTTTGCACTTGCCGAGGAGTGCGTAGGAATGGGCCCCATAGGGGCTTAATTTAGTATTCGTGGGCTGAAGTGGTGGTCTGCCAAGTTTGGTCCAATGATCGTGGGTTAGGACATTGAAGTCTTCTCCCTCATCGATCAGAGCGTTGAAGGCACATGTTTGTTTTGCAATGACCGTTATATGGAGGTATGCGGGCTCTACGACTTCCTCATCCTCGTCATCAATCTCCGTGATTGTGGCCACTCGTACTTTGATAAGCGGTTCTAACATTGGGGGCTCATGCAAAGGATGGGTGGAAGGGTAGTACTTCTTAACACGACTGCCGTTGAAGAAGCCTATTCCCTCACCGTCTAAGGTTTCGAGTTCGACATTGCATGTGCGGCTGATCGTATGAAGTTTGAAGGGTCCAAGGCCTCGAAATTTCATTTTTTGTTTATGTCCCTTAACGGAGTAGAGGAGCACTGTCGCCCTATTCAAAGTCGCGCTGCTTGATATGCTTGTCAAACCAACTTTTGTGACGGGCCTTCTCACATATAAGTGCATGGGTGCTAGAAGACAGGTCTCTGATAGGCGTTCAAGCTCGACCAGGCGTTGCATCCATGCCTCCTTCCCTTCCCATCGTTCTTGAAGGGCTATTCTCAAGCTAGGAAAGAATTCTAAGGGTAGGATTGCTTCTATTCCATAGGTCAGCTGGAACGGGGTTTGACCGACAGCCATTTTATAAGATGTAGGTAAGCCCACAAAGCTGCCATAAGCTTGTTGTCCCAGTCGCTACGTGAGGCTGAGACTACTTTGGTCAAGACATTGACGAGAATCTTATTCGTGGATTCTGCCTAACCATTCGCCTGAGGGTAGTATGGCAATGATTTGCGACGGATAATGAGAAAGGTGGACAGGAGATGCACTATCACTTTGTTGATGAAGTGCGTGCCTTGGTCATTGATCAGTTCTATGGGGCAACCAAATCATGAGATCACTTGCTCCCATAAGAACTTGGCAGTCATCCTAGCATCGTTTTTACGTGCGGCTCTTGCCTCTACCCATTTCGTGACGTAATCCATGGCCACAATGATATACTTGTCTTGTGAGTACTGCGCCGCAGGACTGATGGGTCCTATGAAGTCAATTCCCCATTTTTCGAAGGGTTGTCGAGCAATAATTGGGGTCAACTCCATTTGATCCTTGCGAATCGGGACTTTTTTCCGTTGGCACTCGTCACAATGCTTAATGAATCACATGGTATTGCGGAAAAGCGTGGGCCACCATAGTTGAGACTGTAGCACCTTCCATGCGGTCGTGTCACCGTTAAAGTGTCCTCCCGCAATGCCATTGTGTGCCTCCGAGAACACATCATACATCTCATGCTTACATACGCATCTACGCAGCAATCCGTCTTGCCCCAGCCTATAGAGTTGGCCTACAATCAGCTGATAGGGCTGGATCTTAAGGATCAAGCGCCGAAGTCGAGCTTTTTCTATTGGTCGCTCAAGTAGTCCGTGCTCAAGCACTTGGACTATGTTATCCGCCCAATATGGCGTTAGATCAGCCTTAAATAAATCTCTCTCACTAGACAGGTGGAATAGATGGGCGTCGGGTAATTCATCAACGATGCATTGTCCAGCGGCTTCTCCCGTGGGAATGCGTGACATATGGTCACCCATGTAGTGTTGTTTTTCTTTCCGCACAACCATGGAGAAATCGAATTCCAAGAGCAGAAGGAGCCATCGAGCTATGCGTCCTGTAGCACAAGGTTTGTTTACTAGATAGAGAAGGGCTTGATGGTCCACGAAAAAGATGAAAGGTGTGGCCAATAGGTAATGTCAAAATTTCTTCACAGCGAACACCATGGCTAATCCCTCTCTTTCTGTTGTCGAGTAGTTCATTTCCGTCTCAGTGAGTTGTCTACTAGCAAAGCTCACTGGATAATCTAAGTTGTGCTCACCAAGTTGGCACAACACTGCCCCCACGGCAAACTTAGAAGCATCAATGTGCACATGGAAGGTAATGCTCCAATCTGGGGCTCGTAGAATTGGTGCTGTGGTTAGAGCCTTTTTCAATTCTTCGTACACTCGTTGGCATGCCTCGGTCCACTCGAAGACAATCAACAGCTTGTACAATGGTCTGGCGATCAACGCATAGTTCAGTACAAACCGCCGATAGTACCCCGTATGGCCTAAGAAGCATTGAGCTCCCTTGTAATTAATTGGGGGTGGAAGGTTAACAATAACCCTGACTTTCGAGAAGTCAGTGACAATGCCATTCTTCGACACTACGTGCCCTAAGATGCATCCGTGCTTTACCCAAAACTGGCACTTTAAGGGGTTCAAGGAGAGACGATATAAGAAACACCGTTCAAAGACTGTGCGGAGTTTGTCTAAGTGTTTGATCCAAGTCGAATGGACACACAGATCGTTGACAAAGACTTCTAACTCCTTATGAAGCATGTCCTTAAAGATGGTGCACATGAGGCTTTGGAAAGTGGCAGGGGCGTTAGTCAACCCGAAGGGCATGACTATGTAAGCAAAGATGCCCCACTCAGTGGCGAAGGCCTGTCCGCAAGATGCACTTGCACGTGGTTGTACCCTGGGAAGCTGTCCAGAAAACATTAGGTTTCCTTGCCTGCCACCCTCTCAAGCATGTGCTTGGTGTACGGCAATGGATAGTTATCCCTCTTCGTAGCAACGTTTGCCTTCTTGTAATTGACACACACTGGGATTTTTCGATTCTTTTTCATCACGATGACTATGGGTGATACCCAGTCTGTGTGCTCAATTTTGTAAATGAATCCCGCTCTCATCAACTTGTCAATTTCCTCTTTAACAGCATGAGCGTGTTTTGGATTCATAGGATACGGTCGTTGCTTGACCGGCGTTGCATCTAGTGTCATGGGTATGTTGTGAGTCACGACACTGGATCTACCCCCTTAAGCTCTTCCAAGGACCAGGCGAATACGTCTATGTAATCTCGCAAGAGAGTGACAAGACTAATTTCTTCTTCCTCAGTCAAGTCATCGGCAAATGAAGACTGGCCGGGGTGTTTCCCCTTCCTGGGCCAGATTCACCTCCTTGACCTTGGCTGGTCCCTCGATTAGTTTCTTGGTTTGTCCTTGATGTTTGGCACCTAACAGAACTACTACCCTATCCCCTTTTTTGAATTTCGTGAAGCGCTTAGGGAGGTCCTACGGTTTTCGCTGTTCTTTCGTTCGCGTATCCCTAGGTTTTTTAACCTTTTCCTACCTTAACCGTCTGTGCCTCAGGTGGACGGGTAGGTCCCCCTTCATGCGTCTAGTTGTGGGCGGCCTAGGGATTTCTGGATCACTATCCGAACTTACCTCTGACCCAAAGTCAAACTCCCCGTCTTCGCTAGAAGAGGTAGTCTCCCCTGGTGGACGTAGTTCAGATGGTGATTCTATGCTAAGGACTGGTGTCGTCCCTGGCTGGGCTAAGCCTACTTGTTCAAGGTCTATGGGTCCTACATGTTCCAACCAGGCGCGCTCACATTCCCTGCGCATGACCCCTCGCTCTATCCTAAAGATGTTTCTTTTCTGCGGCTTGAAGTCTGCTCGTATTTGCTCGATTTCTTGTCCTTTAGTGTTGTATTCTACAGTATCTACTTCACCCTCAGTTCCATCACTGAAGGATTGGCAGTCTTCATATTCGTCGTTAGAATCCCCTTCATCAAACTGCTCGTCATCTCCTAGGGCTTGGTACACCTCTTGTCGTTGGTTAGGGAGTAGAGCCCAATTATACATGAGGTTTAAGTCATGCACTCTGGTCCATTGCCACTTGGATTCACCTAAGAGATCCTTAGTGGTTTGAAGTTTGTAGATTGCCAGCTAGCTTGTTTGTCAAGTATTCCAGCATCTCCTGGAGTTCCCTTTTGTTAGTTGGGACTTGGAAGTTGACAGGCTTAGGCTTTCCCCGAAGGGTTCCTACCATCATGTAGACTGGTACGGAGAGTGTGTTGCTAGGCTTGCCGATCGTTTTCATGGTTTTCTCATATGCCTCATGGTCTGAGAATGGCAAGTCGATTGCAGCAAGAATGTGCATCCAATCCCGCTCATCTTCTGGGCATGGGATATACTTGATCAAGGGCCCATAGGACTCCTTGACCTGAGTGTTACCCTTGAGCATAGCAGAGATGGCATCTAGGTCGACATGTGAGGTCTTCCAAGTATCCATCTCTATCCTTACAGCCTCCATTCTGTTTCTAAGGAAGATCAAGTCGTTACCCCAATCTTCGATGACTCTAGCGTTGCGCATCGAGAGTCGGCCTAATAGGATATCATATTCCACTCCCTTCATGACTATAAAGTCAACAGAGAACTGGGCGTCTGCAATATTTACTGGCCAATTCTTAAGTACCCCGAATGGCTTTACTCTCATACTGTTTGCTAGTGTGACATTAAACCTAGTAGTTTCGATAGGCGGGTTCCCCCAAGTCTTAAGCACTGCGTGACTAAGCACACTAACCCCAGCTCCCGTGTCTATGATTCCCTTTCTTGTTGTGTCGCCTAGGGCTAGGACCGGTAAGACTGCGTGCATCTCAGAACCTTCCCAAAAGGCATTGACGTGCAAGGATTTAGGCATAGAGTGCAGCGTCAAACTCGGTATTTGTGTTTTTGCATCATGGTCTTGAGGGTCTGCCGTGACCTGCTCTCGTGACCCTTCGACCCATTGCTTAAGATCTTGCCGTAGGGTAGGATGCTGCCTAAGCAGATCTCCCAGGCTAAGTGTTACAGGGGTAGTCACTAGTGTGGTCAGGAGATCGCGTTGGATACTCGTCTCTCCCTTAACCAGGATTGTCCTGGCCAATGGTCGTGACTGATCTGCGGCTCTGTAGCATCAAGGCTTGATCTTAGCGGCACTGCTTATGGTGCGGTTGCTTCTGCCGACTTAGGTTGAGGCGGTGATATTGGCATGCTTACACTGGAGAGATCATCGATCTCGTCCTCCATGATGGGCTCAGCGTCCTTGAGGTGCTCTTGAGCCTCCTTCACCCATTCCTTCACCTTTTCTATGGCCTCTAACTGTAGCTTTGGATGCAGGTATTCCCCTACCTTAGCGCTTCCCTTTTCAGCCGTCTTAGGGGCTGAAGTCTCTGCCTCTACATCTGAAATCTTCTTTCCAGCAAGCAGAGTCATAGCACTCTCGGTTTTTAGTGCGACTTTAGCTTCCGATCTCTTCTTTTTTTGCCTACGGCTTTTCTTCCCTGTCGAGGCTACGTCAAGATTGCTAGGTCCTGGCAGAGAGATGCCGGCCTACTTCGTTTGGGCTCGGATCATGACCCGCAATGGGATAGGTGTGGCCTCCCCATCGAGGTTTTCGACACCAAACAGTCCCAATGGGACAGATGGTATGTTGGCTGAGCTAGAAGATGGCTTTTGCTTTGGGCAATCTACGAAGAGATGGGTGATTCCGCACTCTGCGCACCTTTGGTCAGCCTTGTCTCTGTTTTGCTGCTCTCTTTCAGGGCAGCGTGATGAGACATGAGCGGGGTGACCATAGGTCCAACAGATGATTGGATCTTGCGTCTGCCCTCCTAGGCCTCTACCTTGTCCCCTTCCTAACACCATCACCAGCACGGGTCGATAGTCCATTAGGACAGCGTTTCCCTCGTCGTCATGCAAGACGTAAGGGTATATGTAGGTTTCTTCCTCACTTGGCTCTTCCACGTAGTGGACTGGAGCGTCGCTCGGTGGATGGGTCACATAAGGACCAGGCGGTCTAGGGATGCCCGTAGGATTTATTTCCATCCTAGGAATAGCTGGCTTCATATCATTAGACGCTGGAAGAGCCAATGGGGCTCCCCTTCCAAAGAATGCCTATGGCCTATTCGCTAGGTAAGGCTGTCCGTAGGGTTGCGAGTACGGAAGTCTTCTTGGTAACCTACAATGCACGACATGGCCAAACCTATTGCAGTTAGCACAAGGTCTTGACCTAGGGTCTTGACACTCGGTCGGTAAGTGGTTTCCGCCACAGTACACACATTGGACGTGCGGGCGCGTTGGTCATCTCAACATGTCTTGCAACTTGGTTAATTCCATCTTGACATCAACCAAGCCTTGGTCTGTCTCGGTGACCTTCCCCTTATCTTGGGATGTGGGATTGATCGCTCACTAGAGGCTGACGCTCTCTCTGAACCTCGCGAGTTGGTCTCCTCTACGTTCGAGCTTCTGGAGCTCCGCTCTCTCAACTGATCATCGACTCTGATGGCTTTCTCAAACACTCTAGCTACATTGTCTCCTGCAAGCTTGAAGTGCCTGCCAAATCCTTATATAACTCCTCGTCTCGAATTCCACTGATGAATACAATCAAAACTGCTCTTTCAATCGGTCACTCGCCTAGAGGGATTCTCTTGAAGAGACTCCTCACATGGGTTACCTAGTCGCGGATGTCCTCCTTCTCTTTCTGCTTGATGTTCATCAAGCGTACTAGTAGGTTATCGGAGTATCCGGGCTCGGTGAATCTCTTGATGAAGAGATCCTTGAAGCCATTGAAGTTGGCTCAGTCTACAGCATCTAGAATCGTATACCACGTCCTACCCTTGCCGCCTAGGCAAAGCCCGAACGCTTGCGAGCGTTGAGTTAGGTCATTGAGACCGTTGGCTTTGCAGACTTGCTCAAACTGCTCAACAAAGCTATATGGGTCGTCATGGGGTTGGTACTTGTCGAGTTTCTTGGCAACAATCGGTATTTTGGACTGGCTTTTTGAGCCTTGGTTCGCCCCTAGTCCTGCAAGCAGCGATGTCACTAGTGCCGTGGCACTTTGTTCTACAGCCGTATTATCTAGCAGTCACTTCATGAGAAGATTGCTCAATGTCAAGTCCCCCTCTAGGGCTCTCTCGTGATCTGTTCGGTTCCTACCTGCTAAGTTCAACACTCGCTACACCTCGCGCAACTCCATACTTTGCCTTTGGCTTCTAGCCTACTGATCCCTATTGTATTCGGTTATGATTTGCAATGCTTTGCGGGCTAGCTTTCTCTCCTCTTCTAGATCTGTGATGATAGCGTCTGCTGTCCTACCGCGGTACTCATACCGAGCATGTGCGTCGTAACTGCTTACCAGCTTTGCTGAATAGCATCTAGGAATATGTTCAAATCGAGTTCCTCATTAGACCAAAGGTTTGAGCTTTCCTCTGCCATTGTTGAGTTGTCTTGCTCCACCAAGCTGTCGATCAAGTTCAGTAGACTCGTTAAATCCACGTCGTCGGCGCCCCTTGCTTGGTTCTAATCTGTGCTTTAATGGTTTGTTTATGTCTTGGGTCCTCTCCTATTGGTGGGTTCCTTGAGTGGTTTATCTGAGTGAGTTCCTTTAGTTATTGAATACAAACCTCAATTTATGATCACTCAGTGTGTGTGTCGTTTCTCTTGCACTTGTGCTCAATCAGGCTTTCAGCTTTCTTAGGTGTGATTCAAGTGCGGAAATTCAATGTGAATGCAGCAAGCAATTCCTCAGCATCTCACGCACTCTCGCTTGTTTCGGGCCTGATAGGCTTGTAGATCAATTTTCTAGCTGTTTTGTCAGGGTTTAGGGTTTTTCTCATATGTCGACTTGTTCATTTTCGGTCAGTCAGGTTTTACAGCTCAGCGGTTCGCATCTAAGTCCTTGGGTCTCGCAACTGCCTACTTCTAGCTGCTAAGCGGCTACGCACTACGATTTTTTCCTATTACGTGTGCCAGAATCAAGTTCTAAGCGCCCGAAGGGTTTTGACAGTTTGCACTGCTGCGTGTTAGCTGGGTCAGGTCAAATTTTCGAAAAATTTGATAAAAAGTTACACTCGGACCAACTGGTTCGAATTGCAAGGTCCGAGTAGGTCACTCGGGCCGAGGGCCGAATTTTAGGGTTTGACTCGGACGGTTTTGATTCGGACGGCCGAATGGCAAATTCGGACAAGGTGATTCAGATGGGCCGAGGCACTTGGGCCGAGGGCCGAACGTGGAAAGTGACCGAGGTCCGAATTTGAGACTCGGACGGGTCGTTTGAACGGGCCGAGGCAGAATGTTACACGTGGCCAAAAGTTTGACTCGGACGGGCCGAATGGGTGGACTCGGACGGTTTGCCTCGGATGGTCCTAGGGCCTCCGATGGCCGACTAGGGTTTGGGCCAAGTGGGCCGAGTGACAGGGACCGAGGGCCGATTCTGAGACTCGGCCTAGAAAAGGCCACTCGGACGGGCCGAGTGCAGCACGCGTAAACAGCGCGAACACAAGTCTGATCGATTCACAAGATGTAAGCAAGCACAATGGCCATGCACTTCCAAATCCTATCTAGGGGAGTAGAGGGAGAGGTTTATATACCTGAATGGGCTGGTAAGCGCGTCGATGATGCGATCGAATCAATGCGGGCTGGATCTCTCTCTCTCTCTCTCTCTCTCTCTCTCTCTCTCTCTCTCTCTCAAAAATGGCACAAATGAGCTCTGCCTTGGCCTCCTGGCTCTTATACCCCTTCCCAAGTGTGGTGTTGATGCCCCCAATCACTCATTTGCCAATCTTAGGCATCACTAGCAAGCATTTTACCCATTTTTGCACGATTTTTGCCCTATTTTGCCTTGTTTTGAAACAGTGAACCCTACCCTTCTCCGGTTCGATTTCCTAATTCAAACCTACGCTAAATGCAACAACAATAGAAGGCAAAAAACAAAAATAAATTCTCCATGTTTCCCAATCATCAAACAACCAAAATATCCCAAAATACTTACTTGTTTTGAAAATCAAAAACATCCAACTTCCTACCTATCTCAAGCTCCGTTTCGGGGATGAATCCCCTACTTCGATGCTTGATATGAGGCGCGCAAGTGCTCAAGCTTGAATCCATTGGTCCCGGCAACGGAACCAAAATGTAGTGGGAGCTCACGCTCAACCGCCAAGACCCACGGACAGCTTATTGCTTCAAGCGTTTCAAGCGAGCTCTAATGGCTATCTCTCACCTAGCCGATGCGCCGTCGATCCTACGAGTGTAGTGAGCTTACCTTGATGCCGATGTGAGTAGCCTTCTCCCTCGCACACCTCGGTAGCTCCATGATTCTTGATGCTAGCTCAAGCATCCTCAAGCCTTCTCCATCTCCAAGCTCCATCCTCCATAGCCGCGCGCACGAGAGAAGAGAAGAGAAGAGAAGAGAAGAAGAGAAGAGGAGATGGTGAAGAGCTTCACCCTCTTGATCCCTCATTCCCACACACTCACTCCCTCACACTCACACTCCCTCTCTCAAGAGCACACACAAGCAGGAAGGAGAGAAGAAGAGAAGAAGAAGAGAGCTCTTGTTAGCCACACACCAAAAGAATGAGCTTCCATTCACTTTTTGAACTTTATATACAAACCCTAAAATCCCATGGGCACCCATCCCCTTTTTTACATGACCGGCCATTGTGGCAAGGTCTTTTTCCATTTCCCACTTCTAGCCTTATGTCTCTAGCCTATGCCCATCTAATATTTTACAATTGGCACATGAGGGAGCCTGACACTCTTTTACAAGAGTTTTCCAAGTTTTTTGACGTGTCTTTCATTTAAAATTGCGCCTTTGGTCTCGGCTTAGCTTCTAGAGGTCGCCTGCATGTCTTTGCTCTTCTTCCATGCTTTTTTCGCTTTTTCCTTCATTTTCCGCCATTCTTCGCCATCTCGACTTGGGGTTAACACTATTGGTTTATGACAGCAATTTAGAAAATCAGCATAGTGCTAGTCGAAAGATGGCAAAGCAGTGGTTTGGTCCATATGTAGTGAGATTTGTTTTTTACAATGCTAGTTATGCATTAAATGATATGGATGGGACAACTCTAAGGATTCCAGTGGTGGCTAGCAAACGTATTAAGCTCTTTAAACGTAGAGATTCTTCAGCATATGAGTTGCAGGAGTTGGATACTAAGCATGAACATGAAAATATGAAAGAACAAGAGGTAGAGGATGAAGACATCGACATGGTAAAGGATACTTCTTCTAAAATTGTAGATCCATAAGACTTTGGCAAATGTCGGAGGATGTGCAGGTTAGGAGGGGGTAAATGTCATGGAATTTTATGTTTATAGTGTGAAAAATGGAGATGCTATGGATCATGTATGTCTCGATACTTGGTCTATAGGAGTTTTAGGATAGGTCACAGAATGGAATGCAAGGACTCTTTAAGTTCATTTTTGTTTGGAATTCACTAAATTCAGCAAGTCAACTAGGTTTGAGCATGGGACATGGAATAAGAACTTTTAGTGACTTAAGAAACTGAGGAGTGTCTGTATGAAATTTGAGAGTTGTGTGACAGTGAACAGGGAGCTCACAACATGATTTGCACTGCAAATCATGGGCATGAGCTGCAGGGGCTAAGCTATGGACCATAGGTGGAGTTACCAAAGGCATGCAACTGGAGTTCCATTGAAAAACAAGCTCTGACAAGAGGGGAGGGTAAGGTGTGTCTATTGTATGCATTTTTGGGAAAACTTGATTCATCTCTATTCGCATGGCTTTCTTAATGTCCAAAAGCTTGATTCTTGCCCCCGGGCTCTAGTGAACCATTTGGGGCAGCCAAAGGAGCGATTTTTCTTGGTGCATGGATTATGTTGTGTATTTGTGTATGAGTTGGGCTATTGTCTCAGTGTGTCTTGGGCTTCAATCCTCCCTTCTTTGGATATATTCGGTTATGAGCTAAGATTATGAGCTGATGTCTCCTATGTATGACAGGATGTTGAAATAATTTGACTGGATTCACCTCTATTAATTCTCTTCTATATCTTCTATTTCTTTAATCTCCTTCTCTTTTGTCTACTCCTCCCCCCCCTTGAATCTCCCTTCACCCTACTGTCTCTTATCCTCGTGGTAGACTTTCGACCTCAAACTCTCCAACGTCGTGTCCAAGTCCCATTGACACAATCATAATCCACCCTTTATCTAGAATAGGGCCTATCAATGTCCACAAATATTAGGCCATCAAGATTTTTCCATCTCCATCCTAGGCTAGCATGGGGTGTCCAGAGCTCCCCTAACTTGCAAGCTAGCATAGGAGCGAACCAACATTCCGTGGTGGCTTCCTCACCACTTGACCTTCAGCTAATGTATCGGAGTAGCCCCCATCCAAGTTCCTTGCCTTTATCAACATTCTTTTTCCATGGTGTGATCATGGAAATGATCAACCAATGCATCAAACCCTCACCCAATAATCGCTCGAAGTGAGTATAACTCTCTCTCTTTGGAGATCTTCAAGGCTCAAATAAAGCAAGGGAAAAAATCTATCTTTAAGCTTAGAAAATAAATCTTTTTTCATATTAAGGATAACATCTCTTTAAGAAGAAATGGGATTCAAACAATATCCTTAGGTATTGTATAAGAGGTGATAAGTTTTCCAACTAACAGAATCCTTTAAAGAGTGCCATGACTTGAAAAATCAATTATACTTAGATTGCATGTCAAGATTATTCATTTCAGACCTCTTCATATCACATAAATCTTTCCCCTTAGAAAGATGCAACTATTAACCATGCACAATCACTCATTATGGCATCATAAGGTATCTACCTTTACATTTAATCTAGAAATCACTACATCCCTTCTAGACTTATCTTATGTTCTAGGACATACTCTTATAACGACTTTAGAGTTTATGTATTTATTTGTAGTCCCTTACAGGTATTTCTAGCAAAATTTTGCACACGATTTAGAAAATTTTTCCAAGCAATCCAACTATGCTTCTACAAGAGGTATTTCGCATCATAATTCTCTTCTCAAGAATACAACATTTCCATGAGATACTTAGAACCTTTAAAGCTATTTTCCTTGAGGCCACACTTACAAGTAGTGGTTTAAATATATTAGCTCATGCTTTGAGCAAGTTAATTTAACAATGATACAAAAGCAAACCCATGATTTATAAGATTTCAATCCTCTATGTAAGTTTAGATATTGATTTATTAAGTTTAGAAGTTTCATCTTCTTTTTGGTTTGATCCTAATTTTCCATGTTTCCCTCTTAAGGGAGGCAATCTTATGTAAGTAATACTAGTACATATTTAGTTTCTCTAATGATCATGTCAAGTACAAGGCTTTCAATAACCACATAAGCAAACAACATTTATATGCTATTTTCTTCAATTTAATGCAAAGCCACCTAGACAGAAGAAGTTGGTGTGGGTAGAGGGAGTCCTGCACTTGTCTTTGCAACTTCTTGTCCACCTTCAATAGTGCTCCTGTTGGGTGCCATCACGATCCTTCATTCCCGCTCTTTCTCTCCTTTTGCCTCAGCTTGATAATAGTTGTGTGCATTGAATGGGAGAGCAAACATCAATTCTCAATCCAATTACTCCCCTTTTCCTTTTTTTTAAATCTCTCCCTACTTGCCTCTCTCTCTCTCTCTCTCTCTCTCTCTCTCTCTCTCATGTGTGTGTGTGTGTGTGTGTGTGTGTGTGTGTGTGTGATCCATAAAAACGAATGATCCCGTAATTTAAAAAAGAAGCTATAGCCTCTTTAACAAAGGCTATGATGATATAGCCTATTCGTGTTGTTATTATCGTTCGCTCCCTCTCTCTCTCTCTCTCTCTCTCGATTATCAGAGCTGCCGCTCATTTGCCAACCGGAAGTTCTCAGCCTGAAACGGATTCATCGGAGAGGTAATGAAGTGCGTACTGCTATTTACGAAGATCAATCTGATGTCGATCAGATGACGACGACGATCACGAGGTTGTTGGCATGTGATCGATGACTGCCATCGATGGCATTTGCGATGATGATGTCAAGCGAGAGATGATCACAATCAGTCCTTTGGAAGATTCCCTTTCCTTGTTAATGCTTTCGATGATGGCGAGGACCAGCTGTCCACTGATGCATCCATTGATGATGATGATTCTGATAAAGACGACGATTAGTTGATGTTCTGTAGTAATAATTGTCCTCCCCCCTCCAGCCCTCATTCATATGGCAAGAGGTGGGGATATTACACCCCATGGGAGATAATCCTGACTGCTTAAGCACTCAAGATCCTCACTAATTCTTACTCTATTCACTCTCAAACAATATAGAAATAGCTTGATTACATAGAGATCAAACTATAGACAATTCATGGGGATGGAATAGGGACTTTCAAGTATAATGTAGGTAAGATTATTGATCAGGTTGGGTTGAGAGAAGGGGTAATTTCTAGCCACAATGCTTGTTGAAAACAAAGGTACCTCAAAAACTTTGCTAGTCAAAAAGAGGATAGCTTGACCTTCTAGGAGGTTGGGCAAAATAGATAGTGATTGAAACAATTTGGATAGAGTTTTGGGGCAATACACGCAGTGCATAGGCTAGATTAGAGCATAGTAATGGAGTATGGAATTGTTAGGATAGCATAGGCTTTATTCTCTCAATTTTGTGTAGCTATGGGGGCTAACTCATGTTTATATAGAGGCTTGCAACCCTCACTTTGAGCCCTTTATAAGTAGTTCTACCCTTGTCCTTAGCTTGTTCCATGATATGAGATAGTTAACTATAAATTTGAGTGGTTTAGACTGCTCCAATAAGAGTTCATTGCTATGGAGAGTAGTATTTACTTGTCTTTTGGCTCCACTTGATTCTCTTTCTCTCCAAGATCTTTGTAAAGGAGAGAAAATAAAATCAACTACTATGAGAATATGCTCATGTAGCAACATAGCTGATTTTGGCCCATCTCTCCTTACTTTTACGAGCATTTTATAGAATTTATATTATATATAATATATTTTTTATATTTAGGGTTATTTTCTTTAGTCTATTTCCTACTTACTGTTTTCCTTACTTATTATTTTCTTTATTATTGGTTCAAACTACATGTGTGCTACTCTAAATGCTTACAAACATTAATAATTTGTTTCTAAACTATTCGAGCTCGTGGGTATTTTTATCGGACAACTTGGAAATACTATGAGCTCTCAAGCAAAAGATGAAGTTAGACTATCAAAACAAAGTCATACAAGTAGTAAAATTAATTCACGATATTATTATAATAGTCAAGACAAGTTAAAACCAATTGGATTACATGTAATACAATAAGTTCATGTAAGAGTACATTACACATATAATAAAGTACATAGACTACAAAGTTTGGTCACCTTGACCCCAAATTTAAGCTTAACAAACCCAAAAAACTTGAAAAGGATTGTAAATATGACCTATTTTAGCTCTAGATAAGTTTCAAATATATAGTTTTCTTGAGCACTAGCTAGTGTAGACTACACTAGAGTTTGAAAAGTGCAAAAGATAAATTGCACTTTTCAAGCTTATGGAGATTTATATTTGCCTATTAAATGCCAAATGTAATTATTAGCATATACTTTTAGGGGGTATGAAAAATGACTTGAACTTTCTAGTATCCCAAACCTTAAAAATTAAAAAACACATAAGAGTACAAAATTTAATAATTATGACCCCATAATTAAGCTTACAAGGCCCAAAAATGATAAGAATGTCCATAAACATGACCTCTTTTACCTCTACATGAGGTCTTAAGGATGAAGTCTTTTTAGCTTTGGAATGGTGTTTGCTAGTATAGACTATACTAGAGCTTGAAAAGTGTGATTTAGTGCCGAGCGTCCCATGGCTTTAAAAATTGTGTACCTAAAATTTTATTTGGAAGTAAAATAGGTCATGTTTACAATCATTTTTATGGACTTTGGGCCTTCTAAGCTCAATATTGGGATCAAAATCACAAAAAAAATTAGTCTTATTGTGTTTTTTTATGGATCCAATTTTCAAAGTGATTTTAGGATACTAGTAACTTTGAGTTATTCTCCCCAATACTAGTGTTTGATTGTTTTGCAAAGAAGCTAATGAAAATTTATCTTGGAAGGCCCAAGAGGCATCATATGCATAAGTAGATAATATTAAGTACACATATTGTGCCACTAATATAGTGATAATACCAAAACCGTATGGTCCTAATTGCAAATGTTACAAGCTATTAATGTTGGCATCATGGCTTAGGGTTGGGTTATATGAGTTTGAAGGATAATAGTTTAAAGAGAGAGAGAGAGAGAGAGAGAGAGAGAGAGAGAGAGAGAGAGTGTGTGTGTGTGTGTGTGTGTGTGTGTGTGTGTGTGTGTGTGTGTGTGTGTGTGTGTGTGTGTGTGTGTGTGTGTGTGTGTGTGTGTGTGTGTGTGTGTGTGTGTGTGTGTGTGTGTGTGTGTGTGTGTGTGTGTGTGTGTGTGTGTGTGTGTGTGTGTGTGTGTGTGTGTGTGTGTGTGTGTGTGTGTGTGTGTGTGTGTGTGTGTGTGTGTGTGTGTGTGTGTGTGTGTGTGTGTGTGTGTGTGTGTGTGTGTGTGTGTGTGTGTGTGTGTGTGTGTGTGTGTGTGTGTGTGTGTGTGTGTGTGTGTGTGTGAGGCCACATCAAGATGTGGAGCACCATTAGATTAAGTGTGGCTCATTAAATATGCCAAGTGGCCTCAGACAAAGGCTAAGCCAAAGATGAAAAAGAGCAATGCCTAAACACATAAAGGGACATCTTATCAAAAAATCAAGGGAGAGATCAAAATATGGATAGTTGCATAAGGCCTGAAAGAAAAGGATAGCCCAAACCAAAAAGGGTAAACATTTGAGAGAGAATTGTGAGGTAAAAGTCAAAAGTATCATGTGAATCCAACTTTGAGAGAGTTTGAGGAAAATGGGAGGTTGACACAAGGAATGTGGTGTGGATCCCCCACAAGGAGAAGAGGAGTGGGGGCCCAAAGAGACGGTTGCCTAAAAAGCAAGACTAGCGATGAGGTGAAAATTCCACTCTTGGAAAAAGGAGGTGTATATGTTGTAGACCTAAAGAGGTGGAGCAAGAAGAGATATCATCCAAATTTTGACTAAAAGCTCACCTAAAATATTTGATACTCCAAAAAGTTTTCCAAAAGATTTCCCCCATATGTTTATGTGACACTATTTTAATTTATCTATGGCTTTCATAGTCTTATTGAAGTTTATTCCTTGAACTTTACAAATGTGAAAAGACCTGATTTTCATCAAGTGTGCTCAAACATTATTGATGCACACAAAGGACTAATGGTGGGTATTGTACAAATATATGTGTTGGATCACAAGGATGGAAAAACAAATATGCAGGCAACAAGAAGTGCTTATACAATGGAATGATTTTAGAGAAAACCACCTGTTAATTTCTAGTAACATACAAAAATCCTATTTTCCATTTTCTTTGGAATAACATGTCTTGCCAATGGTAGGATCTGGGGTAGCAAGTGCCCCTTTTCTAGTGCATGGGGATTATTACTCTTGGGCTTATGAGTTCAAAGCACATTGTTACATGCTTGGATATGCCTCAATATAGGTCAAGTCATGAGGGTGCAAATATGAGGGACTATCAAGAGTGCTACTAAGACTTGGTTGTGTGATCTTGTGAAATATAGATTCAATGGAAACTTGGTTATGTGGGTAAATGGGATCCACTATCGAGCACATGCTGAAAGCATATAAGTTGAAACACTATGGATAATGGGCCCTTTTGAGGCATGTGTTTTTTATATCTTTATGAGAAATACGTTATTCCTAACTTTCATGAATATATAAGTTCAAGGATGTCATATCATGTTGTTACGCGAAAGCTCTATTCATTTTCTTAAGGAGAAGGTAGGGACTCTATGTATGTATTTGTATATATGAATACCACAAAACAAATGGCAGCTACAATACAACATGTGTTTGAGTATGCTCATTGACTTAGGAATGCATTTTTTCAATACAAAGTGTTTAATAAATATTAAGCATTGACTTAGTGCTTTAATGGTCTCTCTCTCTCTCTCTCTCTCTCTCTCTCTCTCTCTCTCTCTCTCTCTCTCTCTCTCTCTCTCTCTCTCTCTCTCTCTCTCTCTCTCTCTCTCTCTCTCTCTATGTTAATAGACCTATTTAGCTACAACTTTCAAAGTTTCTAATTGAACAGCAATATTAGTTCACTCTAAAAGCAAAAGAGCTTTATGAAAAGTATGGAATAACCCTTGTATTATAGGCTTAGTAGCTTCACTATAGTAGTAAGTAGTTAGGATAATCACACAAAGATATCATAATCTTTGTACTTCAACAACGAGGAATGATATGCTTCACTTGAAGCTTCATCAAAAGTGAGATTTGATTGCATCGTCAATATACCAAGCCCTTTTCTTAGGGTGGGACTTTCCAAGCTCAAACACATTAATGCTTTTTTTTAAAAACAAATTGATAAGGGGCATAATCAAGTTTGCTATACAAGTTTTTCAAATGTCGTGTGCAAAATGGTATTATGTAAGATATTCTCTACAAGTGCATAGTATACTTTTAGTTGATAAGAAGAACATAATATGTTACTATCAAAACAATGATGTATGTTATAGACATGTGAGTAATAATGGTCTATAAGATATACATTATTGACAATGTGAACTCCCACTCATTCTTCTTTGATTCCCCTTCATTGGAGTTCTCTAAGGATGAGCTTTTGAAGATATTAGATTGAATAAGAGATTTCCAAAAACTACTAAGATAAGTGATCAAATGGTAATAGAGGCTAGGGAGAAAGGAGGCATGGTTTTGGAAAAGAAATGCTTGGCTTAGGTATCAAAGAAAATTTTATGAGAGCAACATGGTGAGAATGATAGAGGGATCAACAATCCTTTAAAGGTACATGATACTCTTAAAAATTTTAAAAAATATTGCACATGGTCAATGAATAGCCTCAAGACAAGAAACACTCACTTGTATGAGCCAAAATTACATGGTCAATGAATATTATCAAAGTTACAAGTTGGGCAAAAACATAGTCAAACTTTCATTCTTGATGTTTTATATCAAAATGGTTTCCCATCGAATAAGGAGGGTAGTGCTAAGATTTATTAAGAGCAACGTATGAGAGTTTTTCTAGTTCAACTAAAAGGAACCCCAAAATCTAAGAGAAATTGCATGGGAATAAAACTTTGATACATCTTGTATTCATAGTTATTTGTGATCAACATTCACTACCTTCCCTTTTGTGAGGTTGGGCTAGCTTTTTGCTTTAATAGCTTCATTTTGAGTTGCACAACACTATTCTAAATAACAAGTCATGTTAGATTTTGTCCTTAGAAAATTCACATCAATCCACTAGTATAGCCTTGTTTCAATCAATGCACAATGAATAATTCTACTATCTATGTTTGCACTATATATAGTTTTGCTTGTAACTAAAGGACATCTTAAACTTGTAGAGGGCCAATCAAGCCTACAATATTGCCTCAAACTTGCCAATTTTGAATTTTGAATTCTCTCTCTCTCTCTCTCTCTCTCTCTCTCTCTCTCTCTCTCTCTCTCTCTCTCTCTCTCTCTCTCTCTCTCTCTCTCTCTCTCTCTCTCTCTCTCTCTCTCTCTCTCTCTCTCTCTCTCTCTCTCTCTCTCTCTCTCTCTCTCTCTCTCTCTCTCTCTCTCTCTCTCTCTCAGCAAGCCAATGGATGTCTAGGCAATAAAAACTAATTAGCATTGAGTGTAAGTGGAGTGGCTGGGCAAAGCAAAGCAAGTAGAATGGGTAGAGCCTAGTACACAAGCAAGCATGAGAGAGAGAGAGAGAGGAGGACAAGAGGGGGGAGATATCCTTTTTCTCCTAACTCCCCATATCCAAGAAATATGCACTTCCTAAACTTAGGATCAAGCTTACTATGCATAAATGCTTCATAGCCAAAGACATATAAATGATCATAACCTAGGCCTCTTTCCAGACCATATCTCCTATTGATTTCTACCATCTAATGGCTTACTAGGACATCTATTAATCAAGTGCATTATTGTCTTACACCTTTAGTCCAAAACCACCAATATTAAAGTTCATATCATGGGCCCTTTCCTTAATTGTCTTATTCATCTTCTCATCTGCACCATTTTGAGCAAGACTTTCAGAAGCTATTAGCTTTCTTTTGATACCACAACTTGCACAAAAGTTTGTAAAGGCATGAGAAATATATTCATGACCATTGTTAATTATTAAGCACTTAAGCTTTTTGCTTGATTGATTCTTTGCAAATGCCAAGAACTTTTAAAATGCATCTACCACATCACTCCTCTTATTATGAAGAGGGTAAGCCCAAACCTTCTTAGTGACATCATCTATGAAAGTGAGAAAATATGAGGCTCCACCCAATGAAACCATCTACATAGGCCCACACAAATCATTATAAGCCAAATCCAATCACTTTGATCTTCTAGTCCCATCATCTCTCTTATGCAACCATTTCGCTTGTTTACTAAGCAGACCATCCTCAGAAAAACCAAGATTGTAGAAGTTCAAACACATAAGATAATTCAAATAGTAGAAAGATTTCATTCCGATACCTAAATTGTGTCCCAAATAGCAATACCATAAAGAAACTAATGGCTTTTTAATGACAACTACAATGTCTTTAACATTGAAACATTCTAAGGATAGAAAGTACTAAATTGTGTCCCAAATAGCAATACCATAAAGAAACTAATGGCTTTTTAATGACAACTACAAGGTCTTTAACATTGAAACATTCTAAGGATAGAAAGTACTAAATTTAGGCCATTTGGCAACATCAAGAGAGCCTTTGCAAAATTTCCATATATGATCTCCAAAGGTCACCCTATAACCATATTAGTCATTAAAATTATCCTATACTAATCAAACCCTTAGCCAAACTTCAAATATATTAAGAAGTTCCATTAGGCAATGACAAATTTATATCTACAATACCAACAAATGCCACATGCGTAGTTATTGCGAAGATGGATGCATCCTCGTCGCCCAACATCATAAGTTTCTAAACTGCTCTATATGTGGAGTGACATGGAATGATGCTTTAGAATCCAAAAGCCAAGTATGTGACATGCATTATCCATGGACAACAAGAATGCATCACCAAAACAATATATATACAAGACATCTCCATCATCACTAGATCATCACTGCTACATGCTTTAATCTCTATCTTTGCATTGCCCTTCACTTTCTTTTTACTATCATGGCCAATTTTTCTTTTTTCCCTTTTGTTTGTTCTTCCCCTTGTAGTAATTCTTCTTTATATGTCCCTTCTTATTACAAAAGAAGCATTTCACATTCTTCTTGTTGTGAAATACTCATTGGCTTGCCTCTCTCATGAGTTCCCCTAGCACGACCTTCCTCTCACAAAAAGTATACTAGAGCTCTTTGACCCTACATCATTCTTTCTATTCACCTTCTTGGTTAGCAAACTACTCTCAACATGAGCACTTGTAAGACCACTTGTAGGTATGGAGTTACTAATGGTTGTCTTGAAAGTTTCCCAACCCTCAAGCAATGTGACCAACAAGAATACACACTTAACCAATCATGAAATGTGATCTTTTATTATGTCAATTGGCTAAAAGTAATATCAAACTCATTGAGATTGTTGGAATAGATGCCCCTTCTCCATGCCAAGATCAATTAGTTTTTTCAACCATTAAACATGTGAACCAACACTTTCTTTCTCATACATGTCACCAAGCTTTTCCATACACATCTTCCATGTCTTTTACATTAAAATACATAAACTTTGAGAGTGTAAACATGATAGTGTAAGGTATTGACTCATCCATTTCTTGCTATATGCCAGCATTTATGCTCATCGTATCTATGGCCTCATACTTAGCATAATTGCATTTGATATGCTACCATCCCAATCTGCAACTATGTATCCAAATGCCTATATATTATTACCTATCTCATTAAGAAATCCATAATGCAAAGTGAACTTCACATACCTCAATATGTGTCTAACTGCATCTAAATTAGGCTTTCTAGGCATCTGCATAAACTAACTATGAAGGCCAACGGAGTCTGGCCTTGTGAGATAGTCATGTAAATCAAACTCCCTACTATCCTCTTGAACATATTAGGATCTTCTATCTCATCCCCAACATCAGCACTCAACTTCACATTTTTCTCCAATGGCATTGAAAGAGGCTTACACACCATCATACCATACTTAGATAACATATCCAAGCCATATTACCTTTGGGACACCCATATAACATCATCACATTTGATCATCTCAATACTAAGAAAGTAACTTAGCTCACCCAAATCCTTCATCTTAAGCTTCTTCAAACGGTTCTTAACTTTAGCAATCCCACTATCACTATCACATGTAAAAATTAAGTCATCATAGATGACTATGATGACTAGACGTGCATCTCAAAATTCTTCTTCAAAAGGTCCTTAACTTCAACAATCCCACTGTCACTATCACCTCTAATAATCAAGTTATCCACCTAGATGACTATGACAACCAAATATGCATCTCTCTTTCTCATAAAAGATAAGTGACCAATATCAAAAATAGAAAAGTCACTATTGAAAAGATACTCTCTAATCTTATCAAACACCATGCTCTAGATGCTTACTTCAGCCCATAGAGCACCTTCTTTAACATATGTGACATGCTCTAAATCCTCATGGTTGCTCCATATGCACTTCTTCTTTCAATTTAGCATGTAAGAAGGTGCTCTTTACATCCATTTTTTGCAAACTCCAACCTTTGGCTATTGCCAAAGCAATCATACATCTAGTAGTTTCCATCGTAGCAACTAGACTAAATGTCTCTTCATAATTTATATCATATGTTTGAGCACAGTCTTTTGCAACCATCCTAGCCTTATACCTACTAATAAAACCATCTACATTATGCTTGATTTTGTAGATCCACTTACAACCAATAGCTTTCTTGCACTTAAGTAATGGTACTAGATCCCAAGTCTTATTGGCCTCTAATATAGGCATCTCCTCATCCATTGCTGCATCCCAATGAGCATAATCAATAGCAACCTCAGAACAAGTGGGCTCAGCATCCTCAACTACCTTTACCATATAGGCATAATGGTGAGTTGCATAACCTTCAAAACTAAATCTTTTAATAGGATATCTAATCCTACTAGACCTACATACCGTTGGATTTGGTGCGCAGATCGGACGCAGATAGCTCACGTGGTGAATCCCGGAAGGTCCCCAAGAACAAAGTACTCTACTTTTTAGTACAAAAACCCATGTAAAAGCAAGCACGACATGAGACAAGAGACAAATTGGGTTCAATCTCCCCCATGCCTTGTGTGAGCGCTTCACAAAGCATGTATTTAATGTATATTTCCAATCTTTATGCTCAAAAATAGCCCAATTACAAAAATATGACAAGCTTTTAGCTTTTGAGTTTGCTTTCTACGAAAAATAGGAAAATAAAGCTAATGGACGGTGCCCATAGTGTCTGGCACGTCCAATCTCAATGTCCAAATAGAAATAACATATCCAGGCGCATAAGCGCATACAAAATAATAATAAATAATCGATGTCTCTATAGACATAACAAAATATAGGCGTGGCGCCTATCAAAATATAGTCCAAAGGTCGAAAACCCGCTAGACTCCAATGCTTTCCTCCGCACTGCTGCTATCTCTACACATCAACTGAAGCATTCACAATCGTTAGTAAAATAACACAATTAAACCGACAAAAGTGAATACCTAGCAGTCTTCAGCTACATAAATAAATCAACTGGTTAGAAATAAATCCTAACCTTAATTTATTACGAGTGCGCACTCTAAACTCATAAACGTTTATTAATTTAATATGCATTTTGCGGAATCACCCGCTATGGAATCACCCATGTACACACTAAATTAATGAAACGCCCGAAAAGGACAGGTGTCCCCATCAACTTCTCGCACAAAGAATCCTCTTTGCGTATGAGCCCCGGTCATCTAAGTTTACGGAATCCACCGTAAAACCTCACGGAATCCACCGTGGAATATGCCTCCTGGCATCAGGATTACTTAGTGGAGCCTTTACATTACCATGTGCTCTCTGTACACTTATTGATGTCTCAACTAAAGAAATACCAAGCTCATCATCCAAAATCTCTAAACCACTAGAATCTCCATCAAACCCTAAATGACTAGCACATGCATCATTACCATCTGACACTTTCTTCGTCCATTTGTCTTTATCTACAACACTAGTAAATGCACTTGAAGATGTGGGAGTGCTCCTTAGTCTCCTAGACCAAGGGCTAATTGTAGATATAGTACTAGATGATGATTTTGGTCCATTAAGGCTCTATGATTCTTGCTTCTCGTTCTGCACATAACTATCATGGATCATCATCATCATCCAATGCATCACCACTAGATGCACACCAACTGCTCATCTTAAAAATAACATCCTTGCTCACTTTAAACTCAATTGCAATAGGGTTATAAAAGCCATATCCTTTCTATTCTGAAGACTATCCAATGAAAATACATTTTTCAACCTTTGGATCAAGCTTCTTTCACAACTCTTTTGGCACATGAACATATGCAATACAACAAAACACTTTCAAGTGTGACACATTAAGCTTCTTACTTGAAAGCATTCTTCCGGGGTAATCCCATGAATTGTAGTTGTGGGAATTCTATTCATAATATAGACAACACTATGAATAGCTTCAAACTAAAAATATTTTATCATATTATTTTCAATAATCAATGCTTATTCAACTTTTGAAATATGTCTATTTTTTTCTACCACTCCATTTTGATGTGGGGCATATCTGCAAGTAAACTATCTCTTTATCCCATGAGACCTCAAGAAGTCACTAAACTCATTAGAGAGGTACTCTCTCTCCATTTGATCTCAAGCACTTAACTTTCAAATATGTTTCTATTTCAACAACAGCCTTGAAAGTTTTGAAATTCTCAAATACATCACTCTTTTTCTTTATGAAATATACCTATAGCTTTCTTGAGAGATCATCAATAAACATAACAAAATATTTGTTGCCACGAAGAGATACCTTTTGTGTAGGTCCCCAAATATCTATATATACAACATCAAGTATATTCATGCTCACATGTCTACCATGTGAAAAAGTTTTTCTTACCTACTTACCAAACTAATATGCTTCACACACTTTATGTAATTCTACGACTCTAAAAGTAGGCAACCCTATAATCAACCCTTTGGACCACATTAATTTTAGTCTTTGCACATTTGCATGTCGAATATGTTAGTGTCATATTTCAATGTCTATAAATCACTCCTTTTTCTTTAGCATACATAATAGCATTCATAGTAGGAATTCTGACATCTAAAGTAAACATGCAGCCAACTCTACTTTCTTTTGCAACCAACTTGCACTTATCATTAAAGTCTTCCTAATATCTGATAGACTCTTTGTTCGACGGGACCATCATGTACCTATTCTTCTTTTGAAGTGCTTACTTCTTTTTTATCTTTGAGCTTTTTTTCTTCTTCAAGGAGTGATACTTTGATGTCTATTAGCTTTGGATTTGGCATACTAATTAGTGTGGTGGAGACATTATCGAATTCTGGAGGAAGACTCTTAAATAAGACTCTAATGCATACATCTTCATTGATTTTTAAGTTAGTCCTTGCAAGTTGAGTTAATAGACTTTCCATATAATTAAGGTGTTGCAAGGGATACATTAGCCTTTATATCCAACGTGAAAAACTCAATGAACAATCCATATTTTGAAGATTTAGATTGGGCACCAAACAATGTATCCAATTGTTCCCAAGTGGCATGAGATGTATCACATAAGTCTACATGGTGGATATAACTATCATCAAGATCAAGCTTGATGATTTCTTGGGCTAAGTTATCACTCTTTTGCCATACTGCTACAAAAGCAGCATCTTTGGGCTTCTTCTCATGTCTGCTCATGAGATGGACCACAAGCCTTTCTTCATGAGGATTAGCTTGATGCTTGTCTACCATATGTGGAACCCAACACCTTGAAGTGGCATGAGGGTGAATCTTTTCCCATTCTAGAGGTTTAAGCAGTAGTAGATATCTAAAAATAGATCAGTACAAGAGTTGAAACCAACTATGTTAAGAGACACAAATTGAATTAGTGTTAAAAGACACTATGCTTTGATTATTGATGTTGAATCCTTCCCTCCTTACTAATTTGATGTGGCAATCTTGCTAAACCCTTAGTGTAGCACGAGATCAACATGGTAGTGACTTGTTTGAGCTGAGAAAAATGAGTAAATGAAGTGAAAAATGAGCTTGAAGTTGAGTGACTATGGTTATCATCTGAACCCTACTAATCTTTCAGTCTATATGGCTTGAGGAAGCAATTATTTCACAAAAGATTTTGTGAGGAAGAAGCTTAGAGAGTAGGCTTCAAAAGCCCTGAGGTGTAACTCAGCATCACGTAGTGTATAGATGACAAGAGCCATACAACTAGATAGGGGCACATTGTGAATAGCAATATGAAAAATGTGTAATGTTGGAGAGAAGGGACACCAATGTTAGAGATTGAGGTACTAGGGGAAAGCTTTAAGAGTGAAGTGAAAGGTCTCCACAAGAAAGCTAATAAGGATATTGCCTAGATGAAGAGATCTAGTTGCTCTAAGTGAGTAGGGTTCTGCTAGTTATCGTTGTCAGTAGAGTGAAAATGGAGTGAGAGATGAAGTCATCTTATTTAGTTGAGCTAACGAGAGGTTGTGGGGAGCTGGAGAAGTAGTGAGCTAAGCTAAACCATGCTCACCATGGCTCTGATACCATGTTGAGAAACACAGATCTTGAGCAAGGTTTTGCTATGGTGGTTGGATAAGAAGCATGATGACTTAGAGTATTACTCAAGTGAATTAGGTTCCAATATAGATTAGCTTGGACTCATAAACACAATCTTGAGTAGACATGGACAAGACTGAAAGTACAAAGTATAGTAGCATTGCACTCAAATTTATTGTCAAGTACACACTTTTATAGTTGCAGGATGGTATCACTTTTCCTTACTGTGCCTATGCGATACAAGGTAGCTCTTCTAGATTGTTACATGTTCCTTGCCTTACTGCTCCATACAAAGAGGCTATCATATGAGTGTGATTACATATATCTCAACATATGATACCAAATCATCATTATAAAGCATTACATCAATCACTACAAAAGCATCTCAAATGCTCCTCACTTGTAAAACATACTCATTGGCAGATATTTTCACTTTCTTCAAAGTATTCATCTCTTTATTGAATTGAATCATTTATGTCTTTGTATTCACAGAAAATATATTTTCAAATGTGGCCTATACTACATGTGAGGTGTTTGATAGGAAGCAAAACATAAGTTTTATTTGCAAATAGATTGCAGATTACATGTACTATTGAGCAATTAATGAAAAATGGTGCATAGTGTATTGTTGTGAACTTGTTATGAGAGGTTGCAAAAGATTTTCTTGTTGTTTTGTATCAATTTTTTGATAATGGCAATGAATTCTGGAAACCCCATCATTGAGAAGTTGGACAAGAACAACTACCCATCATGGAAGTTTCATGTGATGAACTTTCTTATTGGAAAAGGCCTCTTCGAGTTTGTTTTAGATGAAGAAAATGAGCCAGAGCTGAGGACCATGTGACTGCAGATGAATTAAAGGCGTGGAAATAATGGAATACAAAAGACCAAAATATGATGTATTGGTTATTTTCCATCATAATTGATAATACTATGATGGGATACAAATTTGAAATATGTAACCTATGCACCCACAACACAACCAAAATCATAGTATACCCTAAAACTACTGCCCCTAACCTTATGAGTCTAAAACAGGGCTCGAAATGGCCTCAAATGGCCAAAAAACCAGCAACTAAAGCCTAAAGGGCATATTTACATAATAAACAATGCTTTGCTCACACACCAAATCTCACAACAATCTAAGATTTTTACTCTACACCCTACTTCTAATGCCTCCATAGGCACTATCCAAGAGAAAGAGTGAAAGAATGGTGGGGCTTCTTACCCTTTACTTTCTAGTTTGAAATCTTGCTTCTTCTTCTTCTTCACTTCAGCCTTCAAAACTAGCCCCTCTCAATGGAATCACTTTGATAGCAAATTGCATGGTGGGGGGACTTGCTTGAGCTACTATACTAAACACACACCATACACACAAGAAGAGAGATGGAGACCAAAACATTTTCTTGTTGGTTTCTTCTTCTTCGTTCATACACAATACAATATATACAAAGTATAGATAAGATACAACATAAAGAAAAGTGGTCTATTAAGTCAAACAATGCATAACTGACTATATTAATCGAGTGGCACTATAACTATGCTAGTTGTAGGCAAGTGCAACTATTAAGTAATAAGTTGGTGTCCATGTAAATATCATAATGAATATTGACATTCTAAGTGTAGACATATGGACCCATCTAACCAAGCAGTCCATCATCAATATCCGTACTTGTTGAGCTTGCCATCTCAACAAACTAGAGAGAGAGAGAGAGAGAGAGAGAGAGAGAGAGAGAGAGAGAGAGAGAGAGAATAGCAACAACAACAAGAATAGAGAGGAGAGTGAAAGAGAAGAGAAAGAGGATAGAGGATAGAGGATAGAGGAGGGAAGTGAGAACAAATATCGTAATAAAGAGATTATAAATATCATTTTTTTCAATATGTGTGTGTAACAAGGGAGAAATAAAATGATAGAGAAAAGTAAGATAAAAAAGCTAAGAGAGAGATTGGAGAGACAAATATTGAGAGAGATCCTTACATCCCAAACTCCATTGTAATAGGTTCATACTTAGTGACTACAAACTAGAGGAATTTTTACTAGAAAATGCTTCCAAAACTAAAAGCCAAAGAGAGTCTAGGAAACCAAACTAAAAGGTGAGAAAATCCTCACTAGAGTTATTCATCTCAAAATGGCCAAGAGCCTATGCTTTGATACCACTTGTAGTTAACCAAACCCTATACTAGACTAGCTATTGACATGATTACACAAACGTGTGGAGTGTAAGCAACCTTCCACTTATGACCAAGCCAAAGATAAGATTATAGTTTAGGTTCCTTGGATCCCTTTACACAATAGTGGCCCCTAAGATGGCCCTACATTTAGGCCTCAATCCTATAGAAGTTCTTAGATGCAATTCTAGTTAGCCAATAGTACAATGAGATTCCAAAAAACCAATCACGTACATTGACACCATGTATAATGTTTTATAGGCTTTGTAAACTGCAACATACAACCAAGCCAATTTCTTGTTGACATATGGCACATGTTCATTAGCTATGTGGTTGTGAATAAACATGCTTTTATTATCTAGATCTACAATGAACACCATTCACTCGCATACAAACTCCAAAAAAGAACATGTTTTACCATGTTAACACTCGAAAAAATTTCCATACAAAGATATGCTCAAGGCACTCTTATATGGGTAGAAGCTTTTTTACATACTATAAGAATCAATGTCTCCTAGGGGACAAAAGTGCAAGTTTTGTGGTCCCCTTCACTTTATTGTCCTTCCAAAGATTGCAAATGCGGTCTTCAAAAAGACACATTGAACATGACTAATATGTAAAATGAACTAGGATTTGAGGCATATAGGTTTATCTCACTCTATTGCTATTTTGGTTGAAACTTTTGTGACAATTGATTTCCCATGTCTATTTGAAGTTGATTTTCATGCTTATAAATGCAAAAAGGATTTGCTTAGAATCGATCAAGTTAGAGTGTTTTGGACCGCTTGATCAACCATCATTAATGTGGAAAATATTTTTTGTATAGAAAGCATTCATGAAACATAATGATGTGAGGCTTGTAGTTTTCAAGGAAAAGGACAAAGCATATACCATACAAAGATACATAAGAAAGACTTTTTAAAAACTTTGCATTCTAGAGTTGTTTTATGTTACATAAAGTAAAGCTTTAGGCACATTGTGCATATTCCAACTAATATGAAGTTTAAAGGTGTTGTGACAGACCTCATAATTCCTAGGAGGGACCCTCCCAAACAAACAATTTCATAGAAAGTGAAGATGAAACCTAACTTTAGGTTAAGAATAAGCAAAGTAGCTCAACAATGTAAAAATGATGGGTGATTTTCCACAAGTCAAGGATTAAAGTCGTAAATGCATGACTACTTTCCTCTTCAAAAAGAGGTAGAGATGGCTTTGAGAAAAAGAGAAAAAGTGATTTGGTCAAAAAAGACCAAAATTTTCCTACATTTAAAGGGTAATAGGTTCAAATTATGTTTCTATGTTTTGCAAAATAAAATGTTGTTATGATGTATTTGCAAAATGATGATGGTATATTAAAAAATCCAAGAATGATTCTGGAACATGTAGAAAGCATAAATATTTGGATCTCTTTGGAGGAAATATTGTGCATTAAAAGATTGCAACACACACTCTTAAGATTCTAAGATAAGAACTCCAAAAAAGATGCACTTTAAAAAAAGAAGTTAATGATCTATATAGGAAAGTGCTTGATGTATTGCAAGGCATTTAAAAAAGAAATGCCTAAGGATCTGTATAAAAAGGTCGTTAACTTACAGCTTGTTCATATTAGTGTGTAGGCATACATATTCCAATAAGATGCAAAAGAAAGCAAGTAAATGAGAACCCAAAGAAGGATTTTAGAAATTTTGTTTCTCCCTTATGTGTCAACAAATCAAACTTTTTCTCTACTATACATGGAACTAGTATAATCAATCAAAGTTTATTTAAGAAGTCTAAGCTTGGAAAATAATCTCGAGGAGGTCACTCATGAATGTGTGTGTGCATCATGTGGGTTCAAAATAAGGTGCTTTTAACATACCAAATTTATGCATTTTTTGCAAATACAATGGTATAATATAAAGGGGTTATTTACATATTATATAGAAAAGGGTTATGTTTTATGCAGGGAAAATTCACAGATAAGGATACTTATAAATAGGCCTTGAACTCAGTGATGTAGAGGATATACATATAGTGAACCCCCCGAGGAAACAATGGAGTCTAGGTTGATGGGAAAGATAACCTTCCTACGAGGAAGACTAAAGTAAGTTTTTAAGGGTGAGAGCTTTACTAAGGGTAAATATTGCATCATCAATAAGATCAAAACTTTGATAAAGCAAGTCCATGGATAAAGCCTCTAAGGACTTTTTTGGGCCTTAATATACCTAAGTAACTTGGTTTTAAAAATAAATCTGAGAAGGTTTGCAACACAAGATTTGGTAATTCACCTTAACCTAGGGATAAATGTACTAAAGAATCTATAAACTTAAACTTGTAACCCCGTGGGCAGAACCCCGACGGGTCTGTCCTATGGCAAGGTGGTCCCAAAGAACTGGGAGGCTTCTCACAAGATTTTACCGTCGTTTGACCTTTAGGTATTGTTAGGTTAGAACCATATTCATGCGGTTTTAGGGGACTTGAATGGGACTATGCCCTATGGGCAAAGAGGTTGAGCGGTGCATCCCTCTGATTTCCCATTCACTTTGAACCAAGTGCGGTATGGATCTGCTTCAGCTTGGGTATCTCTACATAAAGTAGGATGTCTAGGATCTGACGTTAGAATGTTGTTAGGAGACCTTGGCCACTAAGAGTCCAAATTTCAGGTCGATCCTAGTGGGTTCGGCCATGAACGTTCCATTGCGAGGCGGATTTGGGAAACCCTAGGTGACAAAACTCGGAACATTCCATGGGAGTGCCGGGCAGCAACGCTTAGATTCGTTTCTCGATAGACCGCTAAAAGCATGCTTGGACAAGGCACATTACAAAACTTTAGAGCCTATAGTTACGAGTCTCTCTTATAATGTTTAGACTTATACCTAGATATAAACCCTAATTACATCATCAACCTTACAAAGACTCAAGTAGTTTACATGTTTAATAATGTAGTTGGCTAGGAAAAACTCAAAAATATCTAAGAAACACAAATAGAATTTTTCCAAGGCATCAATAAGAATAGAACCAAAGAAAAGTGAATCATTAGCCTTTTACCCTAAAATCATTAAGCATCACCTAAATATAAATGCCATAAGGGAGGTAGGTTAATCAAGACTAAGACTAAGACCCAATCATTATCCCATAGAAGGCCCTAGGCCAAAACATTTTTCTCTATTGTGGAATGAGACTCCAAAAACTCAAACAATCACTTTCAAATCATGTATAATGTTATATAGGCTTATTGAGCCTCACCATACTCATGTTAAATGTGGCTCTTTGAAGCATGTTTTTGTCTATGTTGCTCGGTTTTGTTTTGTGTGAAAATTTTCACTTGAAGAATGGACACTCCACGTTTGATGTTATTAAGTTTATGAGAACTGAATATTTTTCTCTTTCAAGTTCAAATATTTTAGAGCTCTCAATCAACCGTGACTATTGACCTAAAGCCTCACATAGGTATTATAAACGTTTCTTACATAAATGCATTCACCTAATAAGCTCATGAAAAAGTCTTTCTACATGGAAAGCGTTCATAAAGCATAGCAGATGTGAGTTTGATAATTTTCAAAGAAAATGACAATGCATATACCTTGGAAAGCTACATCTATTAAAGTATATGTTCTAGAGATGTTCTTTATTGAATAAAATAAAGCTTCAAGCAAATAAATGTGCATAATCTAGGAATATTTCAACTAATATGAATTAATTTCCTTCGGAGCTATGTGAGGGATCGTCTTAAACAACCAAATTAATAGGAAGTTTAAGACAATCCATTAGATTTTCATTTAAGAATAAAGAAGTAGTTCAATAGGATCAAAAGGATTGCTTATTTCCTCCAAGTAAAGGAATAAAGGTCTTAAATGTATGAGGATATGCATTTTCAAAAAGCACTAGAATTGCCTGCTTGAAAGAGAGAGAAAAAGTGATTTGGTCAAAAGAGAAATAATTGTATGTAACTTAAAGGGAAAATAGTAAGCATATGCTTCTATGAGGGATTTTCAACATAATGATGAAATCAAAGAAGGATTTCTAGTAGCTTTGGGACTAAACTTAATGTAGAGTCTTCTTAAGAAATTATTATCTAGCTAAAATCCCTCACAAATTGTGCATAAGGTTTAAATATAGGAATTTGCATAAGGATGCACTTTAAAAAGAAACACCCTTGGATCTCTATTACAATATGGTTGACCTGTTGCAAGAAACTTTACAAAGAAATATCCAAGGATCTCTCAAAAGGTGGTTAACGTGTTGCTTAAACACATTATGAATGGGCCTACACACACATTACAAGAAGTTGCAATGGTGGAAGTAATGAAGCACCCAATGATGGATTTATTTCTCCCTCATGAATTGTAAATAAATCAAATTTGTTGTTTAATATACTTGGAACTACTACAAATAATTAAATTTGACTTAACAAGTTACTATAGGCCAATAATGGAGACTAGATTAATTGTATAAGAAGATAACTTTCTCAAAAGGACGATTAAAATCAGGTTTTCAAGGATGAAAGGTTTTCCAAGGGTAAATGGTCCATCATTGATAATATTGTAACTTAAAGAGAGCAAGTCCATGGCTAAATACTCAAAGGATTTTTTGGGATTAAATTAAAGTCCATATCTAAGTTACATTAGTTCAAAAAGAGACCTTATAAAGTTTACATCTTTTTGGTGATTTACTTTATCATTGGATAAATGGACTAAAATATCCCTAGAGTGCCACTATAAAGCCTTGCTAAGATATGCTAAATCTTATATTTTATGTAAACCCTAATTTGATCAATATCCATGTAAAGACTTGAGAAGTTCACATGTTCAAATTATGTGTTGACTATAGGAAAAACCCTAACAAAATCCCAAGGACCTAGAGAGGATATTTTATAGTGTATTAATGAGATTAAATCCAAACAAATACTAATCACAAGCCTTTTGTGTTGGGGGTTAAAGACTACATGTGCCTAGCTATCTACATTCATTTGTTCTTACTACTTACATATTTTTACACTGCAAGTGGTGGCCACCTCTCACTATCACTTTATTCTTTCTATGGTAATAGAACAAGGGGAGATAAGTCACACATTGTGATTGTTTGACTTACCACATACCGTCTTGCTTTCTCTTACTACATCATGGCTACAAATTACTTTCCGTTCTCTTGCGGATCCCAAAGATGATATCCCATCTCACCTACATCTCCATAGCCAAGGAAAATTCATTTCATGCTTTTAGGATCCAGCTTATTGCGTTTGTCCTTGGGCACATGGCAAAAGGCCTCACATCCAGAGACATGCAAATGAGCATATGAGGGAGGCTTTCCTGTCCATACCTCCTCTACAACCTGGAAGTCAATACCATTGCAAGGTGACACATTAATGAGATGCATGGCAGTAGAGACTACCTTAGCCCAAAAATCCTGTGGTGAGCATGCTTGGCTAAGCATACTACGGACCCTCTCTCATGCATAGTCCTATTCATATGCTCAGCCATACCATTCTAGGGAGCAATATAAGGGGTAATCAACTGACGCTTAATATCCCACTCATCACAAAACTGCTCAAAGGCGTTTGAGACATACTCACCCCCATTATCGGTCCTTAGGTATTTCAACCTTTGCCTACACTGATTCTCGACAAGAGCAAGCCAACTCTAAAAGACGACCAAGTCATCAAATTTTTACTTTATGGGATAAGCCCAAACCTTACGTGAATAATCATCAATAAATGTGACAAAGTACTTCACACCCTTTAATGACTGGCAAGGCATGGATCCACATACATTTGAATGCACAAGAGCCAAAGGCTCACCCACGCATGGAATACCAGACTTTTTATGCAAAACCTAGTCTGCTTGCCATATAAACAACGATCACATGACTCAAAATGTGAGTAGTCAAAAGGCAAAAGATACTGCAAAGCACTAAGCATTTTTATTCCCTTAAGTGACATATGCCCAAGACAAGCATGCCAAAGAGATACATGTGGAATAGAACCCATTGACAAAACATGGTCAATAGTACCAACTACAACCAAGGGGTAGAGGCTGCCAGACTTGGCACCTCTTGCAAGAATAAGCCTTCCACGAGTTATCTTCCATGCATAATCACCAAATCATATTTGATAAACTGCATCATCAAGCTTCCCAGTAGATATAAGGCTTTTAATCTCAGGGCGGGTACATGATATATATTATGCAGAACAAAAGTGCTACAATAGGGAAATTGTAGAGTGACATCACCAATGCCAACAATAGCAAGAGACCGATCATCACCTAAGCGCATAGTACTAGATACACTGCAATAGGTATGAAACCACTTACAGTAGGGGGTTACATGAAGATGCACCCAAATCCAAGAGCCAACACTATGATTGCATAGACTGAGCCTCGATTAACTAAGAGGCATCACATGAAGAGGGTGCTAAGATGTAGGCACCATCGGACTCCTCAAGCTGCATGACATTTATCTCCTCAATATTTGCACTAGACTTTGCAAGTATAATGCTACGAGCATTGGATTTCTCTTGCACTTTTTGTTTTCCCTTTTCTTTGCACTTATCATCACACATCTGCAACCGTATGTGTCCTACTTTTCCATAATAATGGCATGTAAGATCAAACTTACGTCCATGGGACTTGTTGCATCCACCTTGACTTAGACCGAGACTTTTGAGACTCCTTCCCATGATGATCATTATCTTTCTTGCCACCTCTAACATATAAAGCATGTGAACTGCAGGAAGTATCATTGTTTTCTTAATTTCTTCAGTCAAAAGAGCACTCTCTACATCTTTCAATTTCAGCCCATCAAGTTTTTTGGTACAAATTGCAGTGCAAAATACATCCCAAGACTCAGCCAAGCAGAAACAAAGGATGCAAATTATCCTGAAACTCAATACCCTATTGAAGCAGATTCTTCATGATAGAATGAAACTGGCTAAAGTGAGTAGACAATGGGATCCCCTCCTTCATGCAAAGATCCATCAACTGTTTACCATCAACTGTTTAAGCCAATACATTTGCGAAGCAAAACTTTGTTGCATAAAGTTACTCAATCTTTTCCCATAGATTCCATGCACTCTCATCTTCATCTTCAACAACATTATTATGGACCTCTTCAGAGAGTGACATCCAACTTGGTAATGTTAAACAACTTCAGAGAGTGACATTATTATGGACCTCTTCATAGTTTGGTCCCATCCAACTTGGTAATGTCAAACAAAGTCTCTTTGAGATGACCAACCATAATGAGTCAAATAGAGGCAAACTATGCAAAAAACAGTTTGATGTAATTAGTAGTAAACATGCCAAACCCATTGCTAAAACAAGTTGAAAATAACATAAATTGCTCAAATGACCAGTTGTCACCAAATAGTACCAAAAGTACATCAAAATGACATGACTAAGCTCAGTAAATACATCATAATCCACATAAAATAGCTTGATGTAATAAATCACAACAATGAGAAAAAGAGAGCAAACAATGAGCTAACAGTGATCTAGAGTCAAGTATGGCTGCCATGATCATATCATGCATGAAGGGGGCATGTAACAAACATTATAGCACCCAAGAACCATGAGCCAAACACCCAAATGTGTTAGAGAAATTGATGTTAGTAGAAGGATACAAGCCCTGGCAGCATAAAGAACTCAGAGAGTAAGCCAAGCTAGGTGTATGCCTAACTGATAGGACATGACAAAGGTCAGTGTATGCTGAAAGAGAATATGGGTCAAATCATCCCAAACGCATCGAATGAAAACAAGTATCTATCAAGAGCATAGACATGTAAGAGATCCCAATCTCATTTACTCAAAGAGCTCAATTGCATAAACCACAAGCTTTGCAATATCTAGAGATAGCATGAAGCTCCCACTAAAAGAAAGGTCAACATCAATCAAGCAACAAAGTTCAAAGATAGCATGTGAATACATAAGGTATCATGGAGCCAAGATCATATATCAATGGAGCATCCAGAGCAAGGGATCAGTCAAGCATCACCTATAACATCCAGTACATCATGTAATAGTCAATGTCAAATCTTTGACAACCCAAATAAGCATCCAAGAGCTCCAAAGTATGCAAATGAAAGCCCAACTGAAGCTCCAAGTGGCAATCAAACACAGACAATGTAAGGCGCATGCAAAAAGAGCCCAAGGTCAATTTCAATCTGCTAATAGCAACAAGGCTAATATGTCAGTGGTGGAGAAATTTAGTGGTGGTATTAAGAATTCTTTCAGGTGCTATTATTGTAACAAACCTGGCCACACCCAAAGGCAATGCCCAAAACTCGAACAGAATGAACGCCAAAGCAAGTTCCATAACAACTAGAGTCGGACAGCCACAACTAGAGAAAGAGTTTCTAGCATAACCGTTAAGAAAGTAGAAGGTGATGAAGGTCCCACCTTGGAAATTGACATGGAAAGAGCAAGAATTCATGTCTCTCTCAACAAGAGGAGACCAAATCAACAATTCTCAGTAATTCAAACACCATCAACCTATAACGGTAAACCCTTTAAAATTTTGATTGATTGTGGAAGCACACATTTATTCATATCTCCAAGATGTGCTTTAAAAAACTAGGCATATACACAATGCATGCACCTGGGCTGATAGTTGAGTTAACTGATGATGGAAAAGAAGTTTCCTCAACACAATAGACAAGTAAGGTGGAGTTAAATTTGGGTGGCAATCAGACCAACATGAAATCCAGAGTGATGAACCTAGGAACCTATGAGTGCCTGTTAGGAATGGATTTGGTTAATTCCCAATGATGCTCATATTCATTGTGAAAAGGGCCAAGTCACATTCTTGAATCTTGTAGGACAACAAGTGGCCACACAAGGAGAAGCAGGAAAACCGAAGATTCAATTAGTGAAAGCTTCTCAAATCACTAAAGGTTTAAGAAAAGGCTCACCCATATACCTAATTAAATTAAATAATATTGAACAGGATAAAGAAGCTGAAGATGAACTGTCATGGCTTAAGGAATATGCTTATGTATTTCTTGAAGAATTAACTAAACTTCCACCACAAAGAGAAATCAACCACAAAATCAAGCTAGTACTAGGAGCTACACCAGTTGCAAAACGACCATATCGAATGTCCATTCAGGAAGCCATAGAACTAAAGAAACAACTCAAACAGCTCTTGGATTAGGGATACATTAGACCTAGTAACTCACCTTGGGGAGCTCCAGTATTGTTTCAGAAAAAGGAGGATGGGACTCTCCATCTCTACATTGATTATTGAGGGTTAAATCAGGTAACAATAAAAAAATAAGTATCTAATTCCAAGGATCGACGAACTACTTGATCGACTACAAGGAGTGAAGATTTTCTTCAAGATTGATCTCAAATCACAGTATTACCAAATTAGAATCAAGCAAGTAGATATCCCAAAAACCACTTTTAGCACAAGGTACGATTATTAAAAGTTTATCATAATGTCATTTGGATTAACCAATGCATGTGCTACCTTCAACAAATTAATGCAAGATATATTCAGACCTTATCTTGATGATTTCGTCCTTGTATTCTTTGACGACATCTTAACATATTCCAAGGATGAAGAAAGTCATGAGTCACAACTGTGGATAGTTCTTGAGACAATGCGGTCTCACAAGCTATATGCTAAGAAGAAGAAGTGTGCCTTCTTCAAGAAGAAAATCGAGTATTTAGGGTTTATAGTTTCAATAAAGGGAACTAAGGTCAAGGATGTACAAGACTGGCCGCCTCCAACCACTGTAAGTGAAGTTCATAGCTTCTTGGGTTTAACATGATGGTATCGGGTCTTTATCAAGAATTATGCCTTGATTTCGCTGCACCCCTCACCGACCTACTCAAGAAGCAAGTTGGACCCAAGTTGAATAGTCTAGCTTTGATAGGCTTAAGCTAATTCTAGTCACAGCCTCGATCCTCAAACTACCCGATCTTAGCAAATAATTCAAAGTGGTGACCGATGCAAGCTCTCTTGCTTTGGGATCGTACTCATGCAAGAAGGACATCGAGTAGCATATTCCTCCAAAAAATTGAAGACTCACAACAGGAATCATGCTACTCATGACTTGAAATTACTTGCAATTATCCACGCTCTTAAGTTATGGAGACATTATCTACTCGGGAAGAAATTCTGACTTGTAACCGATCATAAAAGTCTAAAATGGATCTTCACTCAACCAGACCTAAATATGAGGCAATGTCAGTGGATCGAAGTCTTGTAAGAGTATGATTTTGATATCAAATATAGACCGGGCAAAGAGAATGTAATTGCAGATGCTTTAAGTCTCAAATCATTTCTCAATGCACTTATCTCATAAGAACCTCTTATAGCTCAAACGCTAACTACAATGATATCAATGCCTAGTAATCCCATCATCGAGCTAGCCAAGGAGAAGGAAAATAATGATCCCAAATAACAACAAATGCTAAAGGAAATTTAGAATAAAGAACAAAGTTCTAAGCTTAAGACAAAGTATCTTAACTTCTCTATTGACGAAGGACTTGTCTACTTCAAGACAAGATTATGTATTCCTTTAAGTTAAGATCTTAAGAAGAAGATATTATGGGAAGCTCATGATTCCCCATTTTTAGAACATCTTGGCAATGCCAAAACTCTCAATGCAGTTAGGAAAAGCTATCATTGGGAAAAGCTCAAAAGTGATGTACTTAAATATATAATCGAATGCTTGAGTTGCCGACGAATAAAAGCCGAACGAGTTAAGCTCCCAGGAAAGCTACAACCACTTGATATTCCTCAGATGAAATGGGAATTCATTAGTATGGATTTTATAGTTGGATTACCCTTAATTCAAGGAGGATACAACTCGATCATGGTAATTGTGGACATGTTGACTAAGGTTGCCCACCTTATTCCGGTCAAAACCAGCTATAAAGCCTCAGATATTGCTAAGTTATTTGTCAAATAAATCTTTATACTTCATAGACTACCAAAGTGAATTATCAGCAATCGTGATTCTCTATTCACTTCGCATTTTTGGAAGGGATTTTGGTACACAGCTTTGTTTTAGTATAGCTTATCACCCTCAAACTGATGGGCAGATAGAGCGTATAAATCAGGTCATTGAAGACATACTTAGTGCATATTGTTGCAAATAATCTAGATGGTGGATACAAATATCTACCTTTGATGGAATTTTCTTACAATGCGTCCTATCATCAGAGCATTCAAATTACCCCAATTCAAGCTCTATATGGACAAGAATACCTAATCCCACTAAACTTCTCCGACCCTACCTTGAAGGTTGAAGCTTCTAAGAAGAGATGGAAAAACAAGTCAAAACCATCAAGGCAAGATATACAAGCTGCCAAGGATCAGTAGAAAGCCTATGCTGACCTAGGGAGAAAAGAGTGAATCTTCCAAGAAGGGGACAAGGTTTTTATCCATGTACGCCCAAAGAGGAGTTATTTATCCTTGGGAAAATTCAAGAAGCTAAGCCCAAGATATTGTGGACCTTACAAAGTCAAAAAGGCTTTTGAACCTAATTCTTATAAGCTACAACTTCCTGAAACCTTAAGAGTTCATAATGTATTCCATGTCAGTCTCTTGAAGCCCTATGTATCATCCTGATAATATTATTGATGATCAACAAGTTGTAATGCCGAGCCAAGGTTTACTTGAACTTCAACTTGATAGAATCTTGGATGTAAAAGAAAAAATCCTTAAAGAATAGGTCCCTTAGAGAATATCTCATCCAATGGAAAGATTATCTTGAAGAGGATGCCACTTGGGTCGATGAGGTAACCCTTATGAAAGAATACCCCCAATTTCTTTCGAGATGAGGACATCTCGATTTCTCTGAGGAGAGAAGAATGTAATGTCCCCATTACTTTGTTTATTTTAATAAACAATGTGCATATACATTCCAAAGAAAATTGATTTATGTTGTACGTCCCCACATGGAAAAAAAAAACTGCAGAATCTCTACAGGATTTACAGGAAATAGGACTGGTTTAGTAGAATAGTCTGAAATCTCTAGTATCATGTTTAGATGACTTAATTCTGACTTTAGATGGATTCAAATATATACTGTGACTTATTTTGAAGGGAATAAGTCATCCATGACAAAAGATGGATAAAAATAACATGATTTATAAAAATTATTATTTTCACCTATTTTTGATGGATTTTCGCAATTCTGTCCAATTTGGCTTGTTGACTAGATGTGTTCCAATTGTTTTAACTACCCAAATGACTATATTTGGAGTTCATACGGCAAATTTATGATCCAAACAAGTTGCAGCACAGAAAAAAAAAGAAATCTTTGTAATCAATGATGTCATAAAAAACGCCAAAAAGCGTGCGCCCTCTCCTTACTCCTCCCCCACTACTATATAAATAGGGGTAGAGCATCACGTAACAGACACACAATGATCCATGCAGAAGTCTCCTTGCTGCTGCTATTGACGCAATGAAGCTCTATTGTAATCAACCGAGCCTCTCTCTCTCTCCAACCCTACGCGAAGCACTGCCCGAACCCATCAAACTTCTTCCATGGCTCCCACGAGACGAGGAAGGACAAGAGAAATCCTGACGGGACTAGACACTTATCGAGAATAAGGAGAGACTGTTCCACGAGATGAACAGACATCATCCCATTCAACCCAAGGAAAGGGATACGCTGAAGGTCTCTCATCCTCTTCTACTCTGATCCAAGAAGAGAAGACACTGAAGAACCCTCTATTCAGAATTCAAAAGCAAAAATCGCGAATGACCCTACTAACATGGAAGTAACAGTTGGAATTGCGAGCACGGTAGTTAGTAATGGAGTCACAAGCACAGATAATAACCCTTTACCAATGCGATACCACAGGTTTTTCCAAAAACGTTGTATCCAAATTCAATAGAAATAAGATAAGTCTCTTAAGAAATATTGACTTGAGGCTAAGAAACTTGGTTACAAGAACTGGGAAGTTAGAGACCCCAAAATCTAGATGCCCTGGTTAAATTCCAAGAAGAAGATTTCATTATGTGAAACTCAAGTGTCGATTGCTATTAGAATTAAGCATCACTTGGAAGTTGCATGATTGATTGAAGTCATAACTACTTGTAGACATCAATCTTGTTTGTGATCTTCTAGATTAGATCCTAATTGAATTAAGAATTGAAAGAGATAAGAATTTAGGAACCCTATACCTCCCCCAAGGATAGGTTTTGAATACCCATACCAAGAGGGAATGTTTTTACCACCGCGGAAGCATGGACCGGCTCAAATGGTGAGAGGTCTCCCAGTAGGGATCATATCAAGTAGGAGGTGGAAAGGTTCCAGGGGGGCTCTGGCTAGTAAATCATTTTTTGCACCTAGGAACAAATTGGTCCCTTGTATGGCCCAAGTACTACTTGGGACACCTATGAATGCTAGATATAGGTGGATTTGATCTTGGTGACATGCAAATGTGTCGGATGAGGCAGCACTTGAAATTGTAATTTTTCTCTTATATGGGCGGGAGAACACACATTATGGAATATAATCAATGAACTTGTTTTATTATGATTGTATGTCCGCGAGTAAATTACGTAAACAAACAATTGTGCATAAAGGGATTTTAATTAATGAAGCTGTTTTTATATGTTTCACATAATGTGGTAGGTAATTAGATAACTAAGAACTTCCATAGAGGGAAGCGAGTGGATGGATTCCCAACAAATCCAGTCCTATGGCAGGGTGGTCTCAGTTAGCCGAGAGGTTTCCCAAAAAACAAACACTAGGAAGAAACTCTAGGAAGGGCTGATTTGTTGACTTACTTAGGGTTTGGTCTCAGAACCCGAACTGTAAATTATCTTAGGGGAAAGGTATGGTGGCTATGCCAGAGCACTATAAGGGATTTTATAAATCCTTATCCTGTTACTGGAAAAAAGCATTGTACTCCATGAAACAAGGGTAACAACAGTTGCTCTTTTCGAATAAGAAGCCTCTCGAAGGACACTTCCGGATGTGAGTTAGTTGTTGATAGGTGACTGTTAGGTCAATTAGGAACCTTCAGGTCGGTCCTTTGTGGCTAATGGCAGGATGCTTCCCTTGCGGGGTAGACCTAGGGTTAACTAGCCCACTGATCATTCTAATTAGAGTACAGATGGCGACAGCTGGAAGATAAACTCTAGGCGACTACTAAAATGTTACTCATCACGTAATCAAAGGCGGGTATGTCACAAACCATTTGCCTTTTCAAATCTCTTTCCACCCAATTTTTTCGAGTAACTTGGAGTCTTTGATACATCGGTTTCTTGAAAATGGATCAAATGCTCATCACCATCATTTTCTAAAGCTTATATAAATTAATATAGTGACAAGAGTGGTAAAATCCAAAGACCAATATCAAATGTTACAAGCTTTCTTGAATGATCCTAGCAGTGCCTATCTTTGTTATTTCTATCTAATAGTAGTGGGAAACATAATATGCAATATTTACAAGAGCCTTTTCAGGATCACAAAAGGAGCACATCAACATTTTTATTGACTCAAAAAGATATTCCTCAACAATTCAACTATTTCCTCTTGCCTTTCTAAGTAAGTAAGGCTTTCTTTTGGATATTATGTAATCCCTATATTTTATGAGTTTAGCATACTTTTTTTCATGTTGTTCCCAATATCTAACAACATATGTGTTGGATTTTACCTTGAATACTTCAGCAGAGCATGTTCCTAACCAAATCATGAATACTATTAGCAAAAATTAAGAAACTGAGCCCAATCCCTTTTTTTAGCAGAGACCCACTAAGTCAATTGACAATACAATGTTTAGTGGCTATTGCTATTATCAACTTTCTATCGTAAATTTCACTTATTATGAGTTGATGAGCCAAGTAGATTATTCTAATTTAGGCACAGTAAGTAAATTTAAATATAAATAAGTAGGAGGTTGTTTGTATTACCATCCTCCAAATATAATTTTCATCTGTGGAGTCTACTAGATTATTCTAGCTAACACGTTGTAAGCCAATTAAGTCAAAGTATATTTGGTACTTGTTGGTTTTATCAACCACAATTGCTATGCATAATGATGGCATTACGTGGTCTATACTAATAAGAGAGAAACATCAACTAATCAAGGTATCCATGGCTTGCATGTAGCAACTTGTTGAACATGCCAACTGATTATATGGGTGATAGCCTATGGTGGCACTCCCTCAAGATTTGTGTAGTTCCAAGCAAAAATTTATTGATTCTCCTTAGCAATTGGATGAGTTCTTCCTCATCTTCATTGGTTAAGCCATCCTCTATAAAGACAAGTCTTGGAGACTCCCTTGCCTTAGCAAGGTTCACCTCTCTCACTTTGGCTAGGCCTTCTATTGGTTTGCTCGAGTCTCCCTATCTCTTAGCACATTGCACCACAAAAACCCAATCTCTAATCTTACACATAATGAAGCATTTGAGCAAATCCCATGGTTTTCTTTGTGAGCCCGAGTTCAATTCTACTTTCTAGTGAGTTTTCTTAAGATGTTTCCTCCTTAGATGGATGGGAAAATTGGGCTTAGATTTTGGTGCATGATTTGGTTGAGTTTCTTTAGGATATGTATATGTACACTTGCTTCTAACTTGAAGCTAGATTTTTCTCATGTTTAAGGAGTGTCAGAGGGACCCTCATATGACTGAGTTGTAAAGATTTCGGGGCTAAACATTCGGCATGAGATCTCAGAACCGATTTGATCAAAATCTAAGACGTTCAAATGTTCCAATCATTCTAAATTTGACTCAATTTGGATTGTGCTTACATCACCATGCAAAGACCTAGATTGTGAAGGCTTTGGGTCAACAATAATTTGTTCAATTGCATCCATTAGTCTCATATACAATAGATTCTTCTTCCAAGTCACCATGCTCATACTTTATTGGAGTATTCTCATACTCAGTTTCCTTATTCATACTAGATTTCTCACGGGGTAGAAGGGAGACAAATAGCTTGTTGTGATAGTCAAATAGTAGTTGACACAACTCTATGCAACGCCATTTGGTGCTAACCAGAAAATTCTCAAAGATTAGGAGATTGTGTTATTTGAGGTTCTCAAAACTAGTATGAAAAGATTTTGCAAAGCTCTATCCTATCAATTGGTGTGGAAAAGCTCTTAGATTTGGATGGATTGGATGAACTAAGATTCATCACTAGCAATGACATTGAGATTGTTTCTAAATAGGGCCAAATAATATGCACTAGTGCTTCCCTCATGCCATGCTTGCTCATATACTCATAGGCTTCTATGAATTTTCCCTCCCATGTAAATGGTAATTCCAAGGCAATGAGAACATGCATCCAGTCTATTTTGTCCTTTGGTCATGGAATATAGTGACTCAAATGTCTCTTGGCTAGGGAACAATTTTTTATCTCCTCTCAATATGCTAAAAATAGCATCTACATCAATCGAAGTGGCCTTCAAAATTTCCATCTCTATGCACATCACCTCGAGGAAGATTGGACCATTTCCCTAGTTCTCAATGAGTTGTGTTTTTCACATCCATGGACATCGTAGAAATAGGTCCTAGTCTAACCCCCTACATGACTATGAAGGTGATTGAAAATGTAACACCTACAATCTGGATCAACCAATACTTTAGCACAACTGATGGGTGGGCTTTAAAACCATTAGAAATAGTGAGGTTAAAGTGTACACGCTCAACTGTCAGATTCCCCCTAGCCTTGTGTACTTCTTGATTGACAATACTAACCCCCCTCCAATTTCAATGATAGCCCTTCTTATGGAGTCTCTAAGGACTATCATGGTAAGAATAGCATGTTGTTTAGCATCTTCCCAAATTGTAGTTATGCTTAGGTCCCTCAAAACTAGAGTCAGCTAGATATGTACTCTTGCAAAGCTTCTTTTGCTACCTTGGTATCATTCTTTCTATTGATCCAAGCCCTAAACGTTTGCCAAATGACATGGTTCCCTTTGAATAATGTTCATAATAGGATTAATGGAGGCTAGGGTAGCAAGAAGGCTAGGCTCAACATCTTAATATTGGAACTTCCTAGTATGTTCACTAGAGTGCCATGGTTTTTGAGTTTCTTTAGGTTCTGTGGAAGGTCCTCCAAAGGTGTGGGAACTAATGGGAGCATATAGGTAGGCTATGCTAACTGTGCTTTGCTCGCCCAAGTCCTCAACTGCCTTTTTCACTGATATCTCATCTTGTTTCTCCTAACCTTAGTTCTTTACTTTACTGTTCAAACTTAGTTGTTGTGATGGATTAGGATATTCTCCCAATTTAGTTGTTGTAGCCATTTTTATGTGGGGTGCAAAGGAAACATGCTCTACATTTGAAGCCATTATTGGTGTTATGGGGAATCCTTCATGTTTCAACTTTGATGCAACCCACTTAGTTGGCTTCTTTGAACTTTTCTTTCCTATTATCGATCCATGGGTCAATGAATGCTTGGGAATACTTATTCCACCTTTCTTTGATTATGCTTTAGTCAAAGCATTCATGGGGATTGAAATGGCATCTCCATCCTTCAGCATCTCTATTGCAAAGACATGCAAGGGTAATAATGGTATAAAAGCCTTATCAAAACTAGATTTTCATTTTGAGAAATCGGGATACGTGTGTGTGATTCCACATTCTAGAAATCCATAGTCATTTCATTTTCCTTTGGTTGCTTTTGCTTTTAAGGACACGTTCTAGATTATGTCATGGTTGCCACAGGTCCAACAAGAAACTGTTTCCTTGGATAGTATCATTCATTTCCCCTTTTCAAGTCCCAACATGATGTTAGATATAGGTTTATAATTTAGAGAACAACAATGTTTTCCTCCTCTAGGATACATATGGGTTGGTTTACTCCTTGTCTTTGATATTCTTTTTAGTGAAATGCACTAGACAATCACTTGGGGACATGAGTTATAATTGGTCTAGGATGCCTAGGGATGCCTAAAGGATCAATGTAAGCTCTAGGAGCAGTTGAAAAGAAAAGCAGGAAATGCTAGTTGTTGTTGCATTGGGTAAAGAAGCCCTCACTTCTATGGTTGCATACTAATATTTTCATAAAGGGAAAGATAAGGAAACTGCCTAGGTGCTCAACACAAGGCTACATCGTGTCTAAAACATCCATAGTTAGTGTAAGATCAAATTTGTCCAGAGCATTCTAGCAAGACGTGATCACATGTGCAAAGCATGAACTCCACATTTTATCGATAAAAGATGGGACTATTTAAGGGACTTTATAATATTTAGTCCATGTTGCTACTTCATAATATCTACCATAAGGTTTGATGTTTGTGCTACTCCAAGGTCAATCTTGCCTCTACTAGATTGGGTGTCTAGTTTGGAAATTTCCCCCTTCTTGTTGTTAAGAAGTAGAAATTGCGGTCATGCAATGCTACATTGGATGGGTGATAAGGTAAAGTAAACACCTCGCTTAAGAGGGGGTGTTGAGAATGTAAGCTTCGGTATTTGCGGGTGTGTATTATGTGAAAGCACTCTTATGTGCTTAAGATTGTATGGTGCATGAATATGGATGAGAGATGTGGAGTAAAGTGTGCCACATAGGGCACACATGTAAAGTGTGGGTTGTATGGTGTCACATGGGGACACACATGGAAAGTGTGAGGCTACATAAATGAGGCCTTATCTCTTCTATAAAAGTATAGCCATTGTATGCAATGAATAATAAGAAGAGAACATTTGTTGAGTGTGCATATTGTTTGCCTTCTCTTTGTAGTCATGGAGTTCCTTGTCTATTACAATCCTCCGTGATAATGTATCAATCATTTTGTACACACCATGATCAACCCCACATTGGGTTTCTTGACATGGTATCAGAGCCAAGGTTTAGGGCTATTGATCATGGTGTACTTATATGTGTAGATATCATTGTATGTGGTTTTCCCGAATTTAGCCTTAGTATGTTTTAGCCATTCCTTCCTTAAAAATCTTGCACACTCATTATTATGCTGGTTCACGATTTCAAGGGAGCTAAAATCTTTTGAGAATTATGAAGAGGCCATCAAATGAAGGATCTTTGTATAATGGAAGCTGGAAATGGAGCTTTTCAGTACAAGTCGTGGAGCCATTGTCAACAAAGAAGCTGCTAATAGAAGGCAAAGGTATTTGGTTTTTTTTTTTGTTACTATTTTTGAGCATGGAAGAATGCTCAAATAAGAAAAAGGTTGTTGTTTGTGGACATTGTTGTCCTATTGGCTCTTGCTATTAAGCAAGAAGCATGTAAAGATGCATATACTTGCTATCATTGGTATGGCAAGTGGTGTTGGGTTGGTTGCAATCCAAGTTGGAACATGCTGGTTGAGGCATGTCTCATATGTACACTCAAGGATGAGTATGTGGAGTGGAAGCAAGGAAGGCTTTTACACATTGGTACATTGAAGGCTTCTCAAGAAGAGAAGCATGTGAAAGGCGACCTTGAAAGTGTATGTCAAAACAGAGAATGGAGATCTACAACCATGGCGAAAAAGAAATTCATCTCCTCTAATCGAAACAACTCCACCGACGGCAAACCAGAAGGCTCCCTCCGGTCTGCCATCGCGTAGATCTTTGGTCGACAAGCAACGTGCTAATCCTGCTTTACAAGGAAAAGAATGCGGCAAAATACACAGAGAGAGATAGAGAGAGATCGAGATCAAAGCATAGCCTTTTTATGGGGACTCCAGAAACGGGAAGGAGAGATGTCGGAAACTCGCAGCCTCTGTCATTGGAGGAGATTTTAAAGAAGCAAAAGGAGGAAGCTCTCCAACAGGCGAAGCCAGTGTTCTTGACAAAAGCTCAAAGGCAGCAACTAGCTCTTCAACGTCGTGAAGAAGAAGTTGCTGAACAAAAGAAATTACTTGAAGATCAAAGGAAGCAGCTCTTTGGGGTCGCTGAAAGTAGCCGTAAGCAGAAGAAGGAGCGAAAGCAACTGCTGTAACACGTCAACTTCAGAAATATCAGAATATCACATCTATGGATGTGAGCTCAGGCAGTTTTGCCAAAATGCCTTATGCCAAAGCTACAGTCATAGGCATTAAAATACCAGAAGATGCAACTGTTGGGGTACATCCCATCGCAGCTGTGAAGTGCATCCCGTTGTAGCTGGGGTACATCCCATTTTAGCGTTGGGGCGCTAGTGGATGCCCTCGAGCTCCTCATTACCTACCTCAACTCCAACCTCCCCAATGCCATCTTCATCTATGAAGAACACCCGCAAAACCCAAGCAGCACAGTAGCGGAAGGAGAAATGAAAGAGAACAATGTAGAAGAAGATGAGAGACGATAAGGTGCCACCTGTCTCACAAGGATAAACTCTTATCGTTAGTTTTTCATGAAAATGAATATTTTTGTGAGTAGTCGTTCCCACATCATAAACAAGAGCCACAATGAATTCATTTCTAAGCATAATGCTTAGAAGCATGCAATTGTACTCACCCATGGTATGAGGGTACTCTACCCGAGCCCACCTAGAGGCTCAGAATGAATGTATCCACATGCATGTGTGTCTCAAAAGACTCTATTTGAGACAAGGTTGCACAACAATTGGCTTGTGTGAGGGGTTCTCTGCCCGAGATTGAGATCTCAAAAAGAATTTTGCGAGTGCGTGGTGTGTGCACATGACTGTTGCACCTTGAGGTTTGTCATACCTTTCCCAAACATCTAGGATTGTTCAAAAAGGATGGGGTAGGTTCACCCGAGCAAGTGGTGCTCAAACGAACATTGTACACGCACATAAAACATGCATATGGTGGACTAGAAGTGTCTAGTCGTATAAACACTCCAATATAGCATTGAGGGGGAGTGTTAAGAAGTAGAAATTGCGGTCATGCAATGCTACATTGGATGGGTGATAAGGTAAAGTAAACACCTCGCTTAAGAGGGGGTGTTGAGAATGTAAGCTTCGGTATTTGCGGGTGTGTATTATGTGAAAGCACTCTTATGTGCTTAAGATTGTATGGTGCATGAATATGGATGAGAGATGTGGAGTAAAGTGTGCCACATAGGGCACACATGTAAAGTGTGGGTTGTATGGTGTCACATGGGGACACACATGGAAAGTGTGAGGCTACATAAATGAGGCCTTATCTCTTCTATAAAAGTATAGCCATTGTATGCAATGAATAATAAGAAGAGAACATTTGTTGAGTGTGCATATTGTTTGCCTTCTCTTTGTAGTCATGGAGTTCCTTGTCTATTACAATCCTCCGTGATAATGTATCAATCATTTTGTACACACCATGATCAACCCCACATTGGGTTTCTTGACACTTGTGTCTACTTCTCTCTAGGTGCAAATCCTCAAACCTAATGGTCTGATCTAAAACTCCATTGATATCTTACTAATCAAGGATCGATTTTCCCACCATAGTCTCATAGATCCTTTCAACATGGATACCCTCGATGAAAGCCTTTGTAACTACTACCTTTGTGGTTGCCTTTTTGGCATTAGCTATTCTTTTGTAGAGGCCTATAAACCCAAAAGCTTGTGCATGTTTCAAGTATCCGATGAGGATTTTAGCCTCACAAAATTGCTCAAATTTCTTGATGAAGCTATTAGGATCACATCCTTGACTTAGTCCTTATTGAGTTCTTGAGCTATTAGGGTTATCTTGTCTTAGTCTCCTCTATGTTGGTGCATTACCCATTCTAGTAAGTAAGGTTTGAGTTGTGTGACCTCCTATAGTGAGAAAATCAATATGGTCAAAAATTCTACATTGAATGAGGTGGGTAAGAGTGTATGTAGACAATCCTACCATCCCTATGTTCACAAGCATATTCTAGATTCCATCTAATTCTACTTACATAGCCATCAATTGTTGTTGGGTGTCACATGTGTGGTTGAGAAGATCACTAATAGTCCTACTACCTTGATCTTTTAAATCTTGGAGCTTCTATTCCATTCCCTCATTTTTTTAGTTTTGAGATGCCAGCTTTGTTAAACATTTCCAAGGAATCTCAAACTTCCTTAGGAAATCTGACTAGGTAGATGAAAACATCCATGGTGCTAGAATGGGGGTTTGATGTCTCTTGGCTCATTAGAGCTATGACTTGGTTAATACAATTAGGAATTAGAGTAGTCTCAATCATTGATCTTCCAATGGGTTTCTAGGGGTTGGAATCTCCTTCATTTTTAGGGATCAAAATTACACAACCACATCTCAAGTGCATGCCGTTGTAGTGTCTCTAGGCTCTTTCATAGAGCCAAATATTGTGAAATTAAGGTTTCGAAAATTTCACTTTGTTTTAGTTGCTTCTCTTGGGTCTTTCATGAACTTCTTTGTTGCTTTAGGTTTAAGCATTTTATGGATTCACAATATCAATCACTTCAATTTCCTTTATCACTTTGGTTTCTTTTGTGCAAGAGTGACTCTCCTGCTCAAACATGCTTTCTTTTCTTTATCACAATGTGCTTATGTGGTCAAACAATTTCAAAACTTACCACGATCTATTCACCTTGACCTTATGCAATGCAAAGGATTTTAGTGTCCTAAATGCATTTTAGAGTAAATTCCCTAAGTGCAAGAATCCTAACCTTGATGTGTGGATGCAAGTAACTTAAGATCTCTAGGAAGGAGTGCTAGATCCTCCTAGTTAGGTGTCAACGTCACACAGTAGCCAAAGGGAAAACTCTAAAGCTATTATTATGCAAGGATGTGCTCAATCCTAAGGCCAAGAGGGTGCAAACAAGTGCAATTTACACTTGTGCAATAGTGCAAGTTTCCTAAGGATTTCCTACATACTATGAGAAGGCCAAGGGATTAAACCCTCATTGGCTAGTGCCCAAGTTCAAGGGTTGTATGCCATAACAGTGAGATGATTTTTCCTTAAGAAAAAAGAATGCTAAGTTCCTAAGGCAATAGTTGTTGAGATATCGAGCTCCACTCGTGATACGCCAGGGTGATCGTTGTGTATTTATGTCACCGACTTGTCAGTTGCAGATGCGGTTGGTACACCGCCCATGAATAATAGCTAGATGACAACTATCCTTATCTACTCTAGTTCATGGCTCAGTTAGTATGCCACCTTAGTTAGTTGAGTTTGGTTTGAGACCCATATATAGAGTTCTTCTATTTCTATGTACGAGAGTTCTTTTGGCTTACACAACTAAGAAGAGGAAAACTGTTTTCAGCCTCCACCTGTGTGTGTATTCCCCCATTGTGCAAGCAAGAAAGCTACAAGTGAGACTCCTTCCTTCTCTCCCACAATCTTGACATGGTATCAGAGCCTTGTTCGTGGTAAGGAGCTCAAGAAAGCAAGCCAAGCTCGCGGTGTTTTGGTAAGAGGAGCAGTGTTGCTTTCATTTTCTGTTTTGGGAGCAGATCTCTGCAGCAGGCAACACAACCGGAAATTGCAAGAGTGCATTGTCTCAGGTTGAGATGCCCTTCGCGACCCTGTTTTTTTGATTTGAGGCCATTTCGGGGCCTGTTTTGGAGGCGGAAGTTTTCTGCACGCACTTAGAAAAAAGCCATGTTTTATGCTGTGCGACCACTGTTCTACAGGTCGGTGAAAAGTTACCACAGATATTGCATCATATGCTCGTGTGCAGAGACATTGGGAGTTACAGAATCATCCTTGGTTCCTGTATATGCAAAATCGTCACTAGGAAGTGACTGTGTGGTCAAATACCACTTTCGCCAGTTTTGCAGATTTGCCCTTGTGAGGCTGAAGCTGCGTTCTTTGCAGTGATAGAATTTTTTGCAATGTTCTGTAATGGCGTCTGATTCTCTTTCACAGATTGTCATTGAAAAGCTTGACAAGAACAACTTCCAAGCATGGAAGTTTAGAATGACCAATTTCCTTATGGGAAAAGGATATTGGGAATTTGTTGCAGGAAATGAAGAAGAACCAGTTCTTCCTGATGTTCCCAATCAACAGCAAATGCAGCCATTTAAAGCATGGCATGAGAGAGCTAGGAAAGTTATGTACTAGATGTCTATCAGCATTTCAGACTCTATGATTGTGCATATTCAAGATGCAAGTACGCCAAAGGAGGCATGGGATACTTTGTCAAAAATGTATAGCACAAATATGCAAGCTAAGAAAATGCAGCTCAAGCAAGAGTTGCACAATGTGCAAAGAGAAAATATGAGCATCAACGACTACCATATGAAGGTGAAGAAGATTGCAGATGCACTTGCTTCCATTGGGTCGCCAGTGGAAGATGATGATTTAGTTTATGTGACCTTGAATGGTCTAGGAAAGGATTATGCACAATTTCGAACATCCATTTCCGTCCGTGAAAGATTTCCTGATTTTGAGGAGTTGATTGCTCTTCTAATTTATGAGGAGCAGAGAAATGGTGGTGCATCTTCTTCAGGAGGAACTTCAAAAGAAGCTGTTTTCTACTCAAATGCTGGAAGAGGTAGAGGCAGAGGTAGAGGAGGCCGATTTGGAGGCCGTGGTAGAAATCAGAATATGTAGCAAACTCAAGAAAACCAGTCCTATGGAGGAGGACGTGGTAACTCTAGAGGCAGGGGGAGCCAAAGAGGTCGTGGTAGATGGCAAAGAGGCCAAAATGCAAACAGCAATGTTGAATGCTACTACTGTGGTAAAATGGGTCATATGGCTAAAGACTGCTATAAAAAGCAGAATAACATCATGAATGGGAAATTGCAACAAGGGAATTATACATCTTCTAGTAGGCAGGGTGATGACAAAAATGAGCATTTATTTATGGTGCAGCACATGAACAATTCTGTGACAAGTGTAGAAGAAAGCAACGATGTGTGGTATGTTGACTCAGGTGCATCAAACCACATGACAGGTCATGCAGAATGGATGGAGGATATAAGGAAAATAAAAAAACCAAGATTTGTGGAGACTGGTGATGATACTGCACATCCTATTGTGCAGATTGGAAAAATTCCTTTGTCTATACAGGATGGAAAAAAGAAATACATGTCCGATGTATTTCATGTCCCGAATATCACCAAGAATCTAGTTTCTGTTGGTCAAATGGTTGAGCAGGGCTTGCAGGTCAGATTTAATCCTCATGGATGCTTTGTTGAGGATATGAAAAATAAAGGTCGCTTGATAGCAAAAGGAAAGAAGAAGGGCAGAATGTTTACGTTGGATGCAGACATGCCTGAATTGAGTGCAGCAATGTTTGCACATGGGACCGGTGTAGTTGCAGATATTGATATCTGGCATAAACGCATTGGTCATGTTAATGTACAGCGACTTAAATCAATGCAGGCCCAAAATATTGTTGCAAGATTACCTAAATTCAAGGTTGCAGAAATGCATAAGGTATGTGAAGCCTGTCAATTTGGAAAACAGGCAAGGAAACCATTTCCTAGACATGTTCAAGAGAGTAAGAAGCCATTGGAATTAATCAACTCTGATGTGTGGACTACTAAAGCTGCATCTCTTGGAGGTTGTCATTATTTTGTCACTTTTATTGATGACTATAGCAGAAAAGTTTGGGTGTATTTTATGAAAAAGAAAAGTGAAGTTTTTGGGCATTTCAAAACTCTTAAAGCTATGGCTGAAAAAGAAACAGGTCTGCAAATAAAATGCCTAAGATCAGATGGAGGGGGAGAGTACCTCTCAAATGAGTTTGCAAGGTTACTACAGGAGCATGGCATAAAGCAGCAATACTCATGTAGTCATACCCCACAACAAAATGGAATTGGAGAAAGGAAAAACAGGCATATTGGAGAGGTATCTCGTGCCATGCTCAATGAAAAAGACCTGCCAGATTTTTATTGGGCTGAAGCAGTTGCTACAGCAGTCTACGTAATGAACAGGACTCCCATTACAGCAATACATGGGATGACTCCAGAGGAGAGGTATACTGGTAGGAAACCAGATATTTCTCATTTGAAAATTTTTTGTTGCATTGCCTATGTACATGTGCCAGATGAGTTGAGATCGAAGTTGGATCCAACTGAGAAGTGCATCTTTATTGGTTACTCTCTACACAGCAAAAAGGATATAGATGCTATAACCCTTCTACTCGTAAGTTTATAGTGAGCAGAGATGTTGTTTTTGATGAGATGAGTAGCTGGTATAAACCAGTAAATGTGATTGATGATGTAGATACACAAAATGGTAATGCTGCACAGAATTCACAGCAGCAGTCACAAAATATTAGTGGATCTGGAGCGTCCTCTAGCAGTGGTTCACATTCTTCGCCATGGACAAGCAGATTGAGATCAGGAGAATCTTCTCAAAGCAATGCAGATAGTGGTATGCAGGTATCATGAAAAGGAAAAGAGAAGGTTGATCAGCCCATGTTTGATGTGAATGCAGGTCACTCTTATGTGGATGGTGAATCCAGTGGCTCAGAACAGAGCATGGATGATGAGTTGGGCATTCCTTCTATTGTTACACCTAGAGTAAGGAAGACCAGGGATGTTTTGAGAGCACCTGGGAGTGAACCTATTTTGCGCAGGTCTACGAGAGCTAGGTATCCTGTGGATAGGCTGAAATATGATGGATTTACAGCCATTCACTATGCATATATGGTCAAAGTGATACAGGAACCAGAACCCACTTCTTTTGAGCAAGCCATGGGAAAAGAAAAATGGGAGAAAGCCATGGATGAAGAAATAGATGCCTTGGAAGCAAATGCTATATGGGAATTGGTACCTTTGCCTAAAGGTAAGAATGCAATTGGCTGCAAGTGGGTTTATAAGGTGAAGCACAATGCAGATGGTTCTGTGAACAGATACAAGGCAAGATTAGTAGTCAAGGGGTATGCACAAACATATGGCATTGACTATGAAGAAACATTCAGTCCGGTTGCAAGGATGGCAACCATAAGAGCAGTCATTGCTATGGCTGCATCAAAGGGATGGTCTTTACATCAGATGGATGTAAAGAATGCCTTCTTGCATGGTGATTTGCAAGAAAAGGTCTATATGGAGCAGCCACCAGGTTATGTGCATGCTATTCATCCTGAGTTTGTTTGCAGGTTGAAGAAAGCCTTGTATGGCTTGAAGCAAGCACCTAGAGCATGGTCTGACAAGATAGGACAGTATCTTGTCACTATTGGCTTTCAGATTTCCAAGGTAGATTTCTCACTTTATGTGAGAAAAACAGAGAAAGGTATTATGCTACTTGTCATTTATGTTGATGATTTGATTATGACAGATGACAGTGATGAAGATATCCTTCATGTGAAAATGCTATTGAAGCATAAGTTTGAGATGAAGGATTTGGGAGAGCTGCGTTATTTCTTGGGCATTGAGGTGATTAGATCACCAAGTGGGATACAACTCTTGCAAAGGTAGTATGGATTGGACATGCTGTCCAAATATGGGATGACAGGCTGTAAGCCTATTTCAGTTCCTTTGGAGCAGAATGTGAAGCTGAGCGCAGATGCAAGTGAGCTTTTGGAAGACCCTACTACATACAGACGCATAGTAGGAAGCTTGATTTATATGACTATTACCAGGCCAGATTTGAGCTATGTTGTTGGATTGGTAAGTCAGTTTATGCAGGCTCCAAGGAAACCGCATTTGGATGCGGCTAGACGCATACTCAGGTATGTGAAGTCCACATTGCAGTATGGACTATTTTATGAGACTGGGGTTCAGATACAGTTGCATGGATACACTGATGCTGATTGGGCTGGTAGCATTTTTTATAGACGATCTACCAGTGGATATGTGTTCTCTTTTGGGAGTGCTGCAGTCACTTGGAGCAGCAAGAAACAGCCTACAGTTGCCTTGTCCAGCACAGAGGCTGAGTACAGGGGTGCAGCAATGGCTGCATGTGAGGTAGCTTGGTTGCATAAGCTACTTTATGATATGCATTAGCCTACAGATGGGCCAGTTGTCATTTATTGTGACAACATGAGTAGTATACACTTGGCAAATAACCCAGTCTATCATGCTAGAACAAAGCACATTGAGGTGCATTATCACTATGTGTGGGAAAGGGTTTTACTAGGTCTTATTGATCTAGTTTATGTCAGCACAGAGGATCGGGTAGCTGACATATTCACGAAGGCATTGGGTGCAGAGAAGCTGCGCAAGTTCAGAGACCAGCTTGGTGTGCAAGAATTGGGATTGAGCTCGAGGGGGAGTGTTGAGATATTGAGCTCTACTCGTGATACGCCAGGGTGACCGTTGTGTATTTATGTCACCGACTTGTCAGTTGCAGATGTGGTTGGTACACCGCCCATGAATAATAGCTAGATGACAACTATCCTTATCTACTCTAGTTCATGGCTCAGTTAGTATGCCACCTTAGTTAGTTGAGTTTGGTTTGAGACCCATATATAGGGTTCTTCTATTTCTATGTACGAGAGTTCTTTTGGCTTACACAACTAAGAAGAGGAAAACTGTTTTCAGCCTCCACCTGTGTGTGTATTCCCCCATTGTGCAAGCAAGAAAGCTACAAGTGAGACTCCTTCCTTCTCTCCCACAATCTTGGCAATAGTTTGAATGTGTCCTCAACTAACCTAAGACTTGATCACTTTAACTTAATGTGTGCAATGTGCCTTTTGCAATTTGGGAATAACTACCCCAACTGTATGACTAATAAGGAGCTATATTGTTGTGTCAATGCACCTAAGGCTAGGTGTGTACTAAAGACAAGTTTTTCCTAGACTAAAGTGTGCCTTTGAATGGCTACTTAATGTGGACTAGGGAGCCCCCACTCGTAATGCAAAAGTGGCATAACCTTGTAAGTGTGCATATGTGTTGGTCTCTTGCATCTACTTGAACCTACCTTGATGTGTGTGGTTCCATCCTATGTAGCCTAACTATTTGGCCTAAGTCCACAAAGGTTGAGTGCCCTAATCACCTTATGCACTAGTGCTCTTAAGTTGAGTATATGTCAAAGACCTATTTGCTGTGCAAGAGCAATGTGTTCTTAAGTGAGTAGATGAAGGCCTATTTGCTATGCAAGAGCAATGTGCATGTGTTTGAGTATTATAACAATATGCACAAGTGGGTGTTGTACAGAGGCACAAGGTGTGGGTTGTGAATTTAATGTGGTGCCTAGTAGTGTTGTTGCGCAAGAATGTGGAGTACCCTACTTCAATATGCTTGTGTTAGGGCTATGCACAACTGTGTGCAAATGAGTGCTTGTGTGCTTACAAGTGCAAGCCTCTTGTGCCTGTGAATAAATGCCTAATTAGTTATGAGCTAGTGCACTAGCTAAGGTTCGAGTGCCTTTATGGTGATGTGAATAAGTGCCTAATTAGTTGTGAGCTAGTGCACTAGCTAAGGTTCGAGTGCCTTTATGGTGATGTGCACGAGTGTATCTAATACAATCTAGAGGCTTAGTGTGAAGAAGTTGGTTTCTTTAATGCATATATGAGTGTTGTGAAGCCCATGTAAATGACTCCTAGTATGGCTGTGTGCGCGAGTAAGCAAATGGGATGTGAATGAGTGCTTATTGCTGAAGAAGATAAAGAGCCTTGATGTGAAGCAAACGAAGGCTATCGCGTAGATGTCATATGAAGAAGATAAAGAGCCTTGATGGTGAAGCAAAGTGCAACAAACGAAGGCTATCGCGTGGATGTAGATGCAGGCGGTAGTTTGGAGTGATCGCAATCCAAACCTTAGAAATTCTCCGTATATTGAATGGAAGCGCAGTCCTAATATTCCAATTGCATACACGCAACGGAGTTTGAGGTACTTGTGATCAGACACGGTGATGATGCTCGACCGACGATGATGAACCTGTTGAGTCGAGCTTCCATATGATGGCGTTGGGCGTTGCACTCGCTTTCCTTCTTCTCAATGATTTCCTCCTCCTCCATGCTGCTTCTTCTGTTTTTCCAAGAGTTGTATCCCCGCATACTTGCAAGAACCTTCACCTGGCATGTAGAAAGGAGATGATGGAGAAGAAGGGGAGAAGAAAAGTAAAGATAGAACTTCCCAATGAGTCCCTCGCACTCTCTCAAATCAACCTCATACTCACACACCCCCTCAACTCAGCTTCTCGGTACAAGGGATGGATAAGAAGAAATAACAATGGCAACAAGGGATGGATAAGGAGAAACTAGGCGCTCCGCGCCTAGACTCGCCGCGGCGCTTCGCGCCAGGGCGGGGACGACCAAATTGGTATCGGGCAGCTGAAATTCCCAGGACGTGGAGTCAGTTAGGTTGTTGATGCGAGCAAAAGATCTTCTTCTTCGTCCTCCTCATCAATATCAATTATGTGCACGTCGTCAAATAACGCAGCTGCAATATATATTAGGATGGCCGGGCGGCTCTGGCAGGCGGTTCTTGCTTGGCTAAGGAGGGTACTGTTGTTCTTCGGCTAGGGCAGGAAGGAGATGGAGGTGGCGTGCATGGGGTTGGAGGGGGCGGGCAAGACGTCGCTGGTGGCCGCCATCGCCAGGGACCACGGGCCCTTCCTGGAGGACCGCATCCCCACTGTCGGCCTTAACGTCCGCAACCTCACCCATGGTCGCCTCACCATGCACATGTGGGACCTCGGCGGCTAGCCCCGCTACCGCGGCATGTGGCAACGCTACTGCCGCAGCACGTTGGCCGTCTTCTACATCATCGACGCCATAGGCATTGAAGCTGGCCTTCGCCTTCTTGTCCACCAGGAGTTGGCCGGGGTACCCCGGGTAGGCGCCCGCCCCAAATGTGCCAGCACAGGCGGTGGCCGCCTCCAGAGGCATGGACACCTCCCCTTCAAAGTAGCCCGTCTAATTTGTGGCGGCGCCCACCAGGACGGTCCCCACCACCATCACCATGCCGTCTGCGCCCACATCGCAGTTGGGGAGGGGGAGAGAGAGAGAGAGAGAGAGAGAGAGAGGGGTAGTACGGACCTCCGTCAGGCATGCTCTGACGGACCTCCTTATATAGAGGAGGAGGGTCGAGGAGGGTCGAGGCTCAAGGAGGAGGGCAACGGGGGCAGGTCGAGGATCGAGGCCGCAGGTGAGCAGGTCGAGGAGCCGCAGGCCGAGAAGGTCGAGGAGCCGCAGGCCGAGAAGGTCGAGGAGCCGCAGGCCGAGAAGGTCGAGGAGCTGCAGACTGCAGTGACATCGAGGCGAGCAGCTCGAGGCGGGCAGGTGTTGTCGTGGCACCCGCCCCCGCCATCTTTGTGGGGAGGCTGGGGACTGCCACATGGCAGCAGCCCTCGACCTCTCGTTAATATATAGTAAAGATAACAATGGCAAGAGGTTCACCTCTCTAGTCCCTCTCATAGCACAATGCTGATCTGTTCACCTAGTAAGAGTTCGTTCAACAAGCCTTTGTTACTTCACTTGGAATTCATTTAGATTGCTATCTAAGCTGCACTTTGGAAGCATACACATGGACAAAGCCATCATAGTAAGATATTGTTTGCAATTAGATAAGTCTTGATTATTCTCTAATTTGTTGTGTACTCTATATTCTTGTTTGCAATTAAGTGTGTTTTGATTCTTCTCTAATTTTTTGTGGACTCTTTAATCTTTACTCAAGTTCTATTTGTTGTGCCATGTTCATTACAAGATATACGCCTCATACCGATGTTCAAAGCGACAATAATATTTATTAAAAAATTTACCCTTGTCGTCGCTAAACGCGTTGGTATAAAAGCGTCTCCATGGAACCGTCCCTATTGACATCGCTTAATGACGCAAATACCGATGCCAATAGTGATACACTACAAAGAAACACATGTATAGCGACGGCGGATAGTAGCGACGCAGGAATAGTAGCGTCACTATTTGCGTCACTATTTGCATCACTATTAGCGTCGCATTTGCGACGCAAATAGCGAAGCCCCACAAGGAAAAAAAAGAGGGCCAAAACCCGAGCGCGTTTCATTTTGCGCATTCGTGAGACATTTCGAGAGGGAGAGCGAGAGAGAGAGAGCGACTGTCTTGCATAGAGGGTGAGAGAGGGAGAGGAAGAAAGCTTGCCGCCACCGCCGCCACTGCCGCCGTTTGCGAAGGAGAGGAGCCGCCGTCGCGAAGAGGAGGCGCCAAACCCTCGCCAAATCTTTATGGCGAGTCCATTCTCTTTCTCTTTTACTTGTTTAGGGTTTAATTTGTGTATATTGAGAGAGGGAGAGGAAATGAGAAAGAAAGAGAGGGAGAGGGAAAGGGAGAGGGAGAGGGAGAAAGAGAAAGAGAAAGAGAGGGGGAGAGAAAGAGAAAGAGAGGGAGAGGAAGGGGAAGGAAATGAGAGAGGGAGAGGAAGAGAGAGTACATTCTCTCTCTCTTTTACTTTTTTTTATATAATTTGTGTATATATATTGAGAGAGGGAAAGGAAATGAGAGAGAAAGAGAGAGAGAAGGAGAGGGAGAGGGAGAAAATGGGAGAGGGAGGAGGAGAGAGAGAGAGAAAGAGAGGGAGAGGAAGGGAGAGGGAGAGAAAGAGAGGAAGAGGGAGGAAATAAGAGAGGGAGGGGAAGGGAGAGGGAGAGAAAGAGAGGGAGAGGGAGAGGGAGGAAATGGAAGAGGGAGGGGAATGAAATGAGAGAACGAGAGGGAGGGAGAGTGTATTCTCTCTCTTTTTTATTTATTTTTTGTATAATTTGTGTATAATGAGAGAGGGAGAGGAAATGAGAGGCAGAGGGAGAGGGAGAGATAGAAAGAGAGAGAGGGGGAGGAAATGGGAAAGGGAGAGGGAGAGAGAGAAAAAGAGAGGGAGAGGGAGAGGGGGAGAAAATGGGAGAGGGAGAGGAAGGGAGGGAAACATTAAACATAATAGGAAAATGAGAGAGGGAGAGGGGGAGGGGGAGGAGATGAAAACATAATAGGAAAATGAGAGAGGGAGAGGGAGGGAGAAGAAATGAGAGAATGAGAGGAAGAGAGCAAAAGGAAATGAGAGAGGGAGAGGAGAGAGAAAAAAAGAGAGAATGAGAGGAGAGAGAAAAATAGAGAAAGATCATTAAACCTAATGGGAAACGAGAGAAAGAGAGGGTGAGGGTGAGGGAGGGAGAGGAAATGAGAGAGGGAGAGAAAGAAAGAAAGGGAAGTGAGAGGGAGAGGAGAGAGAAAAAATGAGAGAGAGAGAGAGAGAGAGAAAAATAGAAAAAATCGTTAAATCTAATAGAGAAAGAGAGAAAGAGAGGGTCAGGGTGAGGGAGTGAGAGGAAACGAGAGAGGGAGAGAAAGATAGAAAGGTAAATGAGAGAGGGAGAGGAGAGAGAAAAAAATGAGAGAGAGAGAGAGAGGAGAGAGAAAAAGAGAGAAAAATCATTAAACCTAATAAGGAAAGAGAGAAAGAGAGAGTTAGGGTGAGGAAGGGAGAGGAAGTGAGAGAGGGAGAGAAAGAGAGAAAGGGAAATAAGAGAGGGAGAGAGGAGAGAGAAAAAGAGAGAAAAATCATTAAATCTAATAGGGAAAGAGAGAAAGAGAGGGTCAGGGTGAGGGAGGGAGAGGAAATGAGAGAGGGAGAGAAAGAGAGAAAGGGAAATAAGAGAGGGAGAGAAGAGAAAAAAAGAAATGAGAGAGAGAGAGAGAAATAGAAAAATCATTAAACCTAATAGGGAAAGAGAGAAAGAGAGGGTCAGGGTGAGGGAGAGAGAGGAAATGAGAGAGGGGGAGAAAGAGAGAAAGGAAAATGAGAGAGGGAGAGGAGAGAGAAAAAAATGAGAGAGGGAGAGAAGAGAGAAAAAGAGAAAAAATCATTAAACCTAATAGAGAAAGAAAGAAAGAGAGGGTGAGGGTGAGAGAGGGAGAAAGAGAGAAAGGGAAATGAGAGATGGAGAGGAGAGAGAAAAAGAAATATGAGAGAGAAAGGAGAGAGAAAGAGAGAAAAATCATTAAACCTAAAAGGGAAAGAGAAAAAGAGAGGGTCAAGGTGAGGGAGGGAGAGGAAATGAAAGAGGAAGAGAAAGAGGGAGGGAGAGAAAATGAGAGAGGGAGAGAAAGAGAGAAAAGTAAATAGGACCTTATAATAAGCTTAGAGTACTATGATAGTGTGTACTAAGAATGAGTCCACCTCACTAAGAATAGTCGGCGATTCACCTCAATAAGAATGAGTCCATGTACCTAGCACATACCATCATAGTACCCTCTTAGCATCATCCCCATAGCTTCATAGTATCCTAGAATCAAGCTTCCACTTGTGTTAGTACAAGGGTACCATCGTATTTTACCCTCCTGCTCTCTATATTTGTGTATGCATCTAGGTACAAAGGGTACAAATACATTATCCTAGAAACTACATTATATAAGCTTCCACTTGTGTTGGCACAAGGGTACCATCATATTTCACCCTTCCCCTCTCTATATTTGTGTATGCATCTACGTACAAAGGATACAAATAAAAACAAACATAAGAGAAGCCAAATAGACAAATGTAACAATATATGGGTATAATAGTCAGTGTTACAACTTCTCTTCTTCTTTACTACCCATATTTGCTATTATACCCAAGTAATATGAAGGTAGATAGATAGATAGAAAAATAGATAGATACATAAATAGATAGATAGATTAATGGATAGATGGATAGATAGATAAAGAGATAGATAGAGACATAGAAACATAGTTACATAAATAGATCTAGTACCTTCTACCTATTACATAATATCATGGTATCCTAATATTTACTATCTATTCAATATTATCATGCTAGCGAAGTATTTACTATCTATTGCATAATATCATGCTAGCCAAGTATTTACTATCTATTATATAGTATCATAGTACCCCAGTATGTACTACCTTGTACCTATTACTTACTATCATAGTACCCTATTATTTAGCACCTAGTACCTAATACATAGTATCATAGAACCCTAAATCTACTACCCACTATTGAGTATCTTTTAGTACTGAAGTATTTAGTACTTAGCACATAGTATCATAGTACCCTATTATCTAGTCGCAATTACCTACTACTTAGCACAAAGCACTTAGTACCCTATCACCTATTACTTAGTAGCAAAGTACCCTAGTAGCTAGTAACTAGTGCCTTGTATCTAGCACACACTCTCAAAGTAGCCTTGTCTTTAGTACCTAGTGTCTAGTACCTAGCACATGGTGTGATATTACCCTAGTCTCTAGGAACTAGTACAATAGAACCTCACATCTACTGCATAATGCTTAAGGTACCCTAGCACTTGCTACATAGTATCATAGTTCTGTGATGTTCTGATAGGTTCTGTATACCTTCTGTTTTGTTCTGTTTTGGTCTGTTTTGTTCTGATTGTCTTCTGTAAGGAGGGATAGAGTATTGATTGATGAAGAATGAGATATTGTGAAAGCTTATTGAATGGTTTGTGAGAGTTTTGAATGGTTTGAGTATAAGTTATGTGGTTTTGATGACCTTCTGTAACCTTCTGTAGGTCTTCTGTAGAGCTTCTGCTTCTGTTCTGTTTCTGTTTCTGTTCTGTTCTGTACTGTAACTGTTCTGTAGACTGTTCTGTATGCTTCTGTAAGTGTTCTGTGGAATGTATGTGTGACTTTGGGAAAGTTTTCTAGCCTTGGAAAGAGGTGAATACAAGTGCAAAAGAGCTGGAAGAAGTGGAAGAAGTAGCTGTTGAAGACTCAAGAGAAGACTAGAGTGAAGCGACAGTAGTGAGCTGTGAAGAGACACTGTAGTGGCTCTGGTGACCCTTCATATCAAACATACCTCTTGGGAGGGGTATCCACGACCTAAGAGTGATTATTGAGAGTAATTTTTTGAGAGATTGTAGTGAGGATATGATGTATTATTGATGGAGTGAGATAGAGAGAGTCAGAGATAGTCAATTCTATTGAAACAGAGTGATTGTATATGAGAGATTGAGAGAGAAGACTATGAAGATATTGAAGATGAATACTATGTGATGTATTTCCATTCAAAGATGGTGTATTTCTTTGTTTTCTTTGTTCTATTGATGGATTTTGTGAAGATGTTGAAGAATATGGTTGATTCTATTAAAAACCGTGGGAGATTTACATGATGCTGCATGAAGATTTGTTGTGCCTGGTGTTCTCTTCTTCATTGTGATCATATGAAATATGATAAACAAGCTTGTTGATGTTACAAGATAGATTTTCTTGCAAGAGAATTCCCTTTTCCTTGGTGTTCCTCTCGGGGCTCCATGTTTTTGGTGCGCAGCCGGGGAAACTTGCCACAACAAGCACCAAAAGAGGCTGAAAATGAAGGAATTGGCATTGCCAAGAAGAGAAGAATTCAATGGATGTTTGTAAAATTCCTTCTTCCACTGAAGAGTTGGAATTTCTCATAATCAAAGCCACTTTCCACAAGAAGTTCATCCCACAATGGCGGAAACACATCACCATCATGATGCATGCTCTATGTGGTGGACAGTTTTCTCTTCCTATTGAAGCAGCAGAAACTTGCATCTTGGTGGCAAATTGTTTGGGAACAAACTGAAGAGCAAAAACAGAGAGAATGAACATCCATGGAAGACTTGGCATTCATTGAGAAGTTTCCAGACAACATCAAGTGGGAGATTGTGAAGAAGCTTCAGGAGTCTTGGTCTGTAGAGGTTCACAAAGACAAGAAGGAAAAGAGTTGGAATTTGTTCGTGGATGCTCAACAGCAAGATACATGGGATGCTTAGTGTACTGATAATCTTCTGTTTGTTTAATTAGCAACCCACTGGAAGTTGGTAGACAGAGTGTTTTTCACAACATACACTATTGAAACCATCAGAAGCTGGCATTACTATAATGATGGCACCACCACAATGCTCAGACGTATGTATTTTGACACCTTCAGAACCGAATACCTTCCTTTGTGCAGTGGCATGAAAGTAGAATTCAGGGACGTTGAAAAGAAAGAAGTAGAAGAAATGTTGGCAAGAGAGTCCTCCAGAGACTGAAGCCTTCTGTTAACCCTCTGTGGAGCACTAACAACATAGTGGAGCCAACCCCCTGATGAATGACGCAATAAAAAGGCAAGCGTTAGAACGAGTCCAGAGGTACGTGAGAAGAGAGAAAGCAAGAATCAGAGCCAAGAGCGAGCTCGCAGCAGAAGCCGCCTTGGACGCCCTTGCGAAACTCTTTACAGAAGTCCCAATGGCACATCAAGCCCTTCCTCCTCCTGCTGGAGGTCCACTTCCAAGCCAGATCCGTCCTGGAAATATTAATGACAGACCATCGAATGTAGTCCCATTGCCAGTTTTTAAGGGAGAGTACAATGAAGACCCCGATCTTCATGTAGCAGAGTTTATGGTAGCATGTGTGGCTAACAATGCCAGAACCCTGTTGAGATATCGAGCTCCACTCGTGATACGCCAGGGTGACCGTTGTATATTTATGTCACCGACTTGTCAGTTGCAGACGCGGTTGGTACACCGCCCATGAATAATAGCTACATGAGAGCTATCCTTATCTACTCTAGTTCGTGGCTCAGTTAGTATGCCACCTTAGTTAGTTGAGTTTGGTTTGAGACCCATATATAGGGTTCTTCTATTTCTTTGTACTTGAGTTCTTTTGGCTTACACAACTAAGAAGAGGAAAACTGTTTTCAGCCTCCACCCTTGTGTGTCTTCCCCCATTGTGCAAGCAAGAAAGCTTCAAGCGAGACTCCTTCCTTCTCTCCCACAATCTTGACATGGTATCAGAGCCTTGTTCGTGGTAAGGAGCTCAAGAAAGCAAGCCAAGCTCGCGGTGGTCTGGTAAGAGGAGCAGTGTTGCTTTCATTTCCTGTTTTGGGAGCAGATCTCTGCAGGTAGCACAACCGGAAATTGCAGGAGTGCATTGTCTCAGGTTGAGACGCCCTTCGCGACCTTGTTTTTTTGATTTGAGGCCATTTCGGGGCCTGTTTTGCAGACGGAAGTTTTCTGCACGCACTCAAGAAAAGGCTCAGTTTTATGCTGTGCGACCACTGTTCTACAGGTCGGTGAAAAGTTACTGTAGAAATTGCATCGTATGCTTGTGCGCAGAGACATTGGGAGTTTCAGAATCATCCTTGGTTCCTGTTTATGCAAAATCGTCACTAGGAAGTGACTGTGTGGTCAAATACCACTTTCGCCAGTTTTGCAGATTTGCCCTTGTGAGGGTGAAGCTGTGTTTTTTGCAGTGACAGAATTTCTTGCAGTATTCTGTAATGGCGTCTGATTCTCTTTCACAGATTGTCACTGAAAAGCTTGACAAGAACAACTTCCAGGCATGGAAGTTTAGAATGACGAATTTCCTTATGGGAAAAGGATATTGGGAATTTGTTGCAGGAAATGAAGAAGAACCAGTTCTTCCTGATGTTCCCAATCAACAACAAATGCAGGCATTTAAAACATGGCATGAGAGAGCCAGGAAAGTTATGTATTGACTGTCTATCAGTATTTCAGACTCTATGATTGTGCATATTCAGGATGCAAGTACGCCAAAGGAGGCATGGGATACTTTGTCAAAAATGTATAGCACAAATACGCAAGCCAGGAAAATGCAGCTCAAGCAAGAGTTGCATAATGTGCAAAGAGAAAGTATGAGCATCAACGACTACCACATGAAGGTGAAGAAGATTGCAGATGCACTTGCTTCCATTGGGTCGCCAGTGGAAGATGATGATTTAGTTTCCGTGACCTTGAATGGTCTAGGAAAGGATTATGCACAGTTTCGGACATCCATTTCAATTCGTGAAAGATTTCCTGATTTTGAGGAGTTGATTGCTCTTCTAATTTCTGAGGAACAGAGAAATGGTGGTGCATCTTCTTCAGGAGGAACTTCAAAAGAAGCTGTCTTCTACTCAAATGCTGGAAGAGGTAGAGGCAGAGGTAGAGGAGGCCGATTTGGAGGCCGTGGCAGAAATCAGAATATGCAACAGACTCAAGAAAACCAGTCCTATGGAGGAGGACGTGGTAACTCTAGAGGCAGGGGGAGCCAAAGAGGTCGTGGTGGATGGCAAAGAGGCCAAAATGCAAACAGTAATGTTGAATGCTACTACTGTGGTAAAATGGGTCATATGGCTAAAGACTGCTATAAAAAGCAGAATGACATCATGAATGGAAAACTGCAACAAGGGAATTATGCATCTTCTAGTAGACAGGGTGATGACAGAAATGAGCACTTGTTTATGGTGCAGCACATGAACAATTCTATGACAAGTGCAGAAGAAAGCAATGATGTATGGTATGTTGACTCAGGTGCATCAAACCACATGACAGGTCATGCAGAATGGATGGAGGATGCAAGGAAAATGGAAAAACCAGGATTTGTGGAGACTGGTGATGATACTGCACATCCTATTGTGCAGATTGGAAAAATTCCCTTGTCTATGCAGGGTGGGAAAAAGAAATACCTGTCCGATGTATTTCATGTCCCGAATATCACCAAGAATCTGGTTTCAGTTGGTCAAATGGTTGAACAGGGCTTGCAGGTCAGATTTAATCCTCATGGATGCTTTGTTGAGGATATGAAAAATAAAGGTCGCTTGATAGCAAAAGGAAAGAAGAAGGGCAGAATGTTTACATTGGATGCAGACATGTCTGAATTGAGTGCAGCAATGTTTGCACATGGGACCGGTGTAGTTGCAGATATTGATATCTGGCATAAACGCATTGGTCATGTTAATGTACAGCGACTTAAATCAATGCAGGCCCAAAATATTGTTGCAGGATTGCCCAAATTCAAGGTTGCAGAAATGCATAAGGTATGTGAAGCCTGTCAGTTTGGAAAACAGGCAAGGAAACCATTTCCTAGACATGTTCAAGAGAGTGAGAAGCCATTGGAATTAATTCACTCTGATGTGTGGACAACTAAAGCTGCATCTCTTGGAGGCTGTCATTATTTTGTCAGTTTTATTGATGACTATAGCAGAAAAGTTTGGGTGTATTTTATGAAAAAGAAAAGTGAAGTTTTTGGGCATTTCAAAACTCTTAAAGCTATGGTTGAAAAAGAAACAGGCTTGCAGATAAAATGCCTAAGGTCAGATGGAGGGGGAGAGTACCTCTCAAATGAGTTTGCAAAGTTCTTGCATGAGCATGGCATAAAGCAGCAATATTCATGCAGTTATACCCCACAACAAAATGGAATTGCAGAAAGGAAAAACAGGCATATTGGAGAGGTATCTCGTGCCATGCTCAATGAAAAAGACTTGCCAGATTTTTATTGGGCTGAAGCAGTTGCTACAGCAGTCTACATAATGAACAAGACTCCCACTGCAGCAATACATGGAATGACTCCAGAGGAGAGGTATACTGGTAGAAAACCAGATATTTCTCATTTGAAAATCTTTGGTTGCATTGCCTATGTACATGTGCCAGATGAGCTGAGATCCAAGTTGGATCCAAAAGCTGAGAAGTGCATCTTTATTGGTTACTCTCTGCAGCAAAAAGGGTATAGATGCTATAACCCTTCTACTCGTAAGTTTACAGTGAGCAGAGATGTTGTTTTTGATGAGATGAGTAGCTGGTATAAACCAGTAAATGTGATTGATGATGAAGATGCACAAAATGGTAATGCTACACAGAATTCACAGCAGCATTCACAAAATATTAGTGGACCTGGAGCGTCCTCTAGCAGTGGTTCACATTCTTCGCCATGGACAGGCAGATTGAGATCAGGAGAATCTTCTCAAAGCAATGCAGATAGTGGTATGCAGGTATCACGAAAAGGAAAAGAGAAGGTTGATCAGCCCATGTTTGATGTGAATGCAGGTCACTCTTATGTGGATGGTGAATCCAGTGGCTCAGAACAGAGCATTGATGATGAGTTGGGTATTCCTTCTATTGTTACACCTGGAGTAAGGAAGACCAGGGATGTTTTGAGAGCACCTGGGAGTGAACCTACTTTGCGCAGGTCTACAAGAGCTAGGTATCCTGTGGATAGGCTGAAATATGATGGATTTACAGCCATTCACTATGCATATATGGTCAAAGTGATACAGGAACCAGAACCCACATCTTTTGAGCAAGCCATGGGAAAAGAAAAATGGGAGAAAGCCATGGATGAAGAAATGGATGCCTTGGAAGCAAATGCTACCTGGGAGTTAGTACCTTTGCCTAAAGGTAAGAATGCAATTGGCTGTAAGTGGGTTTATAAGGTGAAGCACAATGCTGATGGTTCTGTGAACAGATACAAGGCAAGATTAGTAGTCAAGGGGTATGCACAAACATATGGCATTGACTATGAAGAAACATTTAGTCCGGTTGCAAGGATGGCAACCGTAAGAGCAGTCATTGCTATGGCTGCATCAAAGGGATGGTCTTTACATCAGATGGATGTAAAGAATGCCTTCTTGCATGGTGATTTGCAAGAAGAGGTCTATATGGAGCAGCCACCAGGTTATGTGCATGCTGTTCATCCTGAGTTTGTTTGCAGGTTGAAGAAAGCCTTGTATGGCTTGAAGCAAGCACCTAGAGCATGGTCTGACAAGATAGGGCAGTATCTTGTCACTATTGGCTTTCAGATTTCCAAGGCAGATTTCTCACTTTATGTGAGAAAAACAGAGAAAGGTATTATGCTACTTGTCATTTATGTTGATGATTTGATTATGACAGGTGACAATGATGAAGATATCCTTCATGTGAAAATGCTATTGAAGCAGAAGTTTGAGATGAAGGATTTGGGAGAGCTGCGTTATTTCTTGGGCATTGAGGTGATTAGATCACCAAGTGGGATACAGCTCTTGCAGAGGCAGTATGGATTGGACATGCTGTCCAAATATGGGATGACAGGCTGTAAGCCTATTTCAGTTCCTTTGGAGCAAAATGTGAAGCTGAGCACAGATGCAGGTGAGCTTCTAGAAGACCCTACTATGTACAGACGCATAGTAGGAAGTTTGATTTATATGACTATTACCAGGCCAGATTTGAGCTATGCTGTTGGATTGGTAAGTCAGTTTATGCAGGCTCCAAGGAAACCACATTTGGATGCGGCTAGACGCATACTTAGGTATGTGAAGTCCACATTGCAGTATGGACTATTTTATGAGACTGGGGTTCAGATACAGTTGCATGGATACACTGATGCTGATTGGGCTGGTAGTATTTCTGATAGACGATCTACCAGTGGATATGTATTCTCTTTTGGGAGTGCTGCAGTCACTTGGAGCAGCAAGAAACAGCCTACAGTTGCCTTGTCGAGCACAGAGGCTGAGTACAGGGGTGCAGCAATGGCTGCATGTGAGGTAGCTTGGTTGCATAAGCTACTTTATGATATGCATCAGTCTACAGATGGGCCAGTTGTCATTTATTGTGACAACATGAGTAGTATACACTTGGCAAATAACCCAGTCTATCATGCTAGAACAAAGCACATTGAGGTGCATTATCACTATGTGCGAGAGAGGGTTTTACTAGGTCTTATTGATCTAGTTTATGTCAGCACAGAGGATCAGGTAGCTGATATATTCACGAAGGCATTGGGCGCAGAGAAGCTGCGCAAGTTCAGAGACCTGCTTGGTGTGCAGGAATTGGGATTGAGCTCGAGGGGGAGTGTTGAGATATCGAGCTCCACTCGTGATACGCCAGGGTGACCGTTGTATATTTATGTCACCGACTTGTCAGTTGCAGACGCGGTTGGTACACCGCCCATGAATAATAGCTACATGAGAGCTATCCTTATCTACTCTAGTTCGTGGCTCAGTTAGTATGCCACCTTAGTTAGTTGAGTTTGGTTTGAGACCCATATATAGGGTTCTTCTATTTCTTTGTACTTAAGTTCTTTTGGCTTACACAACTAAGAAGAGGAAAACTGTTTTCAGCCTCCACCCTTGTGTGTCTTCCCCCATTGTGCAAGCAAGAAAGCTTCAAGCGAGACTCCTTCCTTCTCTCCCACAATCTTGACAAACCCCTGAGCATTGGTTAGCAATATTCCCCGCCACTTTCAAGGGCGCGGCGTTTCAGTGGTATGAGAGACAAGCAGCAGGAACTTTTGGCACATGGGACGACCTGAAGTTGGCCTTCCTCACTAAATTCAGGCGTGAAGGCTTTGAAGAGAGGATGAGAGAGGAATTTATGAACCTAAGTCAATCCTCTGGAGAAAGAGTGGAAGCCTATGTCTCACGAATGGAATCCATCCTGAAGAGATGGACTAACCATAATCTAGATGATGGCATTCAGAAGGGAGTGTTTCTCAGAGGATTACAATCAGAAGTCCGTAAGTTTGTGGAGCTACAAAGACCAGCCACCTTGCAAGCTGCAACAGAAGGTGCCAGACTGTACGATGAAGTGGAAGCTAGATTAGCAATGAATACAGGAAGAGGAGTCCTACCTCCTCTGGTGCCAGGAATGATGTACCCATCAAATGCAGTCCCAGGGACTGTTCCCTACCCCTACCAACAGATGCCCCCGGTCTCACAGTACAGTGCACCAAATCCACAGTGGCCACAATCCATGCCTCACATGGTGGTTCCACCACAACAACCATGGTCTCAACCAATTTCCTCAATGCAAAATCAGCAGCAACAGTGGAACCCTACCAACTGGAGTCAACAGCCAACAGTTCAAACAGGAGCTCTGAATCAGAACCAGAACAGAGACCCCTCTGTACTAGCTCAACCCGTTTATGCAGTGATTACAGAGACTCCTCAAAACCCTCCTGCCAGTACGTCCGGAGGAGAAAGCTTGAAGGATTATTTATCCAACTCAGTTGCAAACATCAAAAAGGAGTTGATGGATGTGATTACAGAGCAACTACAGACGTTGAAAGTGAATACCGCTAGCATATCCAACGTTGCAGGAGCAGGAAGGGATGTGATGCGGTCAAATACTTGGTGTGGTAAGTGTCATCAAGCAGGCCATTTAGCCACTGAATGTACACGGAAACCAACCATCCCTGGAGCCTTCTGTTCCTACTGTTTGCGGAAGAACCATACAGAGGACATTTGCTCTCTGAAGGAGATGCATGACAGGAGAAGAAAGGAAGAAGACGCAAGATTTAACTTGCTGGAATCCAAAATGACAACACAAGATATTGGACCCAAACCTAGAGAGTTTGGTCCTAATTTCGGACCCAGAAGATTTCCTTCTCAAAGTTACAGAGGCAGACAGTCTGGCGGTGGTCAGAGATCAGAAGTGGAGTGTTACAGATGCGGAGAAAAGGGACACATTTCACCAAATTGTCCAAATCCTCGAAGGTCAGTGGATTACAAGCCCTTATGCAGTCGATGCAAAGGAGAAGGCCACACTGCAAAAGACTGTCCAAGCCCAGCCCCAGTGAAAAACAGTGCTACTGATAGTCCGTCCAAGGCCCAAGAGCCTACCTCCAATTTAGTGGAATTGGAAGTTGCTGCCATCACGCGTGCAAAGCAGAAGGAACCACCTACTCAGAAGGAAAATAACCCTCCTGCCAGAACAGTGAAGTTCAATCTTCCACCAGAAGAACAGAACAGAACAGAGCCTAACAGTGCCGTACAGAGCCCTACAGTGCCACAGAGAGTTACAGAGACAGTTACAGAGACAGGACCAGAGGTCCAGGATACAGAAGAGGAGGACGTGCCAGAAGTGGCAGAAGAAGTTCATGTAATTCCTCTGTTGGAAGAAAGAGGGAAAATGAAAATGGGTGTTGCCCCATTCCCTAACCGATTAGAAAAGCCAATGGATCCTATTAAGGAATACGATCTAGTTAGAGATCTAGATACCTTTAAACCAAACCTCACATTCCGACAATTATTGATGTTGTCCCCCAGTTGCCGGAAAAGGTTCAAAAGTATACTGACAAAAAGACGTGGTTTAAGGATTGCTCCCTCAACAGTGACAAAGTCCAACAAGGCTCCAGAGCCTGTAAAAGAAGTGGATGTGGCTAATGCTTTCCTAGATCCGGGTACCCCAGAGACTGGCGTGTGGATAGAAGGCTGCTTCATTGCAAATGCACTGATTGATGGAGGTTCATCAGTAAACATTATGACGGATGTGACGATGAAGGATCTAGGCTTACAAGGTGTGCAACCAACCCAATGGCTCATCAGACTGGCGGATCAGAGCAGAATCAAGCCTTTGGGCATTCTCCCATATGTGAAGACTACTGTGGTTGGAAAAGATTATTGGCTGACCTATTTGGTGGTGAAGCCAAACTCTTATGGTACATCCTATCCTCTGTTACTGGGCAGACCATGGCTTTTTGAAGCCCGAGCAAGGACGGATTGGTTTAAAGGAACCTTGACCTTGGGTCGAGGACCCAACAAAGTGGTGCTGAAACTGTATGGTTCTCAAAAAGGACATGGATCCACCTCCTTGGAATTATCTTCTGACTCCCCTAATGAGGCTACAGATGGAACATCAGCAGATGAAGATGTTGTCAAACAGATCCTTCCCAAGAAAACAGTGGCACATTCCTTAACAGTGGATATTGTAAGCCGACTTCCAAAAGATGCAAAGCCATTATCAATGGGTGAATACTTCTTGCCTGAACCAGAAATGACTTCGAAAATCACTTCTGACAGTGAGATAGAAGCATGGATGTACCGCTCTCCCTGTTATATGGCCACAGCAGAAGTAGAAGCAGAAGCAGAGACAGAGGCAGGAGAGGAACCAGAGAATCTGTTCTTCTGTTACAGAGCTCCTACAGAGACAGAAGCAGAAGCAGAAGCAGCAACAGGAACAGAAACAGAGACAGAAGCAGAAGCAGACGCAGAGGCAGAGACAGAGACAGAAGAGGATGAATATGATATGGACAAAGAAGGTGATGAAAGTGAGCCAGAGGGGTCTATCCCACCTAAAGAGGATACAATTGGGGACGAAGTTCCAGAAGTATCAGAAGCCGATGAGCTCATGCTATGGGCCAGAATGGCGATGGTACCATTCGGTCTGGTAAATGGATCTTCTCATACGCAAAACTTTTATAAGAAATGGATTAAGAAGAGCAAGCCGTCTTTTAGCAGTGGCTCATGCCGTCCTAACCTATCCTTGCCAAAGAAAGATGATGATGATGCACCGTGCCAACAAGCACCAGTCCCACAAACCCAACAGAAATTAGAGGGTCCCTGCTATGTGACGTTCCTGGATGTATCATCAGAAGATGAGTCTTCAAGCCACGAGGTAATTAACCTTGAAACCAAATCCGAAACAGCGCTTATCCCATTCCAACGTCTTAAGGAGCAACCTAAGTCTCCACCAAAAGAAGAAGTTGGTTCTAGTGGGACATCCGAAGAGGATACCACTCCCTTGAAGGAGTCGGATCTGTATCCAAAAGCAGTCCGCGGGACCTTCATCCGTGACGTAGAAGGTGAAAGGCAGTTAACCTTTGTGGATTCAGAAGGCACTGAACACCACTTGAAGGTGGGTAGCAGTCTCCCAGAAGAGGAGTTGTCAACCTTGTACAACTTGTTGAAAGAGAATTTGGACGTGTTTGCATGGTCTTACAAAGACCTAAAGGGGATTGATCCCACAATATGCCAACATCATATTGACTTGGAGCCTGATGCCAAGCCAGTACGGCAACGACAGAGGCGAATGTACCCGAATTATTCCACATTGGTGAAAGCGGAGCTGCTGAAGCTTCTGGAAGCCGAGTTCATCTATCCAGTGGCAAACAGTGAATGGGTTTCACCCATCGTGGTTGTACCCAAGAAGAATGGCAAATTGCGAATATGTGTGGATTTTCGAAAGCTTAATTCCAAGATGAAGAAGGATCATTTTCCTATCCCTTTCACAGACCAACTGTTGGACACAGTGGCAGGACATGAGCTTTATTCTCTTCTGGATGGATTCAGCGGATACGACCAAGTCCAAATCGCAGAAGAAGACCAATCCAAAACAACCTTCACCACAAAATGGGGGACCTACGCTTACCGAGTGATGCCATTTGGGCTCTGCAATGCCCCTGCTACTTTCCAACGAGTCATGATGGCCGCATTTCAAAATCATCTGCATGACTTTATCGAGGTATATTTGGATGACTTCTGTGTCTACAGTTTGATCAGTGAACATTGGGAACACCTGGCACAATGCTTTGACCGATGCCGGGAGTATGGGATTTCCCTCAACCCCGACAAATGCATCTTTGGGGTCTCTTCTGGAGTCCTGTTGGGCCATATTGTCTCTGCACAAGGGATATCAACAGACCCTGCAAAGATCGAAAAGATCGCAGCTCTGACAGCACCCACCAACCTCAAACAGTTGAGGGGATTCCTAGGCCATGTGGGTTACTACAGAAGGTTCATAGCCCATTTTGCAACAAAGGCAACCTCCTTGCACAAGCTTTTGAGGAAAGATGCAGAGTTTACTTGGACGGAAGAATGTAACAAAGCCTTCCACACTCTGAAGCAGTGTCTAATAGAGGCACCCATCCTGCAACCTCCTGATTGGACGAAAGAGTTCCACGTACACACTGATGCGTCAATTGAAGGCTTAGGCGCAGTCCTCTGCCAAAAGGGCTCCTCGAAGTTGGATCAACCGATCTATTATGCAAGCCGAAAAGTCACTGATAGGGAACGGAACTATACAGTGACCGAGTTGGAGTGCTTGGCAATGGTGTTTGCCCTGGAGAAGTTTCGCCATTACCTCCTATCTACCCACTTTAAATTTTATGTGGATCATGAGGCCCTGTCCTTCTTGATGAACAAAGCAGATGTGAAAGGACGATTGATGAGATGGCTCCTTTTATTCCAGGAGTTCGACTTTGAGGTGATTACTAAGCCTGGTCGTTCCCATGTTCTGGCTGATCATCTGTCGCGTATCCCACAAACTGCAGACGAGGAGCAGGATGATCCAGACCTCCCTGATGCTTCCCTATTCTTGGTGGAAACTGTCACTCCTTGGTATGCGGATATTGCCAATCTGCTGGCAACCCAACAATACCCTCCTGGTATCTCCAGTCGGGAAAGGAAGAAGCTCATGCTAGAATCAGCCCCATACACCCTGCTAGGTGGTGCACTGTACAAGAAAGGCAAAGATGAAGTGCTCAGACGATGTGTTGCAGGAGAAGAGATTGGGATTGTTTTGAAGGCTTGCCACGACGAGCCATGTGGAGGCCACTTTGCAGGAGAAGCTACAGCCAGGAAGGCTCTGCTAGCAGGATATTGGTGGCCTACCATTCATAAGGATGCCTATGATTACTATAAAAGATGTGATGCTTGTCAAAGAATGGGGAAACCCACGAAGACAAGTGCCATGCCACTGCAACCTATTCTTCCTTTGAAGCCGTTTGAGAAGTGGGGCATCAACTTCGTAGGTCCAATCGATCCTCCTACCAGAAGGAAACAGAACCGATACATCCTCGTATATACGGATTATGTCACAAAGTGGTGTGAAGCTAAAGCCCTTAAGCGGGACGATGGTAACAGCGTGGCCCTGTTCATGTACGAGAATATCATCACCCGTTTTGGCAGTCCCTTAGAGCTGGTAAGTGACAAAGGCACTCATTTCCTTAACAAAGTCATGGAAGAGTTGACAGAGTTGTATAAGATCCGCCATCGCAAGTCCACTCCTTATTACCCCAGAGCCAACGGCCAAGTCGAAGTCACCAATCGCATCCTCTGCTCGATTTTGACAAGAACAATTGCTGCACATCGTCGTGATTGGGACGATCGACTTACAGAGGCCCTCTGGGCGTACAGAACCTCTCATAAAGCAGCAACAGGACAGACACCTTTCCAGCTGGTGTATGGTACAGAAGCAGTTTTTCCTGTTGAACTGGAACTACCCTCTTTGAGAGTGGCTATCAAAGAGCGTTTGGGGGATGATGATTCACTGCAACGCCGTCTCCTGCACCTGGAATGTTTGGACGAAATTCGTAGGATGGCTCTACAGTGCATGGAAGCCACGCAAGCTCGACGTAAGGCTTACCATGACAGTTTCATCAAGCACAAGGAGTTCAAAGAAGGTGATTTGGTCCTAGCCTATGATTCACGATTTGGCAAGTTTCCTGGCAAGCTCCAACAGCGGTGGATGGGCCCCTATAAGGTACTTGCAGTCAACCCTAATGGCTCTGTCCAAATACAGACCGTTGATGCCTCTGATGATCCCTTTCTGATCAATGGATATCGCCTAAAGAAGTACTTCCCTCCTTGGGGATCTTGACAATTACGGTCACTTGCTCCTTCCCCTCGTTGGCACGGCACTGTACTTCTTATGATGCTACTTTTGATAGTCGTTCTTCAATCACTTCTGATGAAGAGGGTGCAACCCTCTGTCCCCTCCAAACCCCCTTCCAGTCTTGATTTCTTATCCTCTATTTTCCACCAGCGACAGTGGCGAGGTGGGTCTTGACACATGGTTTTTCTACCATTTCCTTGTTCAATATGAAGGAAAAAAAAAGAAAAAAAAAACAAAATATATCGGTCATGGGAGAAAAGGACTTAGGTCCCTGTCATGCCGACCTATTCTTCGAGAAAAGGTGGAAACACCCTCGGGAATAGGGGAAAATAAGAAAAAGAAAAAAAAAACAGAAGAAAAGAAAGAAAAAAAAAACAAAACAAATCTGTTATAAGAGAAAAGGAAGCAATTCCCTGTCATAGCAGGCCTCGTTCCAAGAAAAGGTGGTAAACACCCTTGGGCGAGAAGCTGGCTGTGGAAAAGGTGGTAACACTCAGCAGTCCACAAAGTGGATTCACTAATTGATATCCCTAGGATTCAATTCCGACGCTACCTCCCTTGGTACGCTGTGTCCTGGGTCTCTCTGTAAAGTGATTAACTGTCCTCTAGCAAATGACATGTTCCTATTCAACACAATATTCGATTTGATGGCTACCTCCCTGGGTACGCCTCTTCAACAACTGATGACGTGATCTTCATCGACAACCCCTTGAGTGATGTGAGCTTTCATCCTAACCGGATGGGGAAGTGAGTATGGTTGCCCTCTGTATCTATCAACAGAGAGTGAGACAGAGGGTGGGGCGAGAGACCAATCTTTTCCCTTCAAATCGAATGAGAGGTGAGCAGTGTGAATGAAGTGTTGCACGCACGGGATGGGCCTCTCAACGCACAAAGCACAATTTGTTTCTGTGCACTGCACCATAAGGCTCCCTTGCCTTCCTTCTTGCACTTATGCCAGATGGGCGGGATGCACTGTTGCACCATCAACTGCGCACAAGGCATACACCCTTTGCACAAGTGACTGTGAGGATTACATCAATGGGTTTCAGGAAAAGGCTGCCCTCTTGTATCTATCCACCGAGCGTGAGACAGAGGGTGGGTTGAGTGTGACTGGAGTTTCTTCAATCAAATACCGAGAGGTGAAGATTGAGGGACGTTACGACACTTGGAGTCAGGTATGTTCCACTTTCCCTATGCACCCACGGGATGGGTTTTTACCGTCAACACAAGACACAGCACCCTGTTCTATACACTGCACTGTAAGGCTCCCTTGCCTTCCTCCTTGCACTTATGCCAGACGGGTTGGACGCACTAATGCATCATCAACTGTGCACCCTGGCATACTCCTTTTCTACACCATTCCCCTCTTGTCGATTCCTCAACCGGGTATGAGATATGGGTTTTAATCATTCTTCCTCGAGTGATATTAGTCATGGGGCGAGTGACTGTTCTTTCATTTCATTTAAGTGACTGTGAGTTGAGTGCAATATCCCTCATCATCGACAAATCTCCTGCGATTCCTTCCATCAGCTACCTCCCTGGGTGCTGCTGCGTGGTCCCTGCCATGACGAACGTGTGCTGTAAAGATGCCTTGGTCCCTCCAGCGCCGACAACAACACCGGACGTGCCATCGACATTCAACCTTGATTCTGGACGAAACGGGCCAAGTTTTTCTAACCCTACAACTTCTGTTTCTTCGTGATGGTCATGTTTTAAGTGTGGGGACGTTAGTGGATGGTCTATGGCGTGGTCCTAGGTCCCTGTTGCTCGGTTAACCCTATCCGTTAAGGTCTTAAGTGTGGGGACGCGTCCCTGCGCGTCTACCGTGCATATCCTTTGCTTATGCCTTATCTTGCTCATGCATGTATACCATGATTTGCTTTTACCCTGATGGGGTCCCTTCCCGCCCACCCGGTTATGTTCCACCCACCCTTGGGACTGTTCCCTTGCAGTTTTCCTTCATTCCCTGATTTTGAGGTCCTGCTATGTGAATGCCTCTTACGTTCACCAAAATCCAAATCCAACCTCATAGCCTTGTTCCTCCCTTTGAACTGACCATTTTTCCTTTTTACCTACCCCTATTCCGGTGCACGGTTTTTGAGTTATTAATTTTTGAAGCATTTTACGCAATTTAGCCGGTTTCCCATGTGAACGCGCCTTTCTTGCTTCGAAACCAGGATTTGACATCATAGCCCTGACCAAACCTTTTCCCCTAACATTTTTCCTTTTTATTCTGCATCATTCCGATACATGGTTTGTCCGTTATTAATTTTTCGGGTTTTCGCGACTTTTTCGTACGTATTTTTGACATTTTTCCATGTGACCCTGCCCTATTTGTATCGGAATTCCAATTTGATTTGACAACCGTGTCCCTTGTGCCTCCCCCTACCTTTTTCCTTTTTCCTCCACCCTTTTTCGACTTCTGGATTTTTACTTATTAATTTTTAAATGAGTTTTCGAAAGTATTTTTGGAGTTTTTCGCATGTGAACCCCTCCTACTTCCACCGGAACTGCGGTTTAACGTGATCATCCTGTGCCACCCCTTCCTGCGGACATTTTTCCTTCCTACCGCATGTCATTCCGGTGAACGGTTTGTTCGATATTAATTTCCGATCCCATTTTCGGGTTTATTTTTTGGGGTTTTTCCCATGTGAACGCGTCTTCCCTCAGTCGGGATTATGTTTTGACATGATAGGATTGTCGGGCACATCTTTCTGCATAGTTTTCCTTTTTTCTGCACTTCATTCCGATGCACGGATCTTTCGATATTAATTTTTAAATTGCGTTTTTGGTTCGTTTTTTGTGTTTTTTGCACGTGACCGCCCTTTACCCCTCCCGGAACCCCTGTCCCATATTTTTCTTGTTTCTCCCCTGTCGTCCTGCCCACTTTTCGTTTTTACGATATTTCGTTTTGACATCCGGAATGGGAGTTAATAATTTTTCTTTATTTTTACGTTTTTCTCGCGCCCGTTTTGCGCGTGAACGCGCCCGTTTTCGATTTAACGCGTCTCCACGCGCCCCAGTCGTGTCCGCGTACCCCGTACCGTCATCCCCGCGTCGTTTCAATCCCGTCACGGCAAATTTTTTTACCCCGCCCTGCGCACGTGCGCGGGACGGGGATACGTCCGCCATTGCCCCTGCCCATCCACCCTTCCCCCCCCCGCCCATTGCCCTTATCTCCTTTTTTTTTTTTTTTTAAGAGATGAAAAAAAATTAAAAAAAAATTTACCACACCCATGTCCCCAACGGACACCCTTCTCCCCCCGAATCCCAACTGCCTTCCCCCACTCTCCCTTTCTTTCTCTCTCCTTCTCTGCGTACCCCCACGCCTGCTCCTTCTCTCTCCACTTCTTCTCCCTCTCCCGCCTTCTTCTCTTCCTCCTGCCCACCACGTCTTCTCTTCCTCCCTCCATCCACGCCTTCTACTCCCTTCGCCCCCCGCAGCAGCCCCCACTCCTTCCCCCCAGCGAGTCCGCCTGCTCCTCCCTCCTCTTCCAGTCCGCCCTCCCTCCTCCCCCCTCCACGACCTCCTCCTTCCTCTGCGCCTTCCTCCCTCCCCCTCCAGCCCGTCTCCGCCTCCTCCCCGCAGGCGCCGCCATCGACTGCCTCCTCCTCCTCGTCCTCTGGTTGCCCGCGCCGCCACCGGATCGTCAGTCGCCGCCCGGAACGCTCGCCGTCGCCGCCACGACCGCCGCCCCGTCCGCCGTCGCCGCCTCCACCTCCCCTCGCCTCCCTCCAACCTCCACCTCCTACCCCACCTCCTCCTTAGGTTAGAAACTAACCTAAGTTAAAACTTAACTTAACTAACCTAAGTTAAAACTTAACTTAACTAACCTAAGTTAAAACTTAACTTAACTAACCTAAGTTAAAACTTAACTTAACTAACCTAAGTTAACACTTAACTTAACTAACCTAGTTAAACATTAACTAACTAACCTGGTTAGACTTTACCTAACTTGACCTAGGTAGACTTACCTGACTAACCTAGGTAGACTTACTTGACTAACCTAGGTAGACTTACCTAACTAACCTAGGTAGACTTACCTGATTAACTTGATTAACCTGACTAATGTGACTTATGTCTAATGTTACTAATGTGACTAATGTGATTAATGTGACTTAATTAATCACAACATTCATTTTTCCCTTAAAAAATTGAAAAAAAAATTCTAAAAATTCCTTCTGCCAGTTGCCAATTTTTGGACCTTTGTCTGCTAGGAATTGCTTTTCCTATAATTTCAGAAAATTCCATATTTCCTAAAATTACCCATAAATTGCCAAAAAATATGGAAAAATCATTTAAAAATTTGTAAAAAATTCTAAACACTTCTCAAAATCTTCAAAAAAAATTTTCCTCACCTCCCTTGCTCATTTTCCATTTATTCCAACATAAAAAATCACAACTAAAAATAAATAAAATTTAAAAAAAAAACCAACATAAACCAACTTAACACATCTGCTAAGGTGTTGTTTGTTGTTTCATCAGTGCTTTTTGCTTTTCCTTTACTGGGACTCTTCCGTGCGCATTCCTGCATTTCATACACACCCTTCCAGGTATTTATTTTCTGTTATTTATTTATTTATTTTTCCCCTTAATCACAAATTAATTATTAAAATAAACCCTTTCCTTCCCCCACCATGGCACGCGCATTCGCACTAAACACACATTTTTTTTAATTAAAATAAACCCGCCGTTCACTTAGCACGCGCTACGTGCGCTAAAGAGGCACTCTAAAATTTTAATTAAAAAAGAACCAGCCGTCACATGAGCACGCGCTGGCAAAAAAGCGCTCCAAATCACCTTAATTTATAATCAATGAATTGCATTTAGAGACCCAGTCGGGAATCGAAGTCCGGGAATCGTATAACTGCACCGTTTAACCTAATAATTGGTAATTAAATGTATAATAAGGAACCGCCATTTTCTTGTTAAGGTTTATCACCTAATAACAATTCACCCATTTTTAATAATTGATTAAAATCAACCCTTCATTAAATTAAATCCCCCCTCACTGCACTTAATCCCCTTTTTAATGAACCGTTTCGTGGGATGGGTATACGCGGTCATTAGTGTTATTTTCCCTGGTTCAGTCTTGGTTCTATCATAGATGTCGTATTGATATGTGTCGGATATGGTATGGTTTTTGGTTTCATGTCTTTGTTACGGTTACGGGTACGGTATGCAGTTTTTTTTTTCTTTTGTTGCCTGATTCGGGGTTCAGGGTGTTTGTTTGATGCATCGCATGAAGCTTTCGGTCGCATTTGTCTCGAGGTCATGTCAAATTTTTTCTAGGATGTGGTTTGCCTGGGGTTAGTAGGTCGGGTCATGTCTTATTTGGTAATTCTCTTATCCTTGGTTTTTTGTCTGTTGGTTTGCAGGCATTCTCCTTGATTGTCTGTGTTTGTGGTGTGTGTGTAACCATCTGAATGGCGCCTTCTCATGCTCCTCCCCCTATCCAGTACGTCCCACTAGTTAGTAGGGATTACTCATCCCTACTTACTTTTGAGCCCCTCACGAAGGCAGGACTTGCTGCTTTTGTGGCCACTCCTTTTCCATTACTTCTAGAGGATCCGTCCGTATGTGATGAGTTCCTGGCCTCTTACAGCAAGAAGACAGGAGTAGTCCAAGGCATGTCTATGACATTGACATCTCGAGGCTTAGGGAAGGCTCTATCTTAACCCTCCAAAGGAGAACCTTTTGTGACCACTCGTCAGCTCTTCTCTAATGAAGAGATTCTCAAGCTGTTGCAGAAGCAGACAAGGGAAGTCCTTGATGTTAAAAAAGTGATAAACTCTTCAGGAGTTTCGTTTTCTATGATTACTGATCCCGTCTGGAAGACGATGTGCTAGTTCCTTCAGGACAGGTTCATGCCTGCCAAAACGCCATCCCACTATTTGTCCAAAGAGCTTTTCACAGCTTCCAGGATGGTGCTAAAAGGAGTTGCCATTGATTGGAGCACATACCTCCTTACTAAGATGGATCAGCATTTTGTTAAAGTCACGAGGGGTAATGTTACCAATGTTACCTATGGATCATATTTGTCTGCCTTCTTGACCTATTCAGGTTTACAGAAGACTGCACCTCCACCTCCTCCATCAGATCCAGTACCTCCTCCTCCACCTTCAGAAGAGTCAGCACCTATTGACATTGAGGATGATGATTCTCCGCCTCCCCTGGTCATACAGCGCAAACGCTTGAAGAGGGTAGCGGACAAAGCCCCTGCTGTACTTCCCTCAGTGTCTATCCCTGCTACTTCTGGTAGTGACCTCCCTGGGTTTCTCACTTGCAATAACCTATTCAGAGCACATAGAGAAGGATCCTTGGAGATCTTAGTTCCCTCCCTGAACAGTCTCGTTTCAGGAGATGCCATTCCTTTCCTCTGCAAGGATATTCAAAGTTCCATTGAGTTATCAGTGACAGCCTGTGTTCAACAGCTGTACGCATCTTTCTATGAGGAGCTCATGCAGTCCAAAGACCAGTTGCATAAGGCAACATCTGAGTTAGCATCTGCTAAGGATACCCTAGCAGATCTATTTAAGCAAATGGAACAGCAAACCCAACTGGTTGCCATTCAAAGTGATGAGATTTCTTCATTGAAGACCCAGTTATTCGAGGCTCAGTCATAGGTTACTAGCCTTTTAGTAGAGAAGGAGAGGATGTCCAGTGAAGCGAAAGAATTCCAAGTTCTTTTAGATGACAAGCTTTCAGCTTTACAGATGGCTAATGACACAGTGGTATCCCAAGCCTCTCAAATCCAGCAGTTACAAGATCAGCTTGCAAAGTCCCGCTCTGTTCCTCCAAACCCTCCTGTTCCATTGATTCCTTCTCTTTCACCGCAGGACTTGGCTGCTCTTCAGAGACAGGCTACTTTGTGCCCTCTAATCCAAGACACAGTGGAAAGATTGCAGTCCAGAATGGACTTGTTATGGTCTACCTTTGAACAGTTTCAGGAATATGTCTTACCTGACCATTCTTTCTTTGTCCACTACCACTTACAGAAGTTGGTCTTCTATATGAAGCTTTCCACGATGGATTTACCTTTTCCAGAGGATGGCTGGAGTGGAGCTTGGTCTGCTGAGTTGTTGACAGAGGTAGTTAGAATGCTCTTTGAAGATTCTGTCATGCCTGACACCATGTTGATGTCATATATGTATCTCCGAGGAGATTTGTTAATTCCAGATGAGGTAGATATGGCATGGTATGTGGGGGATGTGGTCTTACAGGCTGTTCTATATGTCAATCATTTGGAGTTACGCATAGCTGATATGTTTCAGAGTTATTCCTCCAAAGTGGCTGATTGTCAGGATAGTTCGTGGCATCCTATGATTGATTCGGTGGTCCTCAATCAAAGACAAAACACAGCTCCTACCTTTGTACAGAGTACTAACCAACTGAGGATGGATCTCTTAACCTATCTTTCCAAACATAATCCATTTGATGCTATCTTCTTTGATGCCTATCATAGACGATCTCTCTTAGGACCTTCTGTTCCTACTCTCCTCTATTACCAACAATTGGCTCACCGCTATGCTATATATTTTTCCCTTTGTCAAACAAATTCCACAGTAATTTTACCCCTTCTTTTCCAACCTTCCAATTTCCCTCAAATTCCTATTTTTACTTACTGTTCCTTTATTGAGGATAGGGTATTTTCCCCTTCTCCACCATGTCCTTCACCCCTCATTAATGTACCCTCCACATTTCCTATTTATCAGTTAACACCTTTCCTTAGTGATTCCTTACAAATTTCTGCCACTCCTTCTTTAACCTTTTCTTCCTTTTATGATTTTTCCTATCCTTCCCTACATCCACTTTCCCTTATTCCATTACCCTCTCCTAACACTTCCATATCTCAACCACCTCAGTTGGTTAGTGACTGTGCCGGTTTTGATACTCAGATTTCCAGAAGAAGGGGATGGAGTTCGAATGATTGCCTTACAGGACCGCAGATTAATTGGCCAGTAATTCCAGGGGAATGGACAGTTTCAAGTCAAGCTTATCAAAACTATGTTCATTTTGCCCAACAATATTCACAGTCTCCAGATCCCTCAGTGAGATTAACTGCTCACTTTGCTTGGTACCTGGCGTATATGCATAGGCACTCTCATACTGATTCAAAGCCTATCCCAAAGTTGTGCATGAATGTCAATGTTAGCATTGATTCCCAACAGTTGGAGATACTGTATTTTCATGCCCTCTGTTTGCCTAGCAGATACTTGGTCCTGTTGGAAAGGATGTGTTGTCTCCAATTTTTCCAAAATCCTCCTAAAAACTTTGTAGATGAATCCTTATCTATGGATCGATTCCGACAACATCAATCTTTTAAGAGGGATCATCTTCATTGATACCTTTCCATGTATGGTGCAAGCTATTTAATGCCAAACTCTTCTTTTTGAAGAAGTCATTCAGATGGTTGTGTATTAGTGTTTGTGTTGTGAGTTCATTTATGTCAAACGAACGTGGTGGTTTCCTATTGGATTTGATGTACGAGCTATGTTTTGGAGATTTGTCGAGATGGGGTCGTGGTTGGAGAGTTGAAGAAGATAAAGATGAAAAAGAAGAAGCAAACTCTTATATCCTTTACAAATTTGTGGTGATTTTTAGTTTGATAAGGGTGTTAATGTAAAAAGAGTTTTCCTTTCTTTGTATTTTTATATCAGAAACAGGTTATAAGTTGGGGTTGTGGTGGATGGATTCCTTGTAAGAAGCTAATGAAGATCAAAGTGAAGCTTTTCCCTGAACTTGTATTACCTTTTTCCTGGGTCGCGAGGACGCTTCCTTATTAAGTGTGGGGATATGTTGAGTGTTGAAATGACTTGTTTTTTGGCTGATTTTTGTTGTTTTTGAGAGCTGAATGGTTGATTTTAAGGGATGATTGATTGATTTGGAAGTGGTTTGAGAGTGTTTTGGATGATATTGATTGTGTTTTGGAAGATTATGATGTTTGTTGATGGTTCTGTGATGTTCTGATAGGTTCTGATAGGTTCTGTATACCTTCTGTTTTGTTCTGTTTTGGTCTGTTTTGTTCTGATTGTCTTCTGTAAGGAGGGATAGAGTATTGATTGATGAAGAATGAGATATTGTGAAAGCTTATTGAATGGTTTGTGAGAGTTTTGAATGGTTTGAGTATAAGTTATGTGGTTTTGATGACCTTCTGTAACCTTCTGTAGGTCTTCTGTAGAGCTTCTGCTTCTGTTCTGTTTCTGTTTCTGTTCTGTTTCTGTTCTGTTCTGTACTGTAACTGTTCTGTAGACTGTTCTGTATGCTTCTGTAAGTGTTCTGTGGAATGTATGTGTGACTTTGGGAAAGTTTTCTAGCCTTGGAAAGAGGTGAATACAAGTGCAAAAGAGCTGGAAGAAGTGGAAGAAGTAGCTGTTGAAGACTCAAGAGAAGACTAGAGTGAAGCGACAGTAGTGAGCTGTGAAGAGACACTGTAGTGGCTCTGGTGACCCTTCATATCAGACATACCTCTTGGGAGGGGTATCCACGACCTAAGAGTGATTATTGAGAGTAATTTTTTGAGAGATTGTAGTGAGGATATGATGTATTATTGATGGAGTGAGATAGAGAGAGTCAGAGATAGTCAATTCTATTGAAACAGAGTGATTGTATATGAGAGATTGAGAGAGAAGACTATGAAGATATTGAAGATGAATACTATGTGATGTATTTCCATTCAAAGATGGTGTATTTCTTTGTTTTCTTTGTTCTATTGATGGATTTTGTGAAGATGTTGAAGAATATGGTTGATTCTATTAAAAACCGTGGGAGATTTACATGATGCTGCATGAAGATTTGTTGTGCCTGGTGTTCTCTTCTTCATTGTGATCATATGAAATATGATAAACAAGCTTGTTGATGTTACAAGATAGATTTTCTTGCAAGAGAATTCCCTTTTCCTTGGTGTTCCTCTCGGGGCTCCAAGCGCTGACTCAGGGAGGAGGCTACAGATTCTCCAGGATGTTGGAGTCAGTAGCGTAAGGTGGCAAGGGCACAACTTGAGGCCGAAGTGGTTCATCATCTTGGGAGTAATGGCCACTGGACATATTTGGAGGACTTTATAAGTTTTTCTTTTGTTTTGCTTGTTTATTTTTTTACAATATCCTTTGTACTGACAATCATGTTTCTAACAGTTAGCATTTTGTTTTCTTTGCAACACTCCATTACAAATCGCAATCCGACCGGCCTTGAGACTCAATATGCAGAGAGGCACGGTCTCACTTCATTGATCGACCGATTGTATAGACGCAGTGGCCTTGTAAGTCACTCATCTTTCTTATTCGTAGTTACCATGTTTAATTAGAATGCATTATTGTATGGTGGACCAATGTGTTGTTTCTTTTTTTGTAGAGTCTGTTCGATGCTCCTTTGCGGCGGGACGAGCTTTCAAAGGGTGAGGATATGTAGCTCGCCCTTGGATTCATGAAGCTCACACACCTTTATTTTTGGGTCGCCTGATCTATGTAGACATTATCTATGTATTAGTGATATCTTTTCATGATTGTACCAATCGCTTATTATGCGATCATGTATTTATTTCATATATCAGTGTTATGATTTTAGTATACTTTGTTTTTATTTACAAGCACATTGTACACAATGCAGAAACTATTTTGTATGGCTCTAATAAAGCACACAGTGCTATATGTCCACAAATTTTTTTTCCCCTGTTACCGTCACTATTAGCATCGCAAATTTTACTACTTGCGTCATTATTAGTGTCGTTATTTTCGTCGCAAACCGTCGCTATCAGCGTTGTATTGGCGTTGGTATCAACGTCGCAGCGACGCTGATACCGACTGTTCTATGGCGTCGCCAATAATGACGCTTTTTGCGACGATAGAGGTAAATTTTGTTATTTGCATTTTTGTCGCTTTTAATGTCGGTATAAGACCTATATCTTGTAGTGATAGTTTGTGATACATATTGTGATGCCAATAGCGACACGTGTCGTAAATTTACAACACTAATAGCGACAATTACAAAGAAAAAAAATTGTGGCAAGGCGGCACATGTAGCACTATGTGTTGTATTTACATTCTACAAATGGATTACATGTTAAGTATACAATGGTTGTCAAAATGAGTGCAACGTGTATTTGAACCCACAAGATTGATATATAGAATAAATACAAGATCGCTGATGAAAACTCATGGAATCATTGCAAGATACAAAGGATGATAATAACATAATACATAGAAGATGCATGCATAAATCACAGGACCAAAAAGGAAGAGGATATGTGCTCCACGAATCCAAGCGTGAGCTACAGATCCTCGCATTCGAAAGCTCGTCCGACTCAAAGAAGTATTGAATGGAGTCTGCAAAAAAAAAAACTACCCATTAGTCCACCATACATAATACATTTGAATAAAAATAGTAACTACGGACAAGAAAGACGAGTGACTTATTGGGCCGTTGCGTACATACAGTCTATTGATTAATGTAGTAAGACCGTGTCTCTTTGCATATCGAGTCTCTAGGCCGGTGGGATCATGATTTGTAATGGAGTGCTGCAAAGAAAACAAAATACAACTGTTAGAAACAAGATTGTCAGTACAAGCGATATTGCAAAAAAAAAAGTTAGGAGAACAAAAGAAGAGCTTACAAAGTCCTCCAATAAGTCCTGTGGTTGCCACTCCCAAGATTATGAACCACCCCTGCCTCCAGTCCTTCCCTTGCTGCCTCACGCTATTGTCTCTAACATCTTGGAGAATCTATAGCCTCCTCCCTGAGTCTTCGCTAGTCATTTGCATCTATCCACTCGGGCTTTGAGGCACCAATCTTGAGTGTCTTGTGTGCGTCCGATCGTCTATGTGACATATACGCATGCATGCACTCCATCATCCAGCATGTGAAAAACCTCTTTGCTAGCTGCGGTGGGTACCGGAAACTCCTCATGCAAGGATGCTACTATGTAGTCCTTGCTCCCCTCGGGCATGTTCTTCCAATGGTCCAAGATGTTGTGCTAAAAAACTTGTTGGCACAACTCTCTCATGCGAGCCATCACCCTCCTCCCCTCATCATTCATGATCACGGCTCTTGTCCTATCATCTACAAGGTATCCATACCCCTTTGGGGTATGTCTAAGATGTGTCCTCTCCCACCTACAACTGTGCTCTTGGGAATAACCAGGAGACCCTTGTACATCTGGTGTATCCATGGGGGTGGTACCTCTCGAAGTAGCACCCATAGGGGTGCCACCTACGGATGACTAAGCAAAAGCTCAAGTCACTGGAGTAGATGTCTCCACAGGTGTGACAAATCTTATAGATAATGCAACTCCACCAGAACAACAAGGCAGAGACACTACATCGGTGCCTCCACCACAATCACCTAAGCCATCCTCTCTCGAACCTGCACGAGAGCAAGGAGTAGCACTTGTATCTTGAGTCGACCATGGGCTCACTGTGCCCACATCTCCACAACATCCCCCAGAACCACTCCCTCCATCCGGCCCAAGTCTAGAGTGTCGACCTCGTCTATTGAAAATCGAAGCATCAGAGCATGACGAAGTATATCTAACAGAACGCCCTGATGGTGTCTGAGACAACTCCTAGTCCGCCATATCACTAAATCAAGCCATCTAATTTGGAGACATACATGTAAATATATCCTACAACTCCTCGTCCCTCATCCCTCGACTCATCGTGCTCTCCAAATATCGTCAAAGATCACCTACATAGATAAAAATTAATGTTAGCATAATCAATGTAAAGATTCAAGCAAAGCACGGTAATATAACTTTGAAAAAAATGATGCTACTTAAAATGCATATTCTAGAGTACCCTTATAAGCGATTCATCAACGAATTGAGTAGGCGGATGCTGCAAGTATGACGTAGCCTATGGTTCCATGTCAATCTCTTGGCACAACTCCACATATATTGGAAGGTTGATAGACAGGTCACCACAAAAGGATGAGCCCACATCATTCTCAATGGCCTTCTACCTTTCCGTTATCATTGCCCGATTCTGCCTCCTCTACATGCTCCAAGTTATATTTGATATCTACCCCTTGCAATATCGATCCCTCCATATGCATACTGTCCTCATCTATATTGGAAACACTGCTTTCATCATACACTCTTGCACTTCGAGGAGTTAAAGACACAACATACCTCCATCGAGTTTGTCGAGAGTTTGGAGAGAAATTCACGTGTTCAAAATCGCATATAAGAGAGATTCAACATTTGTGACATATACCATATTGTAATAAAATTTTAAAAAACAGTTAATGTACTTGTTCACAATGGGCCGGCAAGACAAACATGATGCACACATCTGTCCATCTTTTTTCGGAATCTATTTTGAGAAATCCAGATGGACCTCGTCAAACAATTGCCCTGACTCCTTTAGTGCCACTTTGAACCACTACATATCGAATATGATCATGGAGAAGCTACGGTAATCCACCGTGATAACACTTTGCAAGTTTCCAAAATACTCCATCTCATCTTTTATAATGGTATTTAGATCCATGGCTCGGCGTCGATTCTCTTGCTTAAACTTTGCCATGATACCACAATCTGTTGTGGAGTGTATTTTTTCGATGCGCTCGATGAGAAAATGTCGCCTGTGCAACCACACATCATTGTATATTTTATATTATACATTGAAATGGTTAGATTAGTTATCACATATAAAATCTAGATACGACAACTTATAAAACATGTGGTCAATTTTGGATTACATCCCCTCGAGATTTCTGACTACTCAGTAGTAGAGACCTCCATCCCTTCACGAGAGGCTGCAATCAAAGCTCCATGCAACCATCACATAGACATAAACCACCGCATCTCCTCCATACCCTTGGGATATCAAATTGATCGATGGTGTAAACTGCATCGGAATTTCAATCACACTTCTTCCTTATCTTTCCTGGCTGGCTTGCTCGTACCTAATGAGACATGTCTCCATGGATGCATGGTGCAACATAAAAAAACGATTCACTTTCTCCTCCATTGTAGCATCTATCCTTTTTTCTATCCCATATTCAACCACCACATCTTTGGTCAGTCTATCATTGTCTTTCAGCAACCATAGCATAGTGTTGTCTGAATCCACCATTGGTAGCCACTGTGAAATATGTACTAACACTGCAAACATCAACCAACCTTCATCCATGCTACCTTCTAGCCAAGCTCATTGTCACACAAAGCCTTTTAGGGTTTTCATGAAGTGCTCCAAGAACAACATCCATCGTGTGTGGACAAGTCTCGCAATCTCCACTTCATCTATAAGATACACCAGGAGGTGGATTTGTATTCTAAGCATGCTGAGAGGTAGATACTTCTCAAAGAGACAGACCATCTCCACTGCTCACTGCCTTGTGGATTTAATAGAGGATGTCTTCATCTCCTTCTATGAGATCCATTGTTCTAAATTTGACAATTTGTAAATCGCCCTACATATTTTTGGAGTAAGGCATCCTACGATCGCGATCGATAGTACAAATTGTCACAAATGAAAAAGCATTACGGACACCACCTAGACTCCAAATAGTAAAATACGCATGCCACTTACAATGCATTCGTAGTACAAACTTGACATATCTTATACCAATCATGGAATTTTAGCCTTGATAGTTGGTCGTCTTTAGAAAAAGTGGATTTGAGATAATGCATCATACCCATTGGAGTGAGAGTAGACCTGATAATTTGCTTCACAATGCAATCTTCTTTAGTGGATAAAACCCAAGGACCGTGAGGTAGTTGCAAGTGACCATCAACACTTATCGACTGTGGCCAAAGCGCCTCCATCTTGCCTACCTTCTTCAAATCCATTCATGCCCCTGCAGTGTCTCTCGTTCCTGTGATGTGGTCCCAGAGTAAGCTGCCCACATTCTTGAAAATATGCATGGGATCCAACAAGTGGTTGATCTGTAAGTGTGTCCAATACGACAACTCGCAAAAAACCAAGAACCATCGTATTTCATTTAGATGTGACTTCGTATGGACCATTTTCAACTCATACTAGCTTTGGGCATTCATTCGAGTTGGAGGTCGTCCAAGAAAACCTTTCCAGAGTTCATGACCCTTTGCAAGAAAGAGGTGTGCCCTTGATATACCATCTTCTGCATGGTTCCTAACCTTTGGGAGTCTCTAACTGTGGTCCATGCAATGGACATGCATAATAACCTAAGGTAACCAGACATGTCCCAACACCTCTATTTAGTGAACACAAACTTAAATGAGCTATGATAGATATGACCAACGAAAATGGAAGCCTACTTACCTGAGCACTCCCCAAATCCCAGAAAGTCATGTATGGTCCACATGAGAATGGCTCGTATATTGGTGGACTATTGACCATTGCGCTTGCTCATATATTTCACGATGACCCTCTCCTCCCACAAAATCTTAAGCTCAGCAACTAATGGATAGAGATAGACGCCCATATTCTTAACTTTGTAGCAACCAGGAATAACTGAGCTAAGGATCAGGTATCTTTCTTCGTAGAAAGCCATGGTGGGATGTTGTAGGTAACAAGTACTACATGCCACACACTATAAGAAGTTAAGCAGAGACTAAATGGGTTTATGCCATCCATAGTAAGACTAAGCTGAAGATTCCTTGGCTCTTGTGCAAATCCTGGAAAGGTAGAGTCAATGTGGCTCCATGTCTATGAATTTGTTGATATTCATTGGACTCCATCTGTGGATCTATTCTACATATACCACATTGTCAAACTTGCCATGCCCAATATACGAAATATGTGACATATACGGGGGATACGTGGAAAGATTCTAAGGACTTTTTAAGGGATGGTTTGCCCTTGCAAGTCCTGTCAATACCTATGAGCACCACACTTTGGACATGTCTCCATAGTCTCATACTCTCCTTGAAACAGCATGCAATCGTTGACACATGTATGAATGATGTTGTAGTCCATGCTAAGCTTTTGTAAAATATATCACGCATCATTACAATACTTAGACATGGTATTTCCAAGTGGTAATATATGATACTTTAGCAACTTGAAAATAAATCATAAAACACCTTGAAAAAGAATAATTATTTTTTATAATGCTATAGAAAAGAAATCAACAAAGCGTACGTAGAAAGTACCTAAACAACTCGATCACATTTGCATCGCTCCACCTGTATTTTGCTTGCACACTTAGGAGTGCAAGCACTGTCTTCAAGCGAGATCAACACCCATCATATAATGATATGGATGCTTTCTCTCTTAGTGGATCAGATGTCTCGGCATGCATGGGCATCAATGCATCAATCATTGCCTCCATTTCAGGCTCCAAAATTGTAGGAAAGTCTGAAAGGTTGCCTATCTCCTCTAGTATTGACGGTATAGATTGGGTCGTGCCTTCCAAGTGGTGGATTGGCTCAGGCACTCCATCCATCGCACGCCCATGAACTCTTCTAACTGGTTGCAATAGATATATTCCTCCTTGGGAAGAGACATCACCTCCCTATATAAATTTTACAGCCACGTCTAATGTTTTTCTATATGATATTCAATTAGTTTGCAAATATAATGCATGATTGATGCACATTTTTCTTACCGTTTGCTCAAAGTTTGAGATCGTCTTATCAATGATCTCCAATTGAAACTCGCCAAAGCGTCGTATGTGTTCTATACACAAGTGACGCTTTCGTCTGATTGTTAGCTTGCATTGAGAGTAATGGTGCACAGATCGAATGCCGTAAGCGCGTGTAGTGAGCGTCAGAAAGTCCCCAAGAACAAAAGAAATCTACTTTTTGCACACAAATCCATGTAGAAAGCTTGCACGACATGAACAAGAGACCAATTGGGTACAATCTCCCCCCATGCCTTGTGTGAACGCTCCACAAAGCATGTATTTAAGATATTAATCATCTTCAAGCTCAAATAATAGCCCAAATTACAAAATAGCACGCTTTAGCTTTTGAGTTTGCTTTTGTGCCAAATAGAAATAAAGCTAATGGGCGCCCAAGAAGTCAAGCGTATCCAAATACAATGTCCAAATACAAATATCTAAATCGTGCGCCCATGCGCATACAAAAATAATAAATAAATATCGAGCACCTTGATAAATAAGCGCGACAAAATATAGGCGCCATGCCTAAGGTATGCGCCCATCAAAATATTGATGATAATTTGAATACACGCTATCCTCCAATGCTTTCCACTGCCACCGCTGCTATCTCTACACATCAACTGAAGCATTCACAATCATTAGTAAAATAATACAATTAAACCGACAAAAGTGAATACCTAGCAATCTTCGGCTACATAAATAAATTGGTTAGAAATCAATCCTAACCTTAATTTATCACAAGTGCGCACTCTAAACTCATAAACGTTTATTAATTTAAATATGTATTTTGCAGAATCACCCGCTATGGAATCACCCATGTACACACTAAATTAACAAAACACTCAAAAAGGATAGGCATCCCCATCGACTTCTCGCACAAAGAATCCACTTTGTGTATGAGCCCCGGTAATAAAAGTTTACGGAATCCATCGTAAAACCTCACGAAATCCACCATGGCACGGAATCCACCGTGTAATATGCCTCTTGGCATCATACCTCCGAGGTGGGATAGCAATTGTCTTCAATTGCTATTAGCTCAATGTGGAGCTAACAGAGTGGGGAAAGCATTTAAGTCTCTAGCGTGCATCCATTGGGCCTCTTCAACAGGATGGTTTTTAAACTTGACCAAATATCTAGAATATCTACGACCAATTCTAGTGGTCATAAAGTCAGTATCTATAATAGTTTTAGGTTCAAGGATTTCAGTCTCTTCATCTAGCAAAGGTGGGTTTTCATAGACAGGGTGTACAGGTAATTGGTCTCTAAAGAGTCGTAATAAACTAATATGAAAGGTGTTGTGAATTTTCCAATGTTGTGGTAGTTCTAGTTTAAATGCATTGTCATTGTCCATAAAATCTAGGTGCTAATTTCACAACTGGGTGTTTATCTACACTTTGTAATCTACGTTTTTCTATTTTTAACCAAACATAGTCATTAACTTTAAAATTCATAGCCTATCTTTTCTTATTTGTTTGCTTTGTATATGATTGCTGGCTTTGGCAATCATATCTTTAACTTCATCAAAAATAGTAGCGTGCATGTTAGCAATATCATCAGCAGTTTGAATCTTGTTTGATAATGGTGTAACATGTGTAGGCAATCTATATCCATAAATAACTTTAAATTGTGCTTTCTTTGTAGCTATGTGTCGTGTATTGTTATATGCAAACTGAAGTAAATGTAGATATGTATCCCATGTGTGTGGTTTTGAAATAGTGTAAGCACGTAAAAGATCTAAAATAGTACTGTTAGTAGCTTCTGTTTGACCATTAGTTTCAGGATGAAATGCAGATGAAAAATCAATCTTTGTTCCTAAGTTAGCAAACAAAATAATCCAAAAATTATTACAAAATCTAAAATCACGATTAGAAATAATAACTTTTGGTAAACCGTGATTAGTAAACACAGTTTTCAAAAATAATTGAGCTGCTTGAGATGCAGTTAGAGTTTTCTTGCATGGAATGAAATATGCTTGTTTGCTAAACCTGTCTACAACAGTCCAAATCATATCATGGTTAGCTTTAGTGTTAGGTAAGCCAGTGATAAAATCCATTGAAATTTGTTCCCATGGTCGTGATGGAATAAATAATGGCATTAGTAAACCATATTGTTTACCATGGTGTCTTTTAACTCGTTGACAAACTAAACATTCAGAAATAAAGTTAGATACATCAGTGTCCATATGTGGCCAATAAAAATCTTCAGTCAATGTACACAAAGTAGATATAATACCTCTATGACCTTGATATGGAGGACAATGAATCTCATTCAAAACAAAAGATCTAAATGGAACTGTCACACATGATCTCTTTTCATAAAACATAAATCCATTATTGTAAGACATTGAATCAATAGGAATCCAATTATTTGCAACTAATTTATTCCAATCAGCATGAAAAGTAATATCCTGATGATAAGTATCTTTTATAGGGATAAGGGAATCAAATGATATCACAGAAATATTATGAATTGTAGGTCTTCTACTTAAAGTGTCGGCTACAACATTCTCTTTTCCTGGTTGATATTGTATAAGGGGATGAAAACTTTGAATGAAAACTGCCCATTTAATATGTCGGTCAGATATTTGGGGTTGACTAAGGAGATGTCTAATGCTTTGTTGGTCAGTTTTAATCATAAATTCAAAACCCATTAAATAATGTTTCCATTGACGTAAGGCTTGTACTATAGCTAGCAATTCTTTATCATATGTAGAATATTTAAGTTCAGATGGTTTCAGTTTACAGCTAGAGTAGGCTATGGGATGATTATCTTGCATAAGGACGGCTCCTATTCCAGATCCACTTGCATCAGTAACTACTAAAAATAATGGTCTATTGAAGTCAGGTAGTTGTAATGCAGGAGCATGGGTTAATGCATGTTTCAATAAATCAAAGGATTTTTGTTGATTGTTAGACCAGTTATACACAATACCCTTCTTTAAAAGTTTAGTCAAAGGTAAAGCAAGTAATGAGAAATTTCGTGCAAACTTTATGTAAAAACTAGCAAGACTTAGAAAAGAATGTAACTTATGCACATTTTTGGGTATGGGCTAATTTAAAATTGCTTCTATCTTTTTAGGGTCAACCTTAATATCTTTTGATAAAACAATGTGTCCTAGATATTCAATTTCTGTTTGAAAGAATTCACTCTTTTCTGGATTAGCATACAATTGATTATCTTTTAACAACTTGAAAACTAAGGACAGATGTTCATAATGCTCATTCTCATTTTTACTGAATACCAATATATCATCAAAGAATACTATAACACAATGCTGATATTTTAAGAATATGCAATTCATCATTTGACTAAATGTAGCAGGTGCATTAGTTAGACCGAAAGGCATGACTAGAAATTCATAGTGTCCAAATTGTGTTCTAAATGCAGTTTTGAATATATCAGATTTATCCAATCTTACTTGATGATAACCAGATTTAAGATCTATCTTACTGAATATGGCAGAACCTTGTAATTTATCCATAAGATCATCTACCTTAGGAATTGGATATCTATTCTTAATAGTAATTTTATTTAGGGCACGATAATCAATGCACATGCGATAAGTATTATTTTTCTTTTTCACTAATAAAACATGTGTGCCAAATGGAGAACTACTAGGTCTAATTAATCCTCTGTTAAGCAATTCTTCAATTTGATTTTGAATTTCTTTCTGTTCAATTTGGTTATGCCTATATGGTGCTTTACATGGTGGTTGTATACTAGGAATTAAATCTATTTTGTGATCTTCAGGACGTGAAGGTGGTAATCCAAGTGGTAAATCATCAGCAAAATAATCTTTAAATTGAGCAAGAAATTGTTTATGCCTAGGATGCATATGTTTTTCTTTAGCTTGAAGTTCATTTACCCATATTAAATAAGATTTACTACTTTTACGTAATGCACGTTTAGCTTGAGTATGAGTAAGTAGTGGAAGATTATTAGATGCATGCATACCATGCAATGTGATTTGTTTTCCTTGAAAATAAATTTTAATTAAATGCGTAGAATAATCTATGTCAGGATTATACTGATGACTCTAAGGTATACCTAAGATAATATCACTAGACTGCAAAGGTACAACTAGGAAATTTCTACGTTCAATATATTCACCAAATTTAATTTCTAAGTTATGCACTTCTTGTGTTCCATTATATCTTGTGCCTAGGAATGCTGCTTTAATGCGATAATGTGTAGAAATAGTTTGTAAATTCAATTCTTTCACTAACTTTGCAGAAATAAAATCATGTGTGTTACCATCATCATTTAAAATAATCTTTTCTTAGTCAGGCATTTCCTCACGTTCTTCTTCTTCCATTGCTCCAAGATAATTGATATGAACAGGTGGCTTTTTCGATTGACAATTGGCTACTAGATGTCCAGATTGATGGCATTTGTAACAAACTATGGGTTTGGCTTTAGATACATTGTTGGTAATGGCAGGAAGTCTAGGAATATTGGGATTTGGCTGTGAGGATGGCTTAGGGTTTGGATTGGTATTTGATGGCAAAGCAGGTGGTCATGTCCAAGACTTACGGAATGAAGATGGAAGAAAACGACTTTGATTGAATCTTCTAAATTTTGAATTGAATTGCTTGGAACCATAGTTACCATTAGTTTGAAATTATTGTGGACGCTTGTCTCTTCCGCGAATCTTGTCTTCAGTGTCATGAGCCAAAGAAATTGCATCTTCAAGGGTTGTTGGCTTGAATATATTGACTTCATCATAGTAATGTCCAAGTAGACTGGACATAAACTTGCGTTTGTGAGTCGCTTCAGGTACATCTTCGAGCATGTGTAGTTGCAGTAGGACATTCCAAAAACATTCAATGTATTGGAAAATAGGTTCGCGATCTCTTTGCTATAGAAGATCCCATTGCTTTATGGCTTTTTCATGGAATTGAGGAGGAAGGAAATTCTGCAAAAACTTCTTTTGGAAACTCTCCCAGGTAGTGGGACAATCAATGCTCTTGCGAACCACAATCCACCATAGAGATGCTCGATCGACTAAATGATTAGTGACACATTTAATTTTCTCTTTCTCAGCATATGTCTCTTCATGGAAGTACTCATCAAACTCACTGATAAATGCAAGTACAGTCTTTCCATCTCAAGCTCCATTGAAAGTACGAAATTTGAAGTTTCTTTTACTTATCTTTGTTTCTTTGCGGATGGATTGGGCTTCAAGCGTCGCATCAATGGTACATCGTATAAGATCTTCGGGTTGCAGTCCATCTTTGTCGGTGGTAGATCATTGCAAATTGGCCAATTGAACTTGCAAAGCTTGTCGGGCTCTTCGTTTTTCATCAAGCTACATCATAATCAAATCTAACTTTTGTTCCATCGTTGGTTCGGGTAAATCACCTTCAGCCATAAAATCGTCCATGTTTTATTCCGTCATCTTGTAAAGTCCGAAAGACCTCACACTCTCGAAATCTGATTAGCGGGATGAGCGTATCTCAAAGGCGGGTATACAAGGCTTATAAATTTTGTTCGGCTTTTATAGTCTTCCTCTTTTGCAATTGCGGTATTCGTTGTCTTCATAGAAGTTGCGTATAATCTTCATATGAGCTGCGTATGAATTTCTATGTTTGCTGAAACTGGTTCAGCAAGTCTGTAAATAAGAACAGGGTCTTCCAGAGAGCAATAAACGATTTCTGTGCTTCTGCGTGTGAACAGACTTTATGGGAGTGGTTGGAATAAGTCTGTAGTGACTTCTGTGACTTGCAAAACTTGCAGGAGTAAGTAAGCTTGGAGGACTTAGTAGACTTAGGAATTTTAAAGCTTATGTAACTAAGCTTTAGGAAATCTAACTATCAATGAATTCGATTTAGGAGGGGGGCGTTTTTCGCCGCCATTGCTAACGTCGAGATGTCGCTATTGCTGATTATCAAATTCTTGGGATTAAGCTTTCTTATTAAGCTTAATAATAAGCTTTTTAACCTTTGAATTAAAGCTTTTAAGCTTTTAAGCTATGAAGTCTTATCTCTATTTGAAGACAACTTGATGTAGGAGATATCCACGTGGTCCTCTGCCTCCTCAGGCTAGTCCTTCGCGATCAGAGAGTGCAGAAGGGAATTCTTGACCACCAGGAATACACCCGTATTGACCGTTCGCGATGAAACTGACTATAGAGCTCGATCGTTCTAGGAGCTCCGCCTTCGTGCAAGATGGTAAGCGATTGGAAGCTCTCGATCTCAGCTTCACTCTGATACCACTGGTGCACAGATCGGATGCCGTAAGCGCGCGTAGTGAGCGTCAGAAGGTCCCCAAGAACAAAATAACTCTACTTTTTACACACAAATCCATGTAGAAAGCTTACACGACATGAACAAGAGACCAATTGGGTGCAATCTCCCCCCATGCCTTGTGTGAGCGCTCTATAAAGCATGTATTTCATATATTAATTATCTTTAAGCTCAAATAATAGCCCAAATTACAAAATAGCACGCTTTAGCTTTTGAGTTTGCTTTTGTGCCAAATAGAAATAAAGCTAATGGACGCCCAAGAAGTTAGGCGTACCCAAATACAATGTCCAAATACAAATATCTAAATCGTGCGCCCATGCCCATACAAAAATAATAAATAAATATTGAGCGCCTTGATAAATAAGCTTGACAAAATAGAGGCACCATGCCTAAGATATGCGCCCATAAAAATATTGACGATAATTTGAATACACGCTATCCTCTAATGCTTTTCATTGCCACTGCTGTTATCTCTACACATCAACTGAAGCATTCACAATCGTTAGTAAAATAATACAATTAAACCGACAAAAGTGAATACCTAGTAGTCTTCAGCTACATAAATAAATTGGTTAGAAATCAATCCTAACCTTAATTTATCACGAGTGCGCACTCTAAACTCATAAACATTTATTAATTTAAATATGTATTTTGTGGAATCACCCATGTACACACTAAATTAACAAAACACCTGAAAAGGATAGGCGTCCCCATCGACTTCTCGCACAAAGAATCCACTTTGTGTATGAGCCCCAGTAATAAAAGTTTACGGAATCCACCGTAAAACCTCACGGAATCCACCGTGTAATATGCCTCCTGGCATCAAGTAAAGACACGAGACACGCTAATTAAGATATGTCTCGCGGTCTTGAACATCACGACCAATATCATTTTCCATTTTATCTATGTTACGACAAACACTTGGTTTTTGTTCTCATTCTCTTTTTCTTTCTTAATTTGTTTGAGAAGGGATTTCTTCTCTTGTAACTCAATAAAATTAACGTCAACGAAAGTTTTGGTTTTCTCCTCCTTTCTTTGCGCTCTTTGTTTTATGTTCTCTCCCCTTTCTCTTTCTTTCTTTGTTACCCCTCTCTTTGTTTCTCTCCACCCCCTCATATTTTCTCACTCATTCTCCTCTCTCCCTCCCTTTCTCTCTCTTTCCCCATTTCTTTGTTATCTTTCATGTTTATTCTCTCTCTCTCTCTCTCTTCCTTTTCCTTTTTTTTTCTCCCTCTCTCATTTCCTCTTTTTCTCTTTCAATGCACCTCATTCTCAATAAAAGAAACAAAATGAAGAAGAAGAAAGAACAAGAACAAACCAAGAATAAGATGGATTGTTCGTCTCCTCTCTCTCTTTCTTCCTCAATGCAGCTCATTCTCAAGAAAAACAAATAAAAAGAAGAAGAAAGAACAAGAACAAAAGAGGCGGATGGATTGTTTGTCTCCTCTTCGCGACAAATCCTCTCTTTGTTTCTCTCCACCCCTGCGTGTTTTCTCACTCATTCTTCTCTTTCCCTCCCTCCCTCTCTCTCTTTCTTTGTTATCTTTCATGTTTATTATCTCTCTCTCTCTCTCTCTCTCTCTCTCTCTCTCTCTCTTCATTTTTCTTTTTTCTTCTTCCTCTCTCATTTCGTCTCTTTCTTCCTCAATGCACATCATTCTCAACAAAAACAAACAAAAGAAAAGAAGAAAGAATAAGAGCAAACCAAGAGGGGACAATGTACTCACCGCAAAGACCTAAGGATGGATTCTTTGTCTCCTCTTTGCAATGGCCCCTCTTCTTCCTTTGTGCACTTTCTCCTCTTCTTCGCGAATGGCGACAGTAGTGGCAATGACAACGAGAAGCTCTCCTTCTCTCTCTTTCTCTCTTCCTCTCTCTCTCCCTCCCAAAGGCACGATCTCTTTCTCTCTCTCTTTCGCTCTCTCTCAAACTCTCTGCAGCAAAATACATCGCTCGGGTTTTGCTCACTTTTTTTCTCTGAGTATCATCGCTATTTGCGTCACATTTACGCAAATAGTAACACCGCTAATGCAACTGCTCGTTGCTATGCCTCTATATCCTTGTAAGTGGTTAAGTTTCACATCCATAGTTGTCTTGTCATTGACTAGTTTCTTCTTTCCATTCTACTCCTCCTCCATTGGATCTCTTAAGAGATGCCATTTGTTGGTTCACTCTTTGCATGCACGCATATATTTAGAGGGAGAGTGGTCATATGCCACGTGGGAGATTTGTTTCCTTAAAGGGGGGCCTCAATGGCCTCTAATGCCAAGTCCACATTCTCCTTCTACACCAAGTTCACCCCCTTCCTTGTCACTTTTCAAAACCAAATATGACCTATATTCATTTACTTCATGAGAAAGGGAGGGAAATGGGGAATGTATCAAGGATGCTTTTACATGTGGAGGGTGGGTCCTCTTAGAATGTTACAATTTACAAAATATTTACTTAAAGAGAGTACCTATTATCGTACATACAATGTAACTTGAAATTTAATCCAAACATATTTGTAATGAACAAAATATCTATCGTGAAGTTAAGTGATGAGAACTCACTTAATGTTTACAAAAAACCAATTTTGGTAGAAAACACAAAAGCTGTTAGCTAAAATATTTGGAGGGGTTCTTGAACCGAATTACATGAGTTTGCAGTTGTTATAAGTAAATATTTCGTAAAGTTCAAGGTTTCAAACCTCCTTTAAATTTTGAAGTCCCTTCTCTGAAAGAGGCTTTGTGTAGGCCCAAGTTTGTAGCTTGCCACAAATCTCAAAACACAATTGAGCGTTTACAAAAAACGCCAAAGTTTGTAAATCATAGCCTTGTTTGCTACATGAATGGAATCTTGTTTTGCTGCGTGGAATGCAAAGGGCATAGTTTGGCTTCCCTTGTGTGAAAAGTCTTTAATTTTCATAAATCATTTTACATTAAACCTTGATTTTTCTTGATATTGGACTCAACTTTTTTGAGTTTTATCATCGTCGATCATGCCCATGGGAGTGGGGACAGCGAGACCCCACTCCCCCACAAGAGCAAGGGTGGCGGGGTTTTCTTACCCCTCAATCCCCCTTACTAATTTCTAAACCATTGACAGAAGGTTGTGCTATCTCAATGCAAAGAGGGTTAATGCATGCGATTCGGACCTGTTTACGAGGTTCAAGAGCCAATCAGCTCTGCGATTGTGTGACATTGTATTGATGGTTGATTTTGTCATTTTATTAAAAACCCTTGTGTTTGGTGAGTAGGTGCAACCCCAAAGAGATGTTGTTTGCATAAGCTTGAATCGTCTTAGCCCCGATTGGCCTTGGTGCGACGGGGCTCTTATGGGGCTTAAAGGGACTCAAAAGGTGTGATGATCATTACGTATCTCGCGAGACTTGGGTCAGCACTTAGCGTAGCATAGTGTATATGGGAGGGATGGGATAGCCATTGCTAGACGGCACGCGGAGTGTTTTGGCTTTGGAAGCCGCGGGTGTTGGAAGGTGGAACGATTGTCGTGTGCGACAAGACCACTAGTAACTACGCTAAGGCTAAGTTCTAAGGACATAAAGTAATACATTTGTCGATTTGGCAATCGGGACACGTCACGCCCTCGGGCCCCATGGAAAACGCAGAAATGGCATTGAAAACGACAGGACGGCTTTGAACTTTGAAGCAGGCAGCCGACCCATCTGAAAAACGTGTCGGAAAAGGAGCTGGCAGCCCAATTGGAATAAATTGAAATTGAAATTGAAATTTAAAAACAAAAAGAGATTTTCTTCCTTTTTTAATGGCTTTCCCGTTTGAATATTATCAACAGCAAAAAAATTGCAGCACCATGTCTCTTGTTGCCCTCCCGAGTCTCCTCAGAAAGAAAGAGGAAACTCTCGTATACAGAGTCTGCAGATAAGCGGCCCTTCGCCCTCCCGCCCTCCCGACCTCCCTCGCGCGCCCCCTCCGCGGAACATGCAAACCCTCTGGGACGATGATCAGGCCTTCATAGAAGCCTTCATGGCCGGCACCCAGCCCGACCATCACGCCCCGCAGCCTGCCTCTGTGGCCGCCCCTGGAGACCACACCCGCCTCGCTGCCACCGCTGCCATCTCCGCCACCGACGCTGACGATCACCTCCAGCTCCGCCTCCAATCCCTCGCCGAGTCCGGCCCCGTCTCCTGGACCTACGCCATTTTCTGGCAGCTCGCCGCCGCCCCCACCCCCACCCCCACCCCCGCCCCCGCCTCCGGCCCCGACACCACCAAGCGGGATCCTGTGCTTGTCTGGGGAGACGGCTACTTCAACCCCCATGCCGCCGGCCCAGAATGCGCTCGTGCTGCCTCACAGGTGAGTGAATCCGATCGCCAGCTGAGAAGGAAGGTGCTCCGAGAGCTCCAGATCTTCGTCGGTGGAGAAGGTGATGATGGATTAGGGTTAGGGTTAGGATCGGATGCTGCATTTGATGCCGATGTGACAGACTCGGAATGGTTCTACCTGGTTTCCATGATGAATTCTTTCCCCATTGGCTTTGCAAGTCCTGGCAGAGCCTTTGCCATATCCCGTCATGTATGGCTTACTGGACCGGATTATGCTCACTGCATGCATTGCCCGCGTGCGCAACTCGCCTTGAAGCTTGGCATCCATACTATTGTGTGCGTCCCGACCTTGGGTGGTGTGGTGGAGCTCGGTTCCACTGTTGTTATCCCTGAAACTCTAGGGTTCTTAAGGAGCATCAAGAATGTATTTCCTGACTGCTTGTTGAAATTTGAGGCATTGCCCTCTGGCCACGGTTTCCCTTCTGCCATCTCGAGTGATCCATCAACCTCGGCACTGGCATATAGAGGTAAGTCTATTCATGGCCTTGCTTCCAGCCACATTTCTAGCAATTCTGCTTCTTCAACACACCTGCAAAGGAGGTTTTCAGGAGAAGCATCCTGTTCCAATGCTGCAAGTGAGAGCAACCAGGAGCGTCCATTTAACCAAGAGACATGGAAGGCTGCACCATCAGAGAGCTCTTATTGGAGTCAAAGGAGTGAAGTTGGGGATACTGCCGTTTTTCCCGAGCTCAGGATGACATTAACTGAGACACAATGTTCCAATCAGAAAGGGAAAGGTGCGGGAGCGCAAGGCCATAGCCAGTCTACTTTGACAAACATGTCAAAGCCCTTTGAATGTTACGGGGCTATGGCAGTAGGAGCTTGGGGATCAGCTTCTTACCAGAATGTGAAGGGCCCAGAACTGAGCTACAATAGTTCTATGGATACCGCAGTTATCCAGAGCCACAGCCATAGCTACTCAATGGAAATGCCAGAGGTTCATAGCTATTATAGCCATGGGGCCAAGCTGTCAGGAACATTGGAAAGCAAGAATCTTTCTCAAGTTTCAGAAGTCAACGGTTGTAATCCGGGTCAAAAGTCTGTAAAAGGCATTTCCGAGAGCCAGCCTGGAAATGTAAGGCTGCAGGGAACAGACAAAATGGGACAATCAGAAAGAATAATTGAAGAACCATCTTCAATGACAAAGGGAACTGCAGGCCCTATAGAGTTGGAAGATGTAGAGGTAGACACCTACATTGAGGAGAAAAAACCAAGGAAACGGGGGAGAAAGCCTGCGAATGGCAGAGAAGAGCCTTTAAACCATGTTGAAGCTGAACGCTTGAGACGAGAGAGGCTGAATCAGCGTTATTATGCTTTAAGGGCAGTTGTACCGAATGTGTCAAAAATGGATAAAGCTTCATTGCTAGCTGATGCTACAGCATATATACAAGAGCTCACGGGCAAAGTCCACAAACTGGAACTTGAAAAGAAAATGCTTCTTGGGCAAGTAGAAATAGCCAAAAAGAACGTGCTCTCATCGACTACAGAATCTCACTTCTCAGATCAGAGACACTCTCTTATGGGTTATGTAGCAAGAGGTCATAGTAGTGCTGCTGGTGGTCAGTATAAAGGAAGTACTCCTGTGCCTCCTTGCCCAAGGTGCAGTTTTACAGCAAGGGTGCATGTTGTCCCTGGAAGGGAAGCCCTTATAAAGGTTCAGAGTCCTTCACAAGGCTACCCTGTTGCGAGGGTCATGCTGTTATTGCGAGAGCTGCAACTGGAAGTTCAACATGCAAATGTATTTACAGTCCAGAATTCAAATCATCAAACAATTGTTGTCAGAATGAATGGTTCCAAGTTATATACTGAAGATCAGCTGACAGCAGCAATCATCCAACTAGGAGTCCAGTGCATTTGTTAAAACAAAGGCCTTCTCATGCGTTCCTTGTGCATGGGTGTGGAAGCTCTGGCCAGGGCATCTAAGCTGCTACTGCTATCTGGTAGTGTCACTATCCACATGTAAAGGCGACACACCTTTAACTTTTGGGTAAAAACACCCTTGAAGCATTGTAAAATGTTATGCAAGTAAACTGGAAGTGTCTTTTCACCTCCTGTCCTCATCTGCATTGGCTTTCTTGGATTGTTCTCAAGATTTACCTTGCCTGATCTAATTTGCATTTGCAACTATCATAGTTACCTGGAACGGGGAATGGGAATCGGGAACAGGAGCCCCTGGAACGGGGGGAACGTCCAAGGTGTAGGAACGGGAAGGGGGGGGGAACGGCACATGTCTTAAGTGCCCTAAATATGCCCTACATGACCAAGTTGTCCCAAAGAATGTCCCTCTAATTGCCCCAATACCCCTCAATGTTCCAAATTGACCCGAATGTCCCAAAATTGACTCGATTACCCCCATAGCTCCAAATTGCTCTGAAATTAGACAATATAAATGGATGATTACCTTGGAATTGAGAATAGGTTGAAATTTGATTGTGATTTGCAAGAGTTCATAATGCATCAAATTTGAGCTTTGTATGGACTCCTAATTGGCTTGTGGGTTGTCTTTACACTTTGAATATTCAATGTGAGAGAGAGAGAGAGAGAGAGAGAGAGAGAGAGAGAGAGATTAGTGTGTGCACATTAGGCAGTGGAGATAGGTGAACATGTGGTAGGAGTGTGATACAAGCAAAAAGAAAAGACGTGGAAAAATGTAAATTTTTGGTCAACAGGCCTAGAACGGCCGTTCCAAATAGGGAACTGCAAGGAACGTTCCCTAGTCATTTCACCTCCTCCAAGGATTTGGAACGCGTTAAACCGTTCCTACAGGCCGGAACGGCCGTTCCCTGTTTCTATGGCAAACTATTAAGTATCCTGGTAAGTGCAGACCCAATGAGGCAATAAATTTTCAACCTTGGAGACTCTGTGAGATGCACAAGTCAATGGTGGTAAGATGAAGGAAAGCCAGTCGCACTATGCAAGAGGACCCATAAGGTCCTTCTCTGACACCTCCAGCATTGAGAAATTTGTTGTCTGGCCAAAACAATTAATGAACCAAGCATTGGCAAAGAGAGTGAGTAATACCAAGCTCCAACTTGGAAATGTGCTTCTCTCACTCTGTGTATCTCCATGAATCATGTATCTGCTGGTGTATGAGTCATGCTCCCAATGTGAGGAATGTCAAGCTCCAACTTTGTTTGACTTGGAAAAGAGGCGATGTTTTCACACCTATCACACCACTTCCACTTATAAGTGTAGCTGCTAGCAAAGTGCAGATGGAAAGCTGAGAATGTGGTAAGGGATCGCCCAAGGAAAGAGGCGAACAAGAGAAGGGATGGCTCGAGAACACACCAAGTTCCTTAGCCATGAAAGAAGCACCTTGTACTGTTCAAAGTTAAAGAGCAGGCACATCCCGATGGCAAGGGAGCACCTACTAATTATATTTACATGAATTGCTGGACTCAGTAGCTACGGCAATCCACAAGTGGCTCCATTATGACTGCCTGGTTGGTGGTCAAGCGCGCACCACTGTGCAACTGCAACAACAACTCAGGTCCTTAACACACACTGATCCAATTTATAGTGTATAGCAGCTGTTTGAGAGAGAGAGAGAGAGAGAGAGAGAGAGAGTTAGAGTTGAGCTGAAGTGTGAGTAGAACCGTTTGCCACCAATGTTGTTCACATCGAGGAGCCGTATTCTTGAATCCGTCTTCCGTATTACAGTTACTAGACGTCGATATTGGAATGGTTTGCAGTGAAACAATGCTCTTAGAATGTTCTAACGTCTCCTACAATGAATCCTTGCTCTTGGTTGTATTATGCATAGTGCATCACACACTAGGGACTTTTATGATTGTTTTGCATGACTTCACCTTTGGATGACTCGAAAGTGTTTTTCATGCTTAATTGTAGTGCATTCAATCTAGGGGATTATCCTTCTAGGGTAGCTATTGTTATAAAGTAGCTCCCAACTCTTGTAAAATTCAGCTCTTGTAAAAAATAAAAAATAAAAAATAAAAAATCCTTCGCTTTTCCACAAGTAGGCTTTTATAACTTTTGCAATTTTGAGCTTATTCCTCTTGGGTTTTCCCATGACAAAATCATGAAGTATAATAAAATAGAAAAGTGTTAATGTACCGCTTGTGCGGGCATGTGCAAGTACATGAATGTATGTGTCTTACTCTTTCTACATCTCATCTTTTCATACGTTCTTTGCTCTACATGCTTGTACTCATGTTGGGAAGTAGATCCCTCAAAATGCTTTATTTGGTCTACATGCTTGTACTTTTGTTGGGATGTAGATCCCTTTAATCATTTGTGTTCCATTGCTCTCTATATTCATCTTTTCACAATGTCTTTGCTCTTCATGCTTATACTCCCCTTGTGATGGAGGTCCCCCAATTCACTCTCTACATTCATATTTTCACAAGGTCTTTGCTCTTCATGCTTATACTTCCCTTGTGATGGAGGTCTCCCAATTGTATCCCTTGAACTCTTTTGATACATTAAAAATGTCTACCAATCAATCTCACATCATGCACATTTTAACTTGGGGTTGGCCTTTGTAGTCAGTTTTCTTTTGGTAGCCATATAGGACTCTTGCCCTTTATATTTGGGTTCACTGCCAAAAACATTGGTTTAAAAAAGATAAGTGTGTAAATGTCAAAATGAGTAGCCTAGGTGGTTTCCATGTAGAGATGAGGACTTAAGTTTTAAAACCCATGGGGCGTTGGTAGGTCATGCCTTGTAAAACCATAAAATGGTACGTGTGTGGGCATCCAAATCAAAGGCCAAAGTTGCTTGAACCTTTCCCTTTGCATAAATAGAGATGGCTTAGAAACCCTATGGGGTGCTTGTTGGGTAGATCCCTTGATAAGGGCTTAAACTATATGGAGTCACTTGGTGGTGAGATGTTCTCAAGTTGTTGTAGAGCAAGCAATGGTGCTACATTGTAGCTATTTGGACCCATACATTGCCTACTTTTAACTAGGGATTACTTCCTATTTTCTAGTTAAAAAATACAATAACCAACCACATCAAGATTAGACCCCTCTATGTGGGACTATCCTTAATCAAGTAGTTAACCTTGAAAGATCACATGTAGCTCTTGGTCTTCACTTGATGCTTGTAGCATGCAATTTTTTGATTAAAGTGTGTGCATGGGTGCATGTGCACTTGTGCACACATGCACATGCTTGTTACTTTAAGACAATCAATCCTTATAGTTAGAAACTATTATTATGATTTGGATGATACATTTTTGTGATTGAATTGTGATTTTAGATTGAGTTCCATTGCTTTGTTGATGGACTAAATGCATTCAATGAATCAAATAATAACTTAAATTTTCTATGTTAATTTTATTAGCTTTTTAGACTTAATTTCTCTAGCCTTTAAAAGTCTTTCAAGGTAAATGATACCTTCTAATATTAATTATTGTTCACTTAGTGGATTAGGATGTAGTGCTTCTCATCTTCTCACTACATTTACCCTTTCTTATTAAGGGGTATAACAAGCATGGTATTCTATTTGATTTCAAAGCACTACTTAATCAAAATATTGATCATGCTAGGTGTTATGAAAGTATGCATTTAGTCACAAGGTTATGTATTAAGTTTACATACCATTGATTGATGTTTAGTCTTATACCATTTTAATCCAAGGACTTTATAATGTGGTTTATCATAACAATTTTCCAATGCAATGCACACATTGTGATGTTTACATTATGGTTTCACATGTGTGCTTGCATGTAAAACTTGAGGGTATTATGTGTTCATATGAGCTTTGTTGTTACAATCCCCCTTAAAGACACCACTACCACCTTATGAGCCTTGTATGAACACAACTCATATGAACTTCAATCTTACAATTCCCCTTACTCACACCATTACCACCTTATCTAGGGCATGCATATAACAAAGGACCACTGAGAAACATGTTAAAGTTTGTGATAAGATACCTCTCAAGGTGGGACTTTGTCACCAAAGTTTAATTTGTCATGACCTTATTCAAAGTTGGTAATGAGATAATATTAACTAAGGCTAGTTTAGTGTAGGGAACAATTTTCTATATTCAAAATAATTGAGATTAGAAAATATCTCATCCCTTTCACTAAGTAGCTTGTAAGAAGGGCTAATACCATGTTGTGAAGTAGATGTTCCAGGCATATGGAGTCATGACCAAGAGAAAAGCTTACATTTGAGTTCAAGAGAGGATGTTAAATTCCTCTTGATCTAGAGACTTCACCATTTAAATATACCTCACATAAAATCCTCTAGGATAAGACTAACAAAAGAAAATCCATAATAAATTGTACAAACACCTCATCACAAACACACAAACATGCTTCTCAATTCTATAAAAGATATTTCAAAAAAGTAAATTCATAGATTTGAGAAAATTTCCTTCTCTCTTGTGAACTAAGACAATTTATAATGACATAATTAGCCAAACTTTACTTTTTGTGAGATTGAAATTAGGCCAACACTTTGAGGAAAGGGAGACAAGATTGAGTTTATACTAAAATATATAGAAGAGACCTTGGGGATCAAAATAGGATCAAGAAGATATGACAAAGAAAAACGAATATCCTAGATGTCTCATAGATGGGATGACCTAGTGGTTAACAATGATGGAATTGTACTAAAGGGAATATGAACAAACGAGGAATTAAGGGTCTTGGCTTAGGTGTTCCATCAACCATTCACCTACAACAAGACTATAACCGTTGTGGGTTGATGAAGGATGTCTTAATAAGGAACTTGGTCAAGCAAGACTTGAATGCCTTATGGTTAAAATGCATTACTAAGTACCTACAATGAACACATAAGGACTTGGACAAAGATTCAAAAGTGAAGCTCAATTGCACAGAACCATTAAACATTGTCATCAACTATGGTACCACTCTCACTAGACCGACATATATGTCTAACTACAGGCTCAAAAGAGAAGTGCCCTCCAAAGCCAATACGCAACCAAATCAACATCAAAGCATCCCAAAATTTATTACAAATATAATATTCTAACACTCCCAAAAGGAGATGAATCTCTTGTAAAATTTCCTTAATTTTTTAAAAAAACTTTAAATAAACACTCGAGACCAAATGTATGTAAAGTGATTTTATATTTCTAATGCAACACTAGCATAATAAATGCAAACTAGGCATAACACTACAAAAATATTCTCTAAGATGAATGGTCAATGCAAAAGTTAATCATGAAGGCTAGGAAGTGGTTTGTGCAGACAAGGCTCAAGGAGATTAGGTCTAAATTTTAGTTTAAGTTTAATAAGTGAAGTAAGGAGCTAGAAATTTTCAACATATGCCACTATTTCACACATGCTACAAATATCTTAATGCTAGGTTTGATCTACTATAGTCTATGACAAATCAACAAGTGATTGTAGATCCCTAATAAGTAAGAAGAATAATCTCTTTCTTTGTTTTCTTTCTATATCATAGAAATGGGAAAACCCCTACTTCAAAGACCTTGCTATAGCCCTTTAATTAAGCCCCTAACTTATAGCAAGCATTTCCCCTTCTTACAAATGACAAGCTTCTCCCTACTTAAGCAAGCCCTATGCTTGCATACATCAAAACCCATGTATCAAAGTCTCTTTTTGAGCATCTGTTAACCCCAGTACAAGACATAGAAAAAGGAAGCAAAAGAAAAATCAAGAAAATTTAAAAATGTGGAGAAAAGTGGAAAAGGCGGTTCGATAGAAGGATAAGAGGAGAAAAGGCCAAAAGCGCAAGAGTAACCTTAAAAGTCAAGGCAAAGGCAAAGACACATTTTAAAATGTAAAGACACCCCCAAATTTTTGTAAGAGAGCGCAAGGCTCCCTCCTTTGCAAGTTCTGTAGTAGAAAGTTAGCCACCGGTTCTGGTAGGAGATGGATTGAGGTTGCTTGAGCTCGCATCTCAGATCGTGGTGCTACCAATGTGCATGAGAGAGAGAAGGGTATTTGATCATGCATTGAGGTACGCTCACTACACTCGTAGGCTAGAGAGCACATACGGCTATGTGAGAGGTAGCCATTGACATTCGGCTTGAAACACTTGAGCAATAAGTGGTCCATGGGTCTTGGTAGTCGAGCAAAAGCTCACACATTTTGGTTCCATTTGCCGAGACCAACGGATTCAAGCCTTGATTACTTCGCGCTCCGAATCGAGCATTGGAGGGTTTTCCCCAAACTGGTGCTTGAGGTAAATAGGTAGGAAAAAAGGACATTTGATCTCCATTGCAAATAAGTATTTTGGATTTTTGAAGTTTGGATAAGTTGATTGGATTAGCATTAGCGTTAGCTTGTGATTTGTAGGCATTTAGATAGTAAAAATAAGGGAAGAGAAAGAAAACCACAGTAGGATTTTGTGCAATAGAAGGTCTAAATTGAAGAAAAACGGGGTTGAAATCTGGCAAAAAAGAGGAAAATGCATCCAAGGAGTGTTGGAGAGGGGGTCTAAAACCGTGAGAAAGGGTGAAGAGAGCTCATTTTTAGCTTCTGGGCTTTATGAGAGAGAGAGAGAGAGAGAGAGAGAGAGAGAGAGAGAGAGATATGGAGCTCTAAGACAAGTGCACCGATTTGTAGGTTTTCGACTACTCTAGGTACACAAAAACTTTCCTTAGCACCTAATCATTTATTTTGGAAGCCCTCAGGACACTTAGCATCAACCACGGAGGTCGAACGAATCAAAATCTTGCCTCGGGGTCATTTGCGCCATCCAAATTAAATGAACGTCATGGAGTTCGATTCCAAAAATCGGACCAAGACTCGGATAGTCTATGTCACTCAGACACCTACAACTCATCATCCGATGGGACATCATTGGCCCAGACGCGGACTACTCAAATAGCCAGTAGACTCAGACACAATCAGACTAGAACAACTAGACTCATACAGACTTGGACCGTCTGATTTGGATAATCGACGGATACCAGACTCAGACTCCGATCGGTCCGATTTTCTCACTCAGACATACCCAGAATCGGTTAGACCGATTCTGGGAACTAGAAATCTAATAATCGGACACATTGACAAAAATTGGAAATTGATTAGTCCAAAGACCATGTAGAGCTCAATTAGAAACAAGGCAAGACCCCTATAGGTATCTAGACACATCGCACGGCTCATAGAGCCTCCAGACTGCAAATATTGTGACTTAGACACCTAGGCAGTGACCTCAAACAAAGCCTCTTAGACCACCCATTGGAAACACCTTAAAGGACCCAACCGAACCTCTTGGAGTGACCACCACTTGAGGGAGTAGACTAGAAAAGTGTGTTGCATCACATTGTTTTCATCACAGTCACACACTACATGAATAATCACTTGAAGTGCACTGAGAAAGAAAAAAGCCCGATTTCGCATTGCGCACGAAAAGAAGCACCCCACGAACACTTGAGTGCACTTAAATTTGAGGATTGGCTGAACTAACAAGAAATTCACATGCAAGATAAGCAACCTAATTGAACCTACTAATAGGAGAAGACCCTCAAATCTCAAACGCATGGCCAAGGCTACCAAGTATCACAAGCAAGCTTCTTGGAGAGTGAGGAGACCAAAACAATTAGGGACTCAACCTTACTTGAGTTGATCAATTTGATTGACAAACTAGTGGACCAAGAGACCGACTAGATGTCAGGACCAAGCTCCAATCATGAAAATGACCAGCTTGACTTGGGAGAGTTTCCAATCCGAATACAACACATGATCAATTGATACGATTTACAAACCAAGATGGAGCATCATGGTAGGCCAATTGAGGATATCATAGCTGACCTTGAGGAAGAGCGGGGATTGGCCAAGAAGGTGCTGCAGGGCATAGCTTCTTACAACTAGGAAGAGTGAGCTCAAAGGTGGTTGAGGAGGTAGGAGAAATAGAAATGCAAGGGGTCCAACAAGTTTTAGCACTTGCCAATTTGAATAGGACAACACCCAATGCGGAGAGGGAAAGAACGCTAGAAGCCAATCTCACATTGATCAAGCTTCTCATGAAGAGACTCATAGACAACACGGTTGTCTGCAGGGCAGAGCGGAGCGGCCCTAGAAACTTCATTGCTAGCGGGACTAAGAATCACTCCGAATTCGAGGAGCCAATCAAAGATATCTGTAGTTTTCTAGCAACTCGACAAGTACCAGCCTGACAATGACCCATATAGCTTTGTAGAGCAATTCGAGCAGCTGTGCGAAGGCGAATGGCCTAATAGAACTTGCTCAATGTGTGCGAGCTTTTGGTCTTTGTCTTAGAGATAAAGGATGGATGTGGTACACCAGTTTAGATGAGGCGGAATGTAACAACTTCAATACTCTCAAGAGCCTCTTCATTAAGAGATTCTCTAAGGTGGGGCGCTCGGATAAACTCATGGTTTGATTGATGAATGTTAGTCAAAAGGACAAGCATGACATTAGAGATTACGTCACCCATGTGTGGAGTCTCTTTAAGAGAATCCCAGCCAGCAAAGAGTGACCTAGTGAGCAAGTGGTCTCCACCATATTCATAAGCCGAATTAGGTGTGAATAGCTCTACAAGGCCTTGGTAGGCAACTCAAACCTTCAAAGGGACGTGCTAGCTAGGGTATTTGAAGAAGCCATACGTGTAGATGATCTGTTCAAGGAGAGGAGCTGGAGAGCCACAAGCTGAGATAGTGCAACCTCTAGAGCCTCAGAGAGAGCTACCGCTGCTAGAGAGAGATCTAGTCAGAGAGTAACCAAGAGAAAGGGAAGAGTGTTGACCCGAGCCAAGAATTGGTAGATATAAAGCTAGAGTTGGCCAAGCTCTAGGAAATGATTAGAAGACTTGCGCAACCTCACATGCAATGTGTCCATTGTGTGGAGGGAACCACCTCCCGGCCGAGTGCACGAATCCTAGATCCAGACCTTGTGCCAACTGCAGTAGATTTGGTCATGATGCTATGCATTGCCGATTACCAAGTGATTACCATATCTGTAGCTTCACAATCAGCCATACTACTTGGGGAATAGACTACTGCAATTTGGAAGGGGAGCTCCATTAGCTCTTCCAGTGCCTAATGATACCAAGCCGGCTGTCCCTAGAATGGACATAAACCCTATAGGTATACCTAGACTACCTGCACCCTTTGTGATCCATCCACCTAGTGACACTCCAATACATTATGTGTGGAGGAGCCGAATGAGGAAAACACATACGTAAACCCTTATGTCTCTTGTATGAAAACAATGAGGGCAATCCCATCTTAATGAAATTTAAAGCAATACCGATGATGGTGTTAGGTTGGGGAAGGGGTAGAGGCCTAGGAGGGCAAAGCCAAGACCCAATCTCATGCTGGACTTGCGGCCACCCAGGGCATATCTCATCTCGTTGCCCCCAAAAGAGAACAAGCTAACCTAGAAAAGGCCGATTTGAGATGCCCTGAGTGTGGAATCTCTCACTTATATGCCAAATGTCCCACGTAAAAACCGTTTACTAGCTTAGAAATCGTGCCTTCTGTACCTTTAGGGCTTTTTAGAGTAGAAACGCTTGATGGTGAGGCCACTCCCATATTGTTGAATGTCATGTCTAGGGCATAAACAAAGCATGCCACTATCTCATTGTTACGACCTAGCAACCTAGATGCAACCTTGATATAGGAAAGAAGACTTGCCGAAGGAAGACAAAAAGGGCTGACACCAAAGTGACACTAAAAATGGACAGTGTAACCACACTAACGAGAGGGAAGCAAGTGATGGATGTAGAGGCTAAGACTTCAACACCTAAAATAGTGGAGAAGAGGAGTGCCAAGGTTAGGGAATATCCTGATCCAAAGCGCCAATTGGAAATAGTTGACAAGGTTAAGGAGTAGGTGAAAGAAGCCCAATAGCATCTAAAGGATGCCGAGCCCATCCTAGAAGACAAGGTCAATGAGTTCTCTAGTGTAAGCACGTTGGTATCACTGACACGCATAAAATCAAGAGATGCATTTGGACCTCACATAGAATCACAAAGACAAGGCTTAGATGCCATTGGTAGGCAAGCTACTCAAGACCAGTGGCAAAAGAGTGTAGGCAAGATGAAAGGCAAGTGGCTAATGGCCTACTTATGACATTGCTATCGGCTCTTAGAACATTGTATATGGGGGATCTGCTTAGGCAAAGCCCTTCATTATGGCGAGAATCAAAGCAATGAGTAGAGGGATCTAATGAGCCAGGAGTAACCGACTTGCATGAAAATGATGTAGGCACATAGATAACTAGCATCACATTGAACTCAATGCCTAAGTCCTTGCATGTGAATGCTTTCTGGGAATGCATGAAGATGCATTTAGTCCTACCAGTGTGGCAACACTAGGAGATGTCACGAGAAAGGGGATTATAGACACGAGAGCAGGAATAAGTGTACTTAGCCATGCAGTTCTGCAAGCTTGGGGCAACTCACCAATGGTGGAGACCATAAGGTTTAATGTCACACTGGCTAATGGCATGAAAGTTAAGCCATTCAAAGTATTGAAGGACTAGCCCTTGAAGATAGAAGGTGTCCAGTTCACATGGAACTTCATCATTATGAAGGGAGTAGATTATGATATTTTGCTAGGTAGACCACGGATGAGGAATGCACGGGTAATCGAAGACTGGGGTAACGGCCTCATATTCATTATGTAACAGATCAAAGGTAGTAAGAGTTGAGATGGATACTTGAAAGACCATGTCGGTCGACTTAGATGCCATCTCCTCTATCTTGAAAAAGGAGACACCCAAGCCAGAAATCCGTGTGGACCTTGACAAAGTACATTCCCTGCCCTGAAGATGAGCGGGATTGGATGCATGTGTTAGCCACCATCAACCTACCATTTTCGGATGAGGAAGAAGATTATAAGTAGGCTGCAAGGATAGCATGTGACTTCCATAAAGCCACTACACCTTAGATTCCAAGGGGTAAGATCCTACCATCAGTGCCACTCTGTATGATGGCCAAAAACCCTAGTAGGCCCTTTCTATATCGCATTTTAACAAACTTGAACTCTAGGGGATTCTTGATTATCCAACAAGGGAGCTAGCTAGTCACCTAGTTGCTAATCTCAAACTGCTCCAAGATCTCATGGATGAACCGAGATGGTGATGGACCAAAGTGCATGACCTAAATGTTATGTACAATTAGGCACTGATCAGGATGGAAAGAGAGTCACGAATAGAGACCTAGATGACGACGAGCAGTCAGAAGGTGGAATTTTAGATGATGAGCACGAGAATTGCTATTCCTCGAATGAAAGCAGTGAAGAAGAGGTCGAGACGATAGAGTACGAACTGATGGCCGAGTAATTGAACAAATAAAGGTGGACTCCAAGCCGCAGAGAGCCAACACATTTAGAATTGAAAGAGGAATCTTAAAAATTGAATGCAATTGCACTTGGCTGGATCATTTAGGTGTGATGGACTATGAGCAAGTAGGGCATCCAACCAAGTGTCACACCTCTCTTTAGGATGGAGTTAACCTCAGAGCTGCGACCACCAAGGGAAACTCCATCCTCTAGTGAGGGTTGTGAGTTCAACTTGGAATCAGAGGTAAGCTCTAAGAGCAATCCAGAGATACCTCGACCGCCTCTAAAACCAAACGCACCAAGGAGGACATGCTAGTCCACCTAAGGTGCAGACGATTGAAGGAGAAAAAGAGAGGACAACCAAAAGGGTTGGAAGTCGAACAACAAAAGAAACCCTAGGACCTACCAAAGGGCTTCACTAAATTCGAGAAATAGGATAGGGTAGTGATCTTGTTGGGTGCAAAGAGACAAGGATAGACAAGTGAACCAATAGGACTTGCCAAAGTCAAGGAAGTCGACTTAACAGGGGAAGGGGAGAAGCCTTGCGACCCGTGTCTATAGTAGTTGACGACCTGACCAAGCAAAAGGAGGCTAATCTTATTGCTCTCTTGCGAGAGTATATAGACATGTTCACCTGGCCTCAAAGGAGTCGATCTGAGGGTCATAACACATAACATCCGACTCCTAACACAATGCTATTAAAGCAATGACCTTACCCGTGATGAATCCAAAGCAAGCGCATGTCGTGAAGGAAGACATCGATAAGCTATTGAAGGTAGGATTCATCTAGGAGATTGAGCATATGGACTGGGTGTCACCCATTGTGATCATCTTGAAGAAGAATGGAAAAATCTAAGTGTGTGTGAATTATAAGAAAGTGAACGCCATGACCAAGAGAGATAATTATTAGTTGCCTTACATGGAGCACATGCTTGAGAGAGTAGCATGAAAAAAGGCCTACAATTTCCTGGACGGCTTCTTAGGTTACAACCAAGTTCAAGTACACCTTGATGACATGCATAAGATGATGTTTGCTATGGAGTGGGGTGTGTTCGTGTACATAGTCATGCCATTTGGGCTGATGAATGCGCCTCTGCTACCTTTTTTCAATGTTGAATGTGCGCCATCTTCAAGGACATGCTTAGACGAGAATTAGAAGTATTTGTTGATGATCTATGCATGCACTCTAGCTAGAAAGAACACCTGGATAAGCTTCGCACAATCTTTGAATGATGTAGGCTCTCGGATCGAAAAACTGCAAGAAGGAAAAATGTGGCGAGAGACGAGGGGAAGATGATAGAAAAATACGACACTGGTTCCGGGTGGTTACACAAGCGGCACATCCTAGGGATGTGCAACTTTGGAGGGGATAGGGGCCCTGAGGTTTTGTGTCAAAAAATGAAACCCTCCAACCATGGCACATTTCGAGGTATTATATGTTTATGGGTAAAGAGAAAAGGTGACCAAGTTTTGAGTGTGGGATCACTCTTAAGTTGTTAGACTAATAAATCACTCCAATTAATAATGCATTATTAAGTGCTTGCATATATATACTTGGAATCTATAAAAGGCTTATGTGTCTATGGAATTGGAACAAGAGAGGGAGGAGCATTCTTTATGGTTCTTTACATGATTTTTGGCAAACAAATGCTTTCGAGAGGATGAAAGAAACAAGGGGTAAAGCAAGAAGAGGATGAGAGAAGAATGTTGGAAGAGGATGCACAAAGATGATGCTAAAAGGATCAAGGAGACATAGGGTTTTACTCAGACTACACTACTTGCTACGAGACTAAGATTATCTATACAGGGATGCCTATACTAAGACTATTGATGCCTTGAAAGAGCCTAACGTTGATGAGATGGACATTGCATGTGTAAACTTTGTGAGTGCTTATGAGGAAGCCTATGATGCTCATGTCTTAGTTCATATAGTGAATTAGAGAGATATTGATGAATTGATGTATGCACATGTTACACAATGTGCAGTCTACAAGAAGGTTCAAGAGGTAGAGGATATCCATATAGATGATGATGGATGTGTTGCTACATATTTTGAGAATGATTTGTATGCTTTGAAATGAAAGTATATTCTCTTTTATGCCTTGATAGGAAATCTAGAGGCGCTTCAAGATATTGAATGCCTAGATGTTTGAGAAACTTTGAGTGTGATGGATTAAAAGAGATAAGGGATGTTGCTATGTATTTTTGCATGGTTATGTTGCAAGTATGTACATGGATGTTCAAATTCCTCAAGTCTAGAGGCCTTATGATCTAGGAGGGGGTTCTTGGGTTGGATATACATGTTGAGAACTTAAGAAATCACATCCAATGTAGCCTCTTTGTATGGAGAAGTTGGGATAAGGATATGAAGGTTTGTTGAATCCCATAAGCATAGTGGTGGAAAGTGCTATCTACCCAAAAGACTATAAAGCATTGTACTTGCCTATCATTTGTTCAAAAAGGAGACACAAATAGAGCAGAGGAACCGAGAGCTCAGTCATGCTCTCTATCTTCCATTCATTATTCCATTTTTTTTCTTCACTTATTAAAGAGTAAGTTATACATTGGATTTAACTAACCATGACTAACTCTAGTTAGGTCACATCGACTAACCCGGCTTATTAAATATTCCACGCTTGTTGATACAGCTCGACACAGCTAAGACATTGGCGGTCAAACACAAGAGCTTGAAGTCTCAACACTCCCCCTCAAGCTCAAGATAAAACTTGTAAACCAAGTAGTTTTTGAAATTGATTGAACTTATCTTTACCTAGAGAATTGGTAAAGATATCTGCTACTACCTGCTCATCCGAATTCACACGCATAAGATCCACTTTCTCTACAAGAACCATCTCTCTAATAAAATGGTAGTGTAACTCAATGTGTTTAGTCCTGGCATGATAAACTAGATTTGTTGCCAGGAGTACACTACTAAGTTTGCCACATAACAAGGTCACTAGAGCATTTACCTGTATGTCCAAATCAGTCATAAGCTTAAGTAGCCATGCAATCTCACATGCTACCAATGGAGCACCCCTGTACTCTACTTCAGTGCTAGACAATGCAAAAATTGGTTGCTTCTTGCTGCTCCAGTTGATCATTCCACTTCCAAATCCAAAGCCATAACCACTTGTAGATCTACAATCATATGAGCATCCTACCCAAGCAACATCTGTGTATCCAACTAGTGACAAGGGCCTATCTTCCACATAAAACATCTGTGTATCCAACTAGTGACAAGGGCTTATCTTCCAGATAAAACATCCCATAATCTATAGTGGACTTTACATATCTCATAATCCGCCTAACAACATCCAAGTGTGGCTCTTTGGGCTTCTGCATGGACTGACTTATGAGACAAACAACATAACTCAAATCAAGCCTAGTGATGGTTGATCCATATAAACATCCTCTACTAAATCACCATAGAGAAACGTATTCTTAACATCCATCTGTTGCAAATTATAGCCTTTAGCAGCAGCCAATGAGATTACTATTCGTATGGTTGCCATCTTGGCAACATGGCTAAATGTTTCCTCATAGTCTAACCCATACTATTGAGAATAACCTTTAGCAACCAGCCTGGCTTAGTACCTCTCTACACTGCCATTTGACTTGCATTTAATCTTATAGACCCATTTGTAGCCAATGGTATTCTTTCCTTCTGGCAGTGGCACAATATCCCATGTTTTATTTTTGGCCAAGGTTGATATTTCCTCATCCATAGATGTGCACCAATTTTAATCCCATCATATGTAGTAGGTTCTTTGACCTCTATCACTTTTATCATATCAGCATAATGCTTCAAAAAATAACCACGATAAGTCAGCCTATCCACCACAGGGTACGTGACTCTCTACAAGCGTCTAAGCTATGGTGCACTACTCAATTACCCTCTCTCATGAGGCAGAATGTACCTATTCTGCCTAGTGTCAGACGTGTACACAGTCGAAATACCAAGCTCACTATCTAGATTGTTAGCTCAGTCATAGCCTAAAGTCATCTTGCTAGGTGTCATCACACCATATGTATCATCAAAAGCTTGTTCTTTTCCTTTGTTGTCCACCACATCATATCTCCCCCTCACTGACATAGTGGTGTTAGTGGATGGTGATCGCCAATCTCCCTGTCCATGGAGATACTTACGTACCACTAGGGCCTGTCAATGCAATACTCTGCTACGAATCAACTATAGAAACATGTGTAGAAGGCATATCTAATGGCACTGTAGCCAGTGATACATACCAAGATGCCATCTCATCAAAGATAACATCTTTGCTGACTAGTGTCTCTCGAGTAGAGGGATCATAGCATTTATATGCCTTCTTCTCCTTTGTGAATAACCAATAAAGACACACTTATGTGCTTTCGGATCCAAATTCTTCCTCTTCTCATCAGGGATATGCACATAAGCAAGATAGCCAAATACTTTCATGTGATTGATATCAGGCTTCTAGCCATACAACTTCTCAAATAGCATCATATCATGAATACATGCAGTGGGAGTCCTGTTCAAGATATACATGGCTCTCATAAGATCCTCAGCCCAATAATAGAGTGGCATCTTCTTCTCATTCATCATTACATGTGCAGCTTCCATTAAGACCCGATTCTTCCGTTTACCATTTTGTTGTGGAGTGTAGCTGCATGTAAGCTGTCTACGTATGCCATTTTCATCCAAAAAACTGTCAAACTCATTTGGCACATACTCCCCACCATTGTAGATCTCAAAAAAGAGATATAGTAATCAAATTCCTTTTCAACTTGCCACTTAAATTGCTGAAAAATACAAACACCTCATCCTTTGTTTTTAGTATATAAACTCAAGTATAGTGACTAAAGTCATCAATGAATGTCACATAATACTTAGATCCTTCCATAGATGCATTATGGGATGCCCACACATCAGAGTGAACCAACTGCAATAGTGGCATACTATTTTTTACATGCTTGACAAATGGCAACCTTGATTGTTTACCAAACTAACAAGCATCGTAGACATGACCAATATCCGTGTAAGCAAACTTGGGTAGACCTCTAGAAAGATGTTTTTTCTGCATCATTTTCAGCCCCACTGAATATTAACATAACCCACTCTTTTATTCCATATTTCTTAATCTCTAATCGTGCCAGAGCCATGGACAAACATGGCTGATTTCAACTATGGTAAAGTGGCATCAAGTGTAAACATCCTGCCATTCCTATGACCACGAGAAATCGATTTGCAACCATTACTAAACTCCTCAATGAAGTAACCATGCTCATTAAACCTAACATGCAAATTCTACTCAGCCATTTGGCCCACAGAAAATAGATTTTTAGTAATTGACAGGACATGCAATACATCATGTAAGTTCTTTTTCTTGCCATCATGGATTACCAAAGGTACTTTGCCTTTATGTTTAATGTTATGCTGTGCATCATCCCCTGTGCATACATAGCCATTTCTCTCAGGAACCATATCAATAAACCAGTCACCGTGAGGCATCATATGATTTGATGCCTCTAAATCAATATACCGAACAACATCCGTAGTAGACTTCTCAGCAGGCTGTCTTTCACATATGTCATGGCAAACAATCTATCCCCAGAAGCATCATCTGTCTGACTAGACGATGCATAATGTCCATGCTACTTGCGCTTTTGATTGCCCTACTTCTTCCAATAGTCCTTGGAAATATGATTGTACTTTCCACAGTAGTGACAATCCTTATCCTTATTAGGATTGTCAAATGGACATTGTTGTTGTGCCAGGAGCCTCTGCCTCTAGGGATAGATCTCCCCCTACCTCTGAAATTTTCACCTCCTCCTGCATTTGAACCTTGCTAGTTATTATTGCCATAAGATACATTTTGCTAGCCTCCTCTGCCAAAACCAAAACCTTTACCATGGCTGCCATAGCCATGTTGATTCGAATAAAAGACAACATCCTTGCTCTTGGAGCTACTAGAGCCTGTAGTAGCCAAGCCAAGTTTAACTTCCTCATGAATAAGCAATGCAATCAGCTCATTGAAATCCAACATTTTAGCCCGCATAGAGATGGAAGTATCAAATGACTTATATTCAAATCCGTCTTAATCTCTGTGACATACTTTTGTATAGATTTGCATTTTCTCTCCATGTTGTTGAATTTCTGCTTTAGCTATATCTTCCTGGCACTAGTAGTCATGCTATAATACTTGATCAATATGTTTCATGCATCTATTGGTGACTTGCAGTTCATGATCTGCATTACCATAGCATTCGAGATACACAAAGATAACAAGTGTAGAACCCTGTGAGCTCTTTCCAACCAAGCTCGGTGCGCTCGTCTTTGATCAGCTGTAGGATTCCTCTTTGGGATTTCAGGTTCAGCTTCAACACCTATCACACCAAGTCCCAATATCCTTTACTTATCCATGCAAAACTTCCATATGACATAAGTGTCAAGATTTCTCCCCACTATTTGGGTTATGTTTTCGGTCCTGTCTACATTTGCCATATTGTAACAAACAATGGCTAGTCAATGCTTGACTTTCTGCAAGCCAAAAAGTCTAACTGACCAACTGCAATCTTTGATTGTTTATGACAGTTTTCTTCAATTAATTGTTTTCTTTAACCAGGGCATTTCATCCCATTAACATCTCAAAACCATCCACAAACATGTGGCATAACTTGTAGATACATCGGTCAACACATAGACCATGTAGTTGTTGAAACTCTGTATCATGCAACCTTACTACAGTCAATCAAACATGTAGTCTAAAATCTGTAGAATGTCAATGAATAGTAGCTCTTTCAAGGCTAAAACTGAGATGTATACATGTTAGACATGCTTTAAAACATTCAAGACATTTGCTATTTCATGCAGGAGTCCATACATAATCATATGGGCATAGTTCAGTTCATGTACATCAAGTACATATATCAAACATCCTGCTGCTTGCAGATTGCAATCAACCAATGCACAGCTCAACCAAGGTTTATTCTAGCTCAAAAGATCCTCAAACCACTTCATACATATACTACTATGTGTAGAGATCAATATATGACCATGCCGATATCCATAGATGCTTTGTCTTCAAGAGCCAATACCATAGAGTACATTTACTATTTGCAAACAACCAAGACCATATCAATATATTTTTTAAAAAGCTCCAAATATTAGCATAAAATCCCCTTCTCAATCCACAAGACATTTCTCAAGTAAATGCCAAATCATGCATCTCACTAGAGCCAACCAAAGTCATGTTGTGCTTCAATATAAATCAATACTTGTTGCCAATAGTTTATGATAGTTTTTTATCGTAGGCACACACTCTCAAATTTGTATATTACAGCACATAAATCTCTATCCAAATTGAGAAAATGAAGCACTTGAATCAGCCCACATACATCTCATAGCATAGGCACAACATCCTCAAAGTGTCCAACATCAATTATAGCCATTCGGGCATCAAATGAGCATAGAAAAGGAGCTCGAATCATCAAGACAAGGGGTTGCCCTATTTTACATAGCATGTAGAGTGTTATTCACAATCTAGAATTAAGTATATGGTCATCAATCTCAATACCAAGTGTCAATATTTGATGTTAGGGTTCATTGCCATCACTAACTACGGGTGTCACCAAGTAAAATATTGAGCTAAAGTTGAAGTGGAAGAGGACTGAACTGGGAAGGATCAAATCTAGAAAGTTGGCGTGAATTTGCACTTGGTGTTCCTAGGACTGACCAATAGAAAATAATGGATCATAAGCCTCAATCAAGGCTATATGCAGGCTAGGATAAGTCTAGACCAAGTCTAGAGCAAGCCTCCATTGCAGACCAAGAGAAAAGGAGGTTGCCAATCTCCATTGTAGACTGAGGTGAAGCTGCCCTATAAAGTGAGCTGAAATCTCACTCTCTTGAGCTTAACATAAGCTCAATGAATCCCTGCAAGGCATCCACAAAACCTGCTCTGATACCATGTTCACAAATGAGACACAGATAGAGGAGAGGAACCGAGAGCTCAGTCATGCTCTCTATCTTCTATTCATTATTTCATTATTTTTCTTCACTTACTAAAGAGTAAGTTATACACTAGATTTAACTAACCATGACTAACTCTAGTTAGGTCACATTGACTAACTTGACTTATTAAATGCCCCACACTTGATGATACAATTGGACATAGCTAAGACACTATCGGGGTCACACACAAGAGCTTAAAGTCTCAACATCATTTGAATTAAATATATCATTGTACTTTGTCCTTTCACTTAGTGTCATTGTCCATACACACAAGATTGTGTTTATGAGTCCAAGCTTCCATCTTGGAACCTAATTCACTTGTGTGACAATCATTATCTTTAAGTTTATATCATCATGAGTTTAGTCTTTGTGTTTCATCCTCCATAGCCATGCTCTAGATCCATGCTTTTCAACATGGTATTAGAGCCATGGTGAGCATGGCTCGGCTCAACAAACTTCTCTCTCATCTTCGCTTCACTTCTGGGATTCAAGATTCAACTTGAAGATTCAAGAACAAGCTAGTATCTTTTGATACTAAATAGTGCTGTTTAACACTAATGCTTCTTGTGTCCTTTGACACAATCATTTTTCAACTCATTTATTGATTTAACATAAGAGATTTGGTGCTGATTTTCAGCCATGGAAATGTCAAACATGAATATTTTTAAAATGGATGCCCTTCATGAAAAGTACGACTCTTGTTGCTCATTTACACTACATGAAATACTTGTTTGATCTATTTGCAGGAAGAGATGGAGCTGCCTACATCCAAGTGCAATCAATGATTTCATTTGAAGATTTTGAAGACATTTTAGCTACCTCGCTCATCATGCAAATCTCAAAAATGGTGATATGTTTGCTTGAGGGGGACATGAAGACTAATGCAAGAAAAGTCAATAAAGAAGAAGACAAGAAAGACCATGAAGAAGAAGACCAAGAAAAAGAAGATCATGACGATAAAAAGATCAACAAAGAAAGAAAAGTGGATTACATCATTGTGAAGAAGGAAAAGAAGATCTATGCGAAAAGAAAATCAAAAGCTAAAGTCCACAAGGGCCTATCGAACCTTGACCCAAAATTTTACTAGATCTTTCTTTTGTGTACTTGCCTATAATGCTCCTTTCATAAGCTTGTAAAACTCCTCATGTAGCCTATACACCACAATCTCTACACACTTAGTGAGGCCTTGTAATAGCCCCTGGATGTTTTCCATGTTTGGGTGTACCCCCACTTAGCAAGATGTTTTGTTTTTCCTACAATAGCCTCTGGATGCTTCACCTATTTTGTGGTATGCCCATACTTAGCAAGGTTCTACTCATGACAGCCTCTGTAAACTTAGTGTCTTTTTTTATGATTGTGATTGAAGAGGGGTGTTGAGGATTTAGGAAATCACACCGAGTGTAGCCTCTTTGTATGGAGTAGTTGGGCCAAGGATATACAAGTTTGTTGTTGAATCCCATAAGAAAAGTGGGGGAAAGTGATACCTACCCGAAAGACTATAAAGCATTGTACTTGTCTATCATTTGAATTAAATAGATAATTTTACGTTGTCCTTTCACTCAGTATCATTGCCCATACACACAAGATCTTGTTTATGAGTCCAAGCTTCCATCTTGGAACCTAATTCACTTGTGTAATAGTCATTGTCTCTAAGTCTATGCCACCATGAGTTTAGTCTTTGTGTTTCATTCTCCATAGTGATGCTCTAGATCTATGCTTTTCAACAATCTAGTGAAGCAAGTGCATGTCATTTTGATCTATGATCTAGGTGGGACACTTGCCTATGCACATGATCATAGAAGGAAGACTTGATTTTCTAGATGTTTGACCCGGTGGTTGCATAAGTGGCACATCTAGGGATGTGTAGGTTCGGAGGGAGTGGGAGTTCTGAGCTTTTGTGTCAAATAATGAAACCCTCCAACCATGGCACATTTTGAAGTATTATATATTCATGGATGAAGAGGCAAGATGAGCAATTTTTGAGTGTGGAATCACTCTTAAGTTGTTAGACTAATAAATCACTCCAAATAATAGTACACTATTTATTACTTGCATTTATATACTTGGAATTTGTAAAAGGATAAGGTATGTATAGCATTCACATAAGAGAGGGAGGACCAATATTTATGGTTCTTTAACATGCTCTTTGGCAAACAAATGCTTTCAAGATAATGAAAGGAGGAGGTTTTGCCATGTAGAGAGGAGTATTGATGAAGAGAGTAAGGTAAATAGAGAGGAGACATCTAGCTTATGTGAAGAGGGAGAGGAAGCTTCCACATAGTAGTCTAGACACAGAATACAAAAACCAAACAAACCCCATGTAAATACAATAGTATACCAAAGGACCCTTGGAGAGATCCAAGAGAGAGGGAAGGAGAGGGCCAATGGACATCACCTTATGTTATGAGCTTAGCTCAAATTATTACACTCCTTCCTATGATAAATGCACCACAAGTGCAAGAAGCAAATTTTTAGGCAATGGCCTTCCATCTTCTTCTTTGATAGTCTACAACTATAGTAGAATTCACTCAACGAGTACAATGTTGGCCTTCAACTAGAGCTAGAAGATCAATGAGCATTAATGAGACTGTGATCTAAGGGCTAACAATAGTCTCAAACACTATTATTTATAACTGTAAGACATAAAGCTTAATTGAGTTGATTGTTGATGACGATGGGGAAAATAGAGCTAAAGGAGGAAAGAACACATACCAGATGAAAGGATGGAACCAAAGCCTTCATAAAGAAACACATCTACTGAATAGGAGAAGGAAGATTCTTAGCAAAGTACAATTGTGATAGGTAATAAGCATGAATCACCCATATCAATCATCGAATAGCCCTCATCATAGGGTCAAGGTGGCATTGACTTAGCTTTAGTAAATGGAAAGGTGGTTGAGCTTAGATATGGAGATCTAGATTTTGCAAGGAACCTTTCATGTAAGACACTAGCTGCATTATACGAGCAACTATAGGTAAAGCAAGAAGAGGATGCAAGAATAATGTAGGAAGAGAATGAAATAATGATGCAAGAAGAGGAGCTAAAAGGATAGAGGAGACACATGATTTTTCTCAGACTATACTACTTGCTACCCAAGCTCAGATTAGCTACATAGAGGATGCCTATGTTGAGACTATTGATGCTTTGTGTAGCCATACGACAAAGCATACCTTGAAAGAGCTTGAAGACAATGAGATGGACATTTCATATGTAGACTTTGTGAGTGTTTATGCTCCTATCTTAGTTCATGTAGTGAATTAGAGAGATATTGATCAATTGATGTATGCACATGTTACGCAAGCCACACTAAGGTTCAAGAACCAAAGGATATCCATATAGTAGATGATGAGGGATGCAATGCTACATAGTTTGAGAATGATTCCTATGCTTTGACATATGAAAGTATGCTCTCTTCTTATGCCTTGACAGGAAATGTAGAGGTGCTTCAAGATATTGAATGCCTATATGCTTTTAATGATGCTTAGAGTGTGTTGGATGCAAGTGATGCTTAGATTATGTTAAATGTGGAGAAAAATGTCAGCAAACAGAAGTAGTTGCCAAAGAGAGTAGGGATGTTGCTATGTATTTGTTCATGGGCATGTTGCAATCATGTATATGGAGGTTCAAAAGCCTCAAGTGTATGAATCCCACCCAAGCCTTATGATTCAAGAGGGGGTTTCTTGGGTTGGATATACAATGGAGTAGATACCTATCATTTTGATATATGATCTAGGTGGATGATTGCTTATGCACATGATTGAAAAGGAGCTAATTATTTGGGTATTTGATTTGAGTGGTTACATAAGTGGCACATCTATGGGATGTGCAAGATTAAAGGGGATGAGCAAGTTCTAAGTGTAAACTCACTCCTAAGTTCTTAGACTAATAAGACACTTTGATTAATAATTCACTATTAAGTTCTTACATGTATATAATTGAAATTTGTAAAAGGATGAGGTGTGTATGGCATCGGCATAACAAAGGGAGGACCACTCTTTATGATTATTTAGCATGCTTTTTGGCAAATAAATTCTTTTGAGAGAATAAAAAGAGGAGGTTGTTGCCATGTAGAGGGGAGTGCATAAGAGAGTAGCGTGAAGAGAGAGGAGACATCTAGCTTACTATTAGAACTTGAATTCCACTGTATATTTAGCACTATTTTATGCATTAGAATTAGTGTGCATGTAGTATTTTGGATTATTGTATGATCAAGAATGAAATATGATGGGAGATAGTGCCCTGAAATGGCCGTTGATGTTTGATCCTATTGTTCTTTGGTTGTTCCCTGAGTATTAATGTTGTTCTTTTTCAAGTTATTCAACTAATGATGGCTATGGTGATAGTAAACAATGTAATATTTGATGGACAACACTTCTATTTTGCTGAATATGATATGTGCTTCATGTTTAGATATATTTCCTGAATGTTATATGGTATCAATAGCTGCAAACTTATTTAGGATTTTTTCTGCAATACTGTGGTGTTTTCAGGCAAAATAATGTGTCTTGATTGTTATGGCATTTTAAGAATCCATAACACTTTGGCGATCCCTGCAAGTCTTAGAAAAATAATTTCTTGATCTAGGTGTAGATCTGGAATCAATTCTTGAGAGATTTAGGTGACATGAATGTTGATGGCATTGATGATGTATCAAGAGGCACCTTTTATGGGCAGCATTTATGTCAGAAAATTACCCTTATCATTCCAACCCTATTCTTACTAGGAGCAAATCACAAGAATTAAGGGAGGCATTAGCAAGGCAACAATAGCAAGTAGTTTTTCTTAATGATGCAGAGGTTGTTACAACATTAGGCACGCTAGATGAAGAACAAGCTATACTTGATAGTCAGGGTGATCAGGATGTGGATCCCTCTAGGGGTACAACAATCATTTATAATTCTCATGCTCGTTCTGAAGAATCTTTTCCAACTCCTCCAACTCTTGAAGTTTCACCTAATGTTTTGGAAGATGAGGAACAATCATTACCACCTAAAGATCAAGACTCCTCCTAAGAAGGCACTCAAAAGATTGCAACATATAGTGCTTGGGAAATCAGTTTTAGTGAGAGGTATAGCCCTTCAATCTAAGAAGTCTATAAATTTTAATCATCTGCCGCCATTGTGAAGGCCTCATAAGCCGAACATAATGAATCCAAATCAAATTGTTAACCTGAAGATTAGAGCCTCTAAGTTTTCAAGAAAGAAAAAATAAGACCCTGAATGTCATGTGGCCCAGTTTGAGACTAGGTGGACAGCAAGTGGATTCAACCAAATGTACGGGGATCAGGTCAAAAAGCAACAATTTGCTACCACCTTCTAGGGAAAGGATATGGACCGGTTTGCCAGTTATGGTATGGCAACCTTCAATTCATATGATGATTTTAAAAAATATTTTTAGGAAGTTTCTATAAGGACAAAATTTCAAGAGATATTTTAAGGAAGATCAAGAAGATCAAACAAAAGATTATGTTAGTGGAAGACTATGCCCAGAAATTTAGGAACTTGCTGAACATGCTAGATGCTGATGATACACCTTCAGTGGAAATGCAAATCACCTACTTTATGAAGGACTTGAGAGGTAAGATTCGGAATCCTATTGCCAATGTTGAGATGGGTCAGAATGATACATTGGATACATTGATTAAGGTAGCTATGAGAGTGGAAAAATGACTTGATACCTCTAGATCTAAGAACAGTAAATATGTGGACTCTTCGGACTCAGATTTTGATACAGATTCAGAATTAGATTCAAACACAGATAATGATGATGAGGATGACTACAGCTTAGACTCAGATGATGATTCAAGTGACTTTGATGAGGATAACTCTAGTAGGAGGAGGCATAAGAAGAAAAAGAAGAAATCAAGATCAACGAAGACCAAAAAGAAGAAAGCAAAGGATAAAGATAAGAACAAGTCAAAGGACAGCAAGTTAGGTAAAATGATAAAACAAAAGCTAAAAGATTTGGGTATTTCTGAAAGTAAAAAGAAGGAAAAGCATTGTGAGATATGTCAGAGAAAGGGCCATGAAACTAGGACTTGTTGGTATAAACCTAATGTTAGGATGGCACAACAGATGTCAGTGATGTAAGCTAGACTGGGACCTACTCAACTAGATGCAGTAAATTAGATTATTCCCAATACCATACCACAGAGACCTTTCAAAAAAGGACCTAAAAGAATGCACGCTAGCCAGCCTTGGGAAAATTTTTAGGCACAGTAGCAAACTACCCAAACGGGAGCATGCCACTATTGTAGATGTCAAGAACACTTTGTTGGACCAAACTGTGAACTTTGGGCAAGGCATAGGATTGAGAGAGGAATGCTAGTAGCAAGGTCCTGCAATGACAAAAGACCTGCAGGAGCATCTCATAAACATCATCCACCTGCCTCGGTTGCAGCAATCCTTATAAAGTTACTTGATCAAGATGAGAAAAGGAAAGTCCTTAATGGTATAGGAATTGCTGGCTGGAGGAAAAATCAGCAAGAGAAGGTTCAAGAAGAGGCAAAGGATGTGTCAGGTAACATTAATGCTGCAAGTATGCATGTTCATTGTGATTGCTCTAATTGTCTTGAAATAGAAGAATGTCAAGAGGAACCAATTGTCTTAGCAATAACTAGAAGTCAAGCTAATAGGAAGCTTGATTGGCAGGAGTAAGAGAAGATAAGGAAAAAGGCAACAAAGCAGGTGAGAGAGATGTAAAAACTTGCTAAAAAATGTGAAGTTGATCAAGTTGATGATGTAGGGGATTTAGGTCTATAGAAATCTGAATTACAGGAGCAGTTTCTTGAATATCAAGAGTATGATCCTGAACAGTAGAATCAGTCTCCTGATGATCAGGAGCAGTTTCTTGATATCACACTTGCTAAAAAATTATAGCAAGGAGGCTCAAAAGAGCTATTCTGGGCTTTCGCAAAGTGTTCTTTGTATTTAACCTTAGAGAAAATTTTGGATCTAATACTGGGATTTAAGGAGAAGTAACTCCTGAAGATCAAAGAGAAGCAACAAGAAGTTCTTGAAAGTATAGCAGTTCAGGATCAAATAGTTCCTAACTGTCAAGCAATGATACCAACCCAATAAGAAGTGGTGGAATATCAAGTATCTACCATTCAAGTTGAGTATGCAGGTAGCAAGTATGATGATGTTCTGTTGGCAGGAGCTAACATACTTCCTGAACATACATATTTGGCAACTAAGCAAGAGGAGCTATTACCAGCCCCATTTTAGGTCCGGATGGCAGACCAAAGGAGGTTACAGCCTTTGGGTATTCTTTGAAATCAACAAATTCGAGTAGTTGGCCTAAAGTTTAGGGTCAATTTTTTGGTCTTGAGAATGTCAGAAATTGGGGATTCCTATATAATGCTTTTGGAAAGACCGTGGTGGTTTAGACTAGCTAAACTCAAGTAGAATTGGGGAAATGACTATGTGTGCATCCCAAGAGGACTTAAGGAAATCAGGTTATTCATAGTGAATAAGGTTATTTTGAAGAGTTCCTTTAGACCTGTAGTAGCCAAAACTATTAACCTTGTAGATGAAGTGAAAGATGATGAGGAGGAATTATTTCTTCAAGAAAATCCTTCTGTGGTTCCAATTTTTGAAATAGGTGTTGATGGTATTATAAAAGACTATCAAGAGCAACCCAATATGGCTGGAAATGTAGTCCAACAATAACAAATTGTTCAAATTACAGTACAAAATTAATTAGGGTAGAATTTGGAAGGTCTTCCTGAAGATCAGGAGTAGCCTATAGTTCAGGATAGGTCTAGAAATGAGTAGAATAAATTAATTCAGGACCACAGTACAACTTATTTGAAAGTTTCTCAGCAAGAAATACCTAACAAACAACAAATTGGTATGGATAGTTTTATGAACAGTTCTAGTATATTGGATGTAGAAGGGTAGAAAGCTATTGTTCAGGCTGAACTAAGATATGAGCATACAATGAGAAGATTGGCAAGTGTGGTTGAAGATGAGGTTTAGGATGTTAACTTGAATATAGAAGGAGAGCTTAAACCCATCAAGGTCGGTATTTTTGTGGACGATATTTTCAAGCAGGATCTAGTTCAGTTGTGTAGAGAATTTCAAGATATTTTTGCTTGGGATTATACAGATATGAAAGGATATGATCCAGCTGTGTGTCAGCACAGGATAAACTTGAAAAAGGATTCTAGGCCTATTATTCAAAAGAGGTATATAATGAATCCTAATTATGCTAAACGAGTCAAGGAAGAAATTGACAAGCTTTTGAGAGTTGGGTTTATCAAACTGGTTAATGAGATTACTTGGTTATCTCCTATTGTTGTAGTGCCAAAGAAGAATGGGAAGATCAGAGTTCGTGTGGATTGCACGAAATTAAATGCAGCTACTATCATTGATCTCTTCTGCATTCCTTTTACTGATTCTCTTTTGGATGATGTAGCAAGTCATGAGATGTATAGTTTCTTGGATGGTTTTTCAAGATATAATCAGATCAAGATGCATCTGAAAGATATGGATAAGACAACTTTCATTACAAAGTTGGGAACTTATGTTAGCACAGTTATGAACTTTGGGTTGAAAAATGGACCGCTTGAGTTTGAATGAGCTGCTCACAAAATATTTGAACCATATTTAACAACTTTATGGGAGTATTCAATGATGATTTTTGTGTTTTTGGCGGCAAAAGTGAACACTTAAAACACCTCAGACTATGCCTTCAAAGATGCAGAATCTTTGGCGTGCCATTAAATCCTTTCAAGTCAGTGTTTGCAACCAAAAGGGGTGTGTTGTTAGGTCATATCCTGTCTAAAGAGGGTATGAGTATAGACCCCAAGAAGATTGCAGTTGTTCAGAAGGCTAAGGCTCCAAGTAATGTGCAAGAAATTATGAGGTTTGTGGAACAGATTAAGTGGCATAGTAGATACTTAAGGTACCTATCACATATCTATTCTCCTCTTACAACTCTCACAAAGAAAGGGATGCAGTTTGTGTGGAGGGAAGATCAAGAGAGAGCTTTTAGTGTTTTGAAAAAGATGGTGGTGGTGGCTCCAATTTTGCAACCTCTAGCATGGGATTTACCTTTTCATATTTTTGTTGATGCATATGATTTGGATGTGGGAGTTGTTCTTATGCAGGATAAAGTGCCGAGTTGATACATACCAATTTATTATGCAAGCAGGAGATTGAGTATTACTGAAAGGAACTATTCTATCACTGAAAGAGAAGCACTTGGAATGGTCTTCTTGGTGTAGAAATTTAGACACTATTTATTGGGAAATCAGGTTTTTTTCCATGTGGATCATCAAGCATTGTTGTTTTTTATTAACAAGCCCCAATTGACAAGTAGATTGGCTAGATGGATGCTGCTGCTACAAGAGTTTGATTTTAAGGTTATTCACACCCCTGAGAAAGAGCATGCCATTGCTGATTATCTATGTAGCTTGCAAACTTATGAGTCTGAAGCAAGAATTTTTGATCAATTACATGATGCTAAACTTTTTGAGTTTTAGGTGCTTGACCCTGATTCATATTATGATCAGATGCTCCATTTCCTAAAGTTGGAAATTATGCCCGCATGCCTTTTAGCAGATCAGAGAAGAAGGTTGGCATTAAACAGTAGATTATTTCAGGTCATTTTGAACACAGTGTATAGAAGGGGAGTTGATAATGTATTGAGAAGGTGTGTTTGTGAATTTGAGCAACCAGCAGTGTTGCATGAAGCTCATTTCAAATTATCAGGTTTTTTCAAGAGAGATTACATGCATGAAAATATTGCGAGCAGGTCTTTGGTGGCTTACTGTGTTAAAAGATGCTCATCAATATGCCAAAGAATGTTTGCAATGTTTGAAGGAAGGTCAACCACTTGATAGGGATAGGGTGAAAGATCATCCTATATTACCACTTAAGTCATTTTAGAAATGGGGAATTGACTTTGTCGGGCCCATCAAACCAACAACTAAATGGACAAGTAATAAATACATTTTGGTTTGCACTGACTATGCTACAAAGTGGTAGAAGCTCATGCGTTAAAAGATAATAAAGTAGAAAGTGTGGCCAAGTTTTTATACTCTAACATTATGACTAGATTTTGTTGTCCTATTGAGCTGGCTAGTGATCGGGGAAAGAATTTCTTGGATAAGTGATTAGAAAATTGACTATCAGGCATATGATTCTACACAAGAAATGTACTCCATATCACCCTCAAGCTAATGGTCAAACTGAAAGTTCCAACAAGATTTTACTCAACATCTTGAAGAAAGTTGTTGAGGATAATAGGGAAGATTCGAATACTAAACTTGATTCAGCATAGTGGGCTTTCAAGGTAGCATACAAAGTTTCAACATGGCTTACACCCTTTTGACTTGTCTATGGTTTAGAAGCTATGGTTTCCATGGAATTTGTGGTACCAAGTTTGAGAATTGCTGTTATACATAAGCTAGATCTTGAAGAGTAAGTGTATCATAGACTAGAACAACCCCTGAAATTAGAGGAGGATAGGGTATTGGCTGCTTACATTTCAGGTGTCACACACCTCAGACAAGCTTGCATTAATAGACATATCAAAAAGGAAAATTTTTAGGAAGTAGATTGGGTTGTAGCTTATAACTCCTAGCATGGAAAATTTCCCTATAAATTAAAACTCAAGTATGCAGATCCCTTTGTGATTTTCAAGGATATGGGCCAGGGCACATTTTTATTATAGGACTTGTAGGGAAACTTTTTACACCCTGTAGTGAATGGATTTAGGTTGAAGAGGCTAGCACAACCCTATTATTCAAATATTCATGTAATTCTTTCAAGTGGGACAAGAGAATCAATTTGTGGCAATTATGTGTGTGAATGGTCTAAATGCCATGATATTGAAGTGACATTTGGCACAAAAGAGGGTGGACTAAGTGAAAAATTGGACTTTGGCATGCATACGGAAGAGACTATGCATTCTTTTGGGGCTTCATCCCTTTCGCCATTCTCGAATCATTCTCAACCTACAGCCATCATTGCCATGATGCATACCCATCATTCTTCAGCTTGTAAGCTTTCAATGTCCAAGCATGGCTGGTAGGAAGAAAAAAATGATGAGCCGTAAGAGGGCATTGATGATGACAAATCAGCGCAGTAGGGAGACGATGAGGTTATACCAACAAATGCTACATACATTTCGAGCCCAAGTGTTGTAGGTACTCCCTTTGTGGATTCTAATTTGTATCTTAATGTTGAGGCAGAGGTGCATTGGTTATGGTTGCAAAAGATATGGTTGTATGAGTATGCCCGATTTCCATGGGATATGTGAACCTCGAATGTACATGCTTCGATACAAATGAATATTTTAAGGTACTCCAATGGCAAGATTGCAGGCCGTGTCGAGTTGATTACTGCAATTGTGAGCTAGGTTTTTTCTCTTCCTATGAATGATAATCCAATTGCATATTGGTGTACTAAAGATCAAACGCATTATGCTTTTAGGGACCATGCTGGACCCAGGAATGTGTATGTGTAGAAACGTGTTGATGAGGTCTAGAAATTGCAGGACCGATATGGTTTATGGAGTGGTTTATGTTGTTCATTAAAACTAACAGCATTGCTAGAGACAACTATGGCATTCTATATTATGTTGAAAATTTGGGGATGGCGAATTGGGTAGGTCTTATGTATGAGAGGCTAATGGCTAACATTAAGATCTCAAAAACTAAGAAGGTCTTTGAAAAATCTCAGATGGGTTATTTTCTAGCAGGTTTGTATGAGTATGCATGGGTATTGTATTTCGAACTTACTATTGAATATTTTTTGAAGTTGGATGTTACATCTTTCATAGAGGATGTGGTGGAAACAGAGGTTAAAATTGATGCTTTGCATGATGGTAAAAATGTTCATAATGTTCATGATTTTTTTGACGGTGATATTGAGAAATAGTCTATTTATTGTGATTTGAGGCAAGTGGGGTATGATGAGGCATATGCCGAGCAGGTTGCTTCAGAATTTGTCAAGGAAAATAGTAAGGATGTAGGTATTGAGAATGTACTTAATGTTGGCAAACAAGCTCATGATACTTCTAAAATGGAAGGAAATATTGATGCAAAGAAAAAGTAAAAGATGGGTAGGATATGGCTTAGGAGTATGCCTATGTCGTTTGATGGGAAAAAGCAGGATGTTTCTCTTGAATTTCAAAACCATTCTGGTAATGTACTTAGTGATCAACATGTGGTTGCAAATATACCTTCTATTTTAGTTCATTCTCAGATGCATGATGGTCATATTGATAGTCTCTCTTATGTTGTGGGGGTTATGTAGAAATTTATGAATTATTTTCAGGAATATGATAAGGAGAATGCTCGGATTGCAATTTGGGTTAGTGACTTGCATGATCAGTTGTCTGCTCTCAGCAAAAGACAATTGAGGAGTTGTCTCAGAAGGTGCAACAAAAGCAATCTGAGTATGAAACATTGCAATTTGAACTTGGGGGGAAATTGCAGAGATGCAATAGTTGTTGGATAGAAACAAGATGTCTACTACATTATTTGAGAAGTGGACTAATGAACTTAGAACTAAATGTTTGGATGAGAAGCTGATTTTTATGGAAAAATATGTTGGACTTCAACTTGATTATAAATTGCTTTTCGAAAGATTCCAGCCATTATAGGAAGTTGAAAAACAAATTTTGAACAATATAGAAGCTGAGGTAGATGCTTCGGTGATATTGAGGATATTAGGAAGGCATTGTTGGATGATGTCAAAACTGCATGGCAAATGGCTGACGATAAGTTTGATGGAATGATTTCCAGACCTTATCATATGCTTAAAAATGTTTTTGTTTCGGCAGATTATGAGGATGTCGTGCATGAGAGAGATGCCTTGAGGTTGAAAGTGGAAGATTTAGAGACTAAATGCATGGATGTGAATGATAAGTTGGAGAAGGCTTTGGATGCAAAAAGAAAAAGTGATGAGTATGTGGCTTCTTTGTTGCAACATAGAGATATTCAATCTCATGATGGTGATTTTGTTATTCACAAAGTGATTCACACAGTTCATCAAGATTTTACTGTCATGGATCATGATACTGTTGAGGATCATGATGTTGGTGCTATGGTATAGAAGATGTCTTCATGCACATACATCATTCTCTATACTCCTAGATCCTCTTAGCTATTAGTTTGGTTCTACTTCTTGTTTTGTTTATGCCATGTTTTGAGCATTCTACTAACTCTTAGAACCAATTATGCAACTTCACAAGAGGGCTATGATTATCATAGAGGGGCTCTACTCATGGTAGCTCAGTGTGGCTTGTCAAGGGGTGCAAGGCCTTTGGCAAGGCATAATTGTGTTCTTTGAGTAGCTCTTCATCATATCTAGTTTTCATGTTTTCAGTTAGATATCTACATGCTTGTGGGTTTGACTGGCCCAGTCATCCACCGTGTTGTGCCAGGTGTTAGGACTTGAATTCCACCATATATTTAGCACTATTTTATACCTTAGAATTAGTGTGCATGTAGTCTTTTGGATTAGCATGTATGAAGCAGCCTTTATCTTTCGTATGATGTTTCATGTGAAAGTCAGGAAACAGGTAAAAAATGTCAAGCAATTCTATTCGAGCAGTTGTTGTATGATCAAGAATGAAAGATGATGGGAGACAGTGCCCTGAAATGGCTGATGTTTGATCCTATTGTTGTTTGGTTGTTCCGTGAGTATTAATGCTATTCTCTTTCAATTTATTCAACTAACGATGGCTATGGTGATAGTAAACAGTGTAATATTTGATGGACAATAATTCTATGTTGCTGAATATGATATGTGCTTCATGTTTGGATATATTTCCTGAATGTTATATGGTATCAATAGCTGCAAATTTATTCAGGAAGTTCTCTGCAATACTGTGGTGTTTTCAGACATAATAATATGTCTTAATTGTTATGGCATTCTATGAAGCCATAACACTTACATGAAGAGGGAGAGGAAGCTTCTAGATAACACTCCAAATGAAGAATAAAAAGACCAAAAGGAAACACACATAGTTGTAGTAGTACAGAAGCAGCCTTGGAGAGATCCAATAGCAAGGGAAGGAGAGGTCCAGCTTGGGGATGGATAGCACCTTGTGTTTTGAGACTAGCTCAAAGTATCACACTCCTTTTTGTGATAAACATACTAGAAGCACATGAAGAAAATTTATGACTGTAGTAGAAGGTACCAACATGTATAACATTTACCTTTTCCAAGAGCTAGTAGATCATTGATGAGTAGGAACAAGGCCAAACTAAGAGCTAATAGCAATCTCAAACAATATCAAAACTATGAGAAGGAAATCTCAATTGAGTTGATGGATGATGATGAGGAAAAGAGAGCTAAAAGAAAGAGGACATGATTGAGAGAAGATAAAAAGATGGAACTAAAGCCTACAAAAAGAAACACATATGACACACAAGAGAAGGAAGACTCCTAGCAAAGTACGATTCTCCTAGGTAATAAGCATGCCTCACCCATATCAATCACTAGGCAGCCCTTGTCATAGGATAAGTGGTCTACCATCTTACCTCAACATGAGATAAATGTGCCTATCCTTCATCAATTCTAATTTATACCTAGCTCTTGATTTTTTAGCAACCAGATAGAGATATCTATGTCATCTCCATTTCTTTTTATCTCGTATGCCAATGCATGTAACTATGAAACTTGTGCATTCAACTTGAAAAAGTGTTGAGATGTATTCCAAGTCATGTTAGCATTATTCACATGCAAAGGAGTTAGGTTACAAGATCTTGAGCTTAATCATGAGCTCTATGTGATGGAAGTAAGGGATTACAATGGAATGTATTACAATCTTTTCTATGCTATTGAGTTGTTGTGTGATTGAACAAAGTTAGGGTTCTCTTGATGGCTAATTGCTAGAAGAGGAATTGAGTTAAAGTCTAATTGCCTAGGATATTTTATCTGAGGTTTTAGTTTAGTTCACAGGATGTGACATAGGATATAACTTGGAGTATTTCTAGCTTTTCTTCTTAAGGTATATAAATACTAGCTTGTTGTCATGGGAATGTTTGCTGATGAATGAAAAATAACACTTTCTGTTGTTTCTCAAACACTTTAGAACTTTCTAGAGAGTTCACAAAAAAAGTTGTTCTTCCTACTTCAATCACTCTTGTCCTTAATTCCAACATAAAGTTCTATCCTTTGGTCTTTTTGCCTTGAATCATATGTTCCCACCTTGATAAAAGACAATGTCATGACTACCTTGAAGTTAAAACCCACTCTACTCTGCTTCTTTGACCACAAGTTACAATAAGTCATGTAAATCACCAAGCATAAAACATGATGTAAGACTAGGTTGTTGGAACTCTAGCCTTTGATTTTTCCTTGTTAGCTTCTTTGTCACTAAGCTTGAATGGAAAAACCACACTCTTAGGCTTCATATAATTATCCAAAGTGTATTTGGTCAACCTAGTGCATAGAAGACATTGTGTTAATGACTTAGCATGACTTATGAAACTTCAAAACCTTGTGCATTAAGCATGAGGAAGAGGATGATCAGCCCAAAGTGTATTTGGTCAACCTAGTGCACACAAGACATTGTATTAATTACTTAGCATGACTTATGAAACGTCAAAACCTTTGTGCATTAAGCATGAGGAAGAGGATGATCAGCCCATTTTTTCCGCCGCATTTTTCGGGCTATTTAGGGCACCATGGATGGAGGAGGGAAAGAGGTGTCCAAGCCACCACACAAAGGAGGAGCTCAAGCCATGCAACCACAGGCAACTAAAGAGGACTCTACGTGACATGTAAGTACCACTCTTCCCATGTATTGAAGAAAATAGAAGGCCACTCTTGGCTGTGTAAAAGATGGTAAATCTGTATAAAGAGGAGGGCATTAGCCCATTCATGGGGGGATTTTCATGCTCATTGAAGAAGAAAGAAGGAAGCTATGAACATGGTTGGGCAGCAACTCTTTCCTATCAAGAGAGCCTCTTGTTCCACTTCTTGATCTAAATTATCAAGGCTTGTGGGCTGTTCTTAAAGGCCCAAGCTTGCTCTTTTATGGGCTGAATCTCTAATTTGCAAAGCACCTCTTGCACACTTCAAGAGGTACATGTATTTGTGAAGAAGAAGACAAGGACAATGCCTTATGTACCTACCATTTGATGTAGACTCTCTTCTCTATCAAGAAGAGATCTTTAGGAGACATTAAACTTTAATTTTGGACTGTCATATGTAGCCCAACACTTTCTTTGGGCTGATTCTTGTCTCATTGATGTTCCATTTTCTACTCTTATGGTTTATGAAGAGAACATGCCCTAATTTCACTTGTAATTGTTGCATCTAATCACTCTTGCCTTGAAAGGGCATTGCGATACTCTTTGGGAGATTATTGGTGTTATCTTGGATTATCCTTGGCAGCCCAAAACATGGAATTCATGGGCTGAAGCTTAATTTGTGATCCTCTTCTATAATCTTGGTAAATCATGGGCTGTTCTTGGTTCACATGAGTGACTACAAGCTGTACTCTTTGTAAGAAAGTTTCAAGGACATTTTTTGGCACTATTATGTGATACTTTTGGCCTCTTCTTCTCAGCCTAAAACAGGTTAATTCAGGGCTGAAACCTATAATCACAGATTCTACTTCATCTACAATCATTGCAAGTACAAACTAGACTTGTATTTCCCTCTACATAGTAACTTGCTTCCTCTTCATTCAAGGGAGGTTTCAAAGAAGTCTTTTGGTGATTTCTTGCCATGCTTTGGAATTAATCTTGGTCATTATAACACTCTTCAACCCTATGCGATGTGACAGCGGGACGAGAGGGGTTTCTTTCTTTCTTTAACTTAAAGAAAAACCAAAAACAAAAACACAAAACCAAAAGAAAACATAAATTAATTAAAAAAAAACACTTCCCCCCTCTCCCGTTCGTAACTACCACCCTCTCCCTCCTCCCTATTCTCTCTTCTCTTCTTTCTCTCTCTCTCTCTCTCTCTCTTCTTCTCCTTCTTCTCCCGCTTCTTCCATCTTCCTCTTCTTCTTCCTCTTCCTCTTCCTCTTCTTCTTCTTCTTCTTCTTCTCCTTCTTCTCCCGCTTCTTCCATCCATAAGCTGAAGCTTTTATGCAACTGCTTTATTCAAGTTACATTGATCTAAGTCATGAATCTCATGATCTTTTTATGAAAACATAACAATAGTGATGCTAGTTCCATAACCTTGAATCATTCAAAGGCTGATGTAGGCAGTATGTATCTTGAACCTCTATCTTCATTGTACTAATCAGTTGAAAGAGAATGTATCTTGTAGATCTTCTTCATGCCTAGGCTGAAATAGGTAGCTATGTTCATAGGCAAGGAAGGGCAAGACTCTTCTTGTATCAATTGAAGTTGTACTCCTATTTGCAAATCATCCATCTTTTTGACCCTAAGTTCAAGATCTTAGCCCATTTATTCAACCATCTTATGTATAAATTTGTCTTTCCAAGAAAAGCCAAAGTATATGATGAATTGAAGGATTTGAAGTTCCTCTTAAACCTATAAACATTCACTTGAATCTACTTATCTCTTGAAGACACATCTCCATCTATCTTGTCTAGTTTTCTTGCCAAACCTCTGTGGTGACCTTTTAGCCCTACACGCTGCGACATTGTGCCTTGCCATACCTTCTTTTGATCATCACATGCACATCCCTCCAAGATCTTTAGTGAACTTGATGTGAAAGTTTGAGATGAAGGTTCATAGTCATGTATACAAAGAGCCCAGGCATGCACCTACCAACAGTGAGAGGCTACAAATGGGAGTTAGTGTGCCGCCCCCTCGGGCTAGATCCCGAGGGGGGACCAAAGGGTCAGGGGGATTGGCAATATACTCTATAGGGAGGAGCTACAACACATTGTACAAGTCATGAAGAGGGAAGATGAAGCCCGTTTTGTGTGGATTAGGATACATACAAACCACCCACGGGATATATATGTCGTAGTATGCTAGTTCTCCCTGGTAAATTCCTCGTATGCGACATGGGGAGGGTTGTCCTCGTACCTACCCCTATATGAGGATATCATGCACTATTTGAGCATAGGAGACTTCCTGCTGATAGGGGACTTCAATGCCCACACAACACAGAGTCAAGTCCCCTTCTTTGAGAGTGAAGACCACATATATCGAGAGCTGGCACCAAAGGAGTTGGGGATTGTGGAACATCACAGGATACAACTAAGTGCACAAAGTATGGAGACTATTTACTAGCACTAGGAGGGGCACATGGACTAGCCATCCTTAACGACCTAGACAGATGGCATGGGTCTGATGCACTCACATGCTTTCCACATAAGCATGCATCCAGAGGCTCGAGAGGAGGTAGCACAATGGACTACTTGTTAGGGATTCTCGCCCTGATCCCCGAACATACAAGCCTTCAACATCTCACCACGCCCACCAGCGATATCTGCAGAGACCACACATACCTCCAATTTAGCATCACATGCAATTACAAGGGGACATCCCTAGTGAGAAGCCCTCAAAGATTTCCCAAATACCACTTCACCAAGACAATGGCAAGTGCCTACTCAGATCATTTGTACTGGATCCTACAAGAGATGGACCCACACACACCCTTGGAGGATTTCATGACGCAACTAGCCAGGACCCTTCACACATCAGCCGCCACGTACTTCCCCCACACATGCCCCCACTCCACCCCTCCTAGCAAGAATGCCCTGCGGAATAGCTGGTGTACAATGAGGAATGCAAGGAAACCTGCCTTGGCCTCCAACAGGGGGAAGCCAAAGGCACAACACACACTGCCAAGCTCGCATGATCTTCTATAGCCTAGTGCGAAGGAAGAAGTGGGAATACCTATCTAGGCTAGAGCATGAGTCTTATCAGCTATTCCTAGGGCAGGACAACAAGGAGGCATGGAAGGCGTTCCAACCACCTCGAGTAGAGACACCCATTACCTCCCCACAGACGTGGCATAGCTATGCCACCTCACTATACCAAGTGCCATGACAACCCCCCTACCTTGGCCGCCATAGGACAGCAGGCCAACTACCTCCACCTTTGTCAGGACTAAAATGGTATGTGATGTCATTGATAGACTCTAGAATGGTTGGGCCCAGGATCACGTGGGACTAGTAGCAAAACACCTCTCATTCGCTAGAGAGACCATTGTGCCCCATCTTAGCCCACCTATTCAGCAAGGTACTACGTGAAGGCTTCCCAGCTAGTTGGTCAGCTAATACAATAGTACCAATCCTAAAGACTAGAGACCCCATGGTCCCCGCAAACTATTGAATGGTCATGGTTGGCCATGTACTAGCTAAGCTCTACGGATCCATCCTGGAGCATGAGCTAAGAAAATGGGCGGAGACACACCAACACCAGGCACGTGGGCAAGCCAGATTTAGGAGAAGCTTCTCTACACTTGACCACATCCTCACACTCTGAGCCATCATCGAAGAGAGCAGGGCATAGGGAAAGCAGATGTATTGCTGCTTTGTGGAATTCTACAAGGCCTTTGATATAGTTCCTCGAGCCAGACTCATGCAGAGACTGCAAGCGCTCGAAGTCCTGGTAGAGATGAGATGGGGAATCCTGGCTCTATATGAGTCTTAGGTGTGAGCACCAGGAGGGCTGTCAGAGGAGATTATTAGCACTATTCGGGTAAAGTAGGGATGCCCCCTCTCCCCCACCCTGTTCGGGCTCTACATCAACGAGATATCAAATTATGTGGACAGACTTGGAGGGGAGGGGTCCTGCCTGGGAGGGACACTAATACCCATGCTACTATATGCAGATGATATAGTTCTCCTCTCTAGCATGCAGGAGGGACTACAGTGCCAGCTGAATGCATTACGGACCTTTTGCCAGGACAGGGACCTCACAGTGAACTTGGGGAAAACCAAGATCATGGTATTCAACACATCCACCCAATGGATCCACCTTCAAATATGGAGAGGATATAGTCGAGGTGGTCCAAAAATATGTTTACCTAGGGATCACATTCTCAGGGCCCAGATTCACCCTGAGGAAGGCTGCGACAAACTGACTGACACACGACTATGTGTCCCTGGGATCTATGGAAATCCAATGTGCATGTCTACAATTTCAAGAACCTTAGACGAAGCTATGGATCTTTGATACCTTGGTCACACTAGCACTTCTGTGTGGGGTCCCGATATGGGGGTCTAGCCTCTGCCATACACAGTAAACCACACAAGATTAGCCATTGCGTGAAGGGGAGAAGAGATACAAAGGATGGGAGTAGATGGAACACCCCCTAGTGATGATGATCTCCCAAAAGTGATCATGAGTAAACCATCAATACCACACGAGATCGTGAGGACACTGGGAGCACCACCTATGGTGCTAGAGGCCCTATCCTAGATGGTGACCTTCTTGCACATGCTTTGGAGCTTACCACAACACAGATACTCTTGCCTCGCACTAGAATCATCCAAACAACTTGCATCGCAAGGGGGCACTTAATGCTGGTACGCCTGTACTCATGCCTGGCTATAGCTGCATGGGCTACACATGGACCACATCCAACCCCTACAATATAGTCTAGACTGCCCCCACCTGAAGATTAGCTAGGAGGAGCTAAACTGCATCATCAAGGTGGATATTATTCAGCTATACACAGCCAAGACATGGGTGTTACTGGTTAAGGATCTGGGGAAGAAGATGTCCTTCTATCGAGAGCACCTCCTACGCCTCACACTTGATGGCTTCATTATACACCCGAGATACATGGATGTACACCTATCTCACTGGGTCCGAAGTGCCATCGGGCAACTCTGTTTGTCATCACATCAACTATGGATCAAGATAGGTAGATACAGAGTGCCATCGGGCAACTTTGTACGTCATCACACCAACTAGGGATCGAGATAGGCAGATACAGAGAGGACTCTCTCCCCCTAGAGGATAGGATTTGCCAACTCTGCTAGCTAGAGCCAAAGATAAAAGAACATTACATATGTAGATGCCTGGTGTACTATGAGATCAGAGGGTGCTTCCACTGTCTCTTCAAGGAGGGATTTGAACCACTCTCCCAAACACTAGACTTCTTTGACCAAAAATGCCTCGAGCTCTTCCTCCTAGAGCTACACCGACATAGGGACAACCTTCTACGAGTCCAGGACCAAACATCCAGGAACACACAGCAATGCACCCTCCAAGAGTTCTACAGACCCTCGGCCACCCCCTCTACAAGAGGACTACAGCCAACCAACAAGTGGCCCCACCCCAAGGAGTCACCTTGGATAGAGCTACAGAGAGAGGTAGAGCTCGCCGCCCACACCCCCACAGGAGACATCACCTACAAATACAGTGGATACTACATCACCACACGGGAGCCATAACCCACCGCTTGAGCCTCACCATGCTAGACAGACCCATGCGGGACATCTTAAGATGACCACGCTCCATGAGCAGTTCCACACTGCACACTTGAAGTGCATCTAGATTGTATCGAGTCTGTATACCATTTTGTACCTACTCACCTAGTTCACCATAACACCAGATAGTAGCTTTACTGGGACTTGGAAGGCTTCCCAGACATTTTGTATGTAACCTTTTGGTCTCATAGGCCAACTTGGCCTCTTGATGTTAATATAACTCTCTCTCTCTCTCTCTCTCTCTCTCTCTCTCTCCTTTTTTTCTTTCCTCCCTCCTCCTCCTCCTCCTCCTCCTCCTCCTCCTCCTTCTTCTTCTTCTTATACTATGTGTGTGTGTCTCCCCCCTTTTTCCTTGTTTAGATAAAGGCCAATGGTCAAGAACTGGGTGGGTACCCCTTGTCTCAATGTACAATTATACATAAATTAAGATAACAAAGAATAATATCACCATTAATTGTCCCCACTAAACTCTTTTGTATATTTCTCTCTCTCTCAATCCTCGTGTGATTCTCTATCTCTCAACCCTCTTACAATCTGTGGCTTCAACTTTGCATCTACCAATCATTTATTTCCGCTCAACTGGTATTAGAGTGGCATTCATGGATGCTTGTTCTTGGAGAGAGAAGTGGCATTCATGGATGCTTGTTCTTGGAGAGAGGAGTATAAGGAGTGAACCTTTGTCATGAAGATCAAGTTATCGAGCTTACTTTTTGACATTGGTGCTTGCTATCCACATTTGACAGAGTACTATTCTCACTACTAAGTGCTATATCTAAGGCAAATAGGTGTTCCTGTTTGAGAAGTCATTGAGGTTTGATTTGGGGGTTTCAATAGTCCATTTTAGCACTATTTGGGCAGCCATTAGTGGCTAGAATTTATGTAGAATAGCTTGGTTTTGGATGTTGTGTGAGCTTTTGCTCAATTGTCAAGACCCACGAACCGCTTATTATTGCTCAAGCGTTTCAAGCTGAATGCCAATGGCTACCTCTTACATAGCCATGCACTCTCTCTAGCCTACGAGTGTAGTGAGCTTACCTCAATTCCTGATCGAATACACTTCTCTCTCACGCACACCAGTAGCTCCACGATCCAAGATACGAGCTCAAGAAACCTCAATTTTCCAAGTTCAAGCTCCATGCTCCATAGCCATGCATGCGAGAGAAGAAAAGAGAAGAGAAGAAGAGAGGAGGAGATGGAGAGCTTCTCCACCATGGTCCCTCACCCTCACACACTCACTCCATCACACTCTAACACTCCCTCTCTCAACCACAAGAACAAGCAAGCAAGAAGAAGAAGAAGAAGAAGGGGAGCCACTTTTGCCACATACCAAGAATGAGCTTCTCTATTCACTTTTTGTCTTTTATATATGCCCTTATCCCTTTGGGCACGCATCCCTTTTTTTGCATCATCAGCCATCTTGCCAAGGTTCTCTTTTACCATTCCCTTCTATTTACATTATGCCTTTATCTATGCCCATCTACTCTTTGTAACTTGCATAGGAGGGAGCCTGGTGCTCTTTTATAAAAATTTGAGGGCACCTTTACATTTTAAAATGTGCATTTGCCTTTGCCTCGACTTTTAAGGTTACCCTTGCACTTTTCGCCTTTTCTCCTCCTATATTTCTATCGTTGGGCCACCTTTTCCACTTTGCTCTGCATTTTTAAATTTTCTTGAATTTTCTCTTGCTTCCTTTTTCTGTCTTGTACTGGGGTTAACATTACCCCCTTCCTAGTCGAGTGCCGATCCCATGGCACTTTGCGAGACTTTGTTGATGAGGGCTTGGGTGATTAAAGGGTGGTCATGTGAGTCGCTGATGGGGCTTTTGTGGGGATTGGACATGGGATAGGAGCATGTTGAAATGGCTGAGGTTGTGGAGACAGAGGGTATATTGTGTGGGTGACAGGGGCCTTCAATGTCGGTAATTGGGCGTGGGTTGTCGGATTCACCTGAAAGATTCACCTGAAAACAAAAAGAGAGTGCACTATCTGGGGGGGGTGGTGCTGACCTCACCGTGCAGTGCATTGTGTCCATGCCAATGGAAATGGGAGTTGGGTCAAACAAGCCTGAGGTGTTTCTCCCACACTTGAGGACCTAGTTCGTGCATAGGGAAAGTGCAGTGGGTGTAGCTTAGCAAGACAAGCCTAACCATAGGCGAGTGTGACCTCCTTAGGTGTGTCATGCCCTTTGATGTTCCCTAAGCATAAAGTGGGAAGAAAAAGGGCTAGGGGGTTAGGGATGGAGCCGGTCGGACATGGCCATCAAACAAACCTAGCTTGAGGACCCCTAGCTACAGTTATTGTTGCACTCATCAAGTGGGTTGTGTTTTCCCGCTTTCTACTTGAGTTTCTTTTCTTTCTTTACTATTGTCTTTTTCTTTTTTCTCTTTTCTTTCTCTTTTCCTTTTTCTTATTTTCTTTTTATCTTTAAAAAAAAATGTACATGAGGATTTTGTCCTTGTATTTTTGGTCATCGTGGGAGGAAGAGGTTGGGTGCTTAAGGAACTTACAAGGAAGTTTTTGCTTTGTATGTAGTCCTTTAGATTCATACGTACATTTAGAGGGGTTGTTGACAAAAAAGGATGACTACATCTAGTAAATTGACTATCATTCATGTCCTCTAGTAGGGCCATGCAAAGGTATGGAAGGAGGGTGGCTCTTATCATAAGCCTAGCCATCGCACAACTATCTATGCCGGCATTCAAATCAAAAAATAGGGGCAATAGAGGCAGTATTCATGAGAGGTAGGGCTTGCTTAAGTCAAAATGTAATAACCTAAGGTAGTTACAAGTTGTAATGAAAGAAAGATCAGGGCAAGAAGAGAATTCACTAAGAAAATGGGAGATGGAGAGTCCTAGGTCATTTTTGGCGAATATGAGGTCTTCGTCTAGCTTATTAGCAATGGTATGTGAATTCAGATGTCTCTAACAATATGATGTCCCATGGACAATGGTTTAGAGAAATCAAAAATCCTAAAATGCATGATTTTGTAGAACTATATGACAATACAATGCATCCTATTGCTCATGTTGGGAGTGTCCCATTGTCTATGTATGATGAAAAAGTTAAGTATTTGTTTGATGTGCTACATTATAGATTTTAGAAAAATTGTAATGACCATGGATGTTAAAGTTAAAGTCCACTCCTACCCTTCTTGGATAAGGCATGTATGTTGGGTCGTTTCTCCTGTAGGGTAGGGTGCCACAAAATGGCATACATGCATCCATGTTCCCGTCCCAAATTCTCCACCTCCACTTTGGCTATGACTCATACCCCTTCACGGTCTTGGGAACCTCCATAACTTTGTCTTTCCAATAGTCATGTGCCTCCATTCCCCACAGTGTTGGGTTCTTCTCTCTTTCTACTCTCCAGTGATCTCCAAGCCTTCTACCCATGCTTATCACCTCCTCCATCACTTTAGGGGATGATACTTAGCTCAGTGTGGGTGGATATCAAAAAGTAAATTCGAAGGGCTTGCACACATGTTTTCCCATCGTTCTCACAACACTGCAAGTTCCATGTTCCAGCTTGACAGGAAAGCATTCTTATTTTTGTGGGATGGGAGCTTCCTGGATTGCTAGGGGTCATGCTCTTACCGTTCTTTTGTTTGTTCCAACATCTTCTTCCTCTTTTTCTTGACTTCTACTTTTCTTTCCACAGCTGTATCCTCTAGTAGCACTTCTTGCACTTAGGATCTTGGAGAGGGTGGTTAGGAGACTTGTTCTTCGTCTTGTTGCCCCACCTCAAAGTCCTGCCCTACTTCAGGAAGTGGTATCTTCTATTCTTCTTCTCTTACTAGCTCATGTGGTCCTTGTTCCTCCATATACCCCAGCAATTCCCTCTCTTGAATTGTTAGTCCTACCCTTAGCAAGTACTCCCTTTTCTCTCGTTCGCTTAGGCCAGTTTCTACTTTGTGTGCCTAGACATACAGGCCATGCATTATGGCTCTGCAGGTAATCTCCAACTTCTTCTTTAAGGTTTCAATGGCCTCGTCCTCTTCTAGCTACATGACATCTAAAATGGTGTTGATGAAGGCATGTTGTTGGGCTTCGATGCTCATCTTTACGGCCTTTGCACCCTACTCTCTGCTAACACTCTATTGCCTTAAGCATGGGCTAGATGGCTTGCCACTTCTTTCACTCTTCCCTTGCTCTTGGCTACCCATTCCTTTTTTTTCTGCTTCATTTCCTATAATCTTTCATTTTTCCTCCGTGCTAAGGCCACCATCCTTGGCTCTTGTTCCTTCCACCTTTGTATTGCTTCTTCTTTTTCCTTTTCCAATTTCTCAATTTTCCTTTCTAGCCTTTCTTGCTCTTTCAACTCTGTGTTAATAACCTATGCTCCATTTTCTTCATGTTTCTTCAATACTCTTCCTCTCTCTGAGCTTTTTCTCTGTCCTCTGCTTCAAGTTTGTCCACTGCCTCTTCGATCCTTTTCAACTACTCTCTCAATTCTTCATGTTGCACGAGGATGAGTTTGTACTTGCTTTGCAAGCCTATCAACTCCTGTCGTTCTTCCTCGAGCCTTTCTTGCCAATTGTCTTCTTCCTTTTTCTTGGCCTTGAGCTATTTTCTTAGCTTGTAGATTTCCCTTTGGTACCCTGTTACTTGACGAGTCCATCCCAACTATAAGGCTGCCAATGCTTCTCTTTTAGCCTCCAATTCTACCACGGCTATATTCTTTTCCTTCTTTACTCTTTCTAGCTATGGGAGAAGCTCCCTAGTGTATTTGCCATAGCCCATAAACAGTGGCACTGCTATAGGTATAGATGTTGTCGATGCCTCTATCTTCTGCTTCTTAGGATCTTGACTTGATTCAATATCCACACCTTCCGGTCTCTTTGTTCCAATCATTGGAGCTCCTCCACTCAAATCTAGGGCTATTTCTTGCATTTTATTCACTAGATATTGTACCCAAGCCATGAGGTTTTTTGCATCCACTATGCTAGTGATGCCTTGGGTGTTTGTGGTGGTTATGGATTGGGGCATGAGAGAGCAGGCGAGATTGGATACAACAGGCCCTTTCCTTTGCCTTCTGCCCATCAATGGTGGTTCAATCTCTCGTACTTTGGCATTGGTGCTTGGGCCTTCTTCCCTTTTAGTGGACTCACAGTAGCCAACTCCTCCTCCTTGGAAGGCTGTTCCATCGACATATACGAATGGCTTGAGCCAAATCTTTCTCTTCATTCCTGTGCGGCTCTTCTACCTCTACTTCTACTTTCCTCCTTCTCTCTTCTTTAGACCTCCTCAACTCCACCTACACACTCTATAACTCGGTCCTTTCTTCCTTGGTCATTCTCTCCTTTGTTTCTTACTACTACTTTTGAGGAGTCTTCTTCTTTGGCCCCCTAGGCCCTCCTTGGCCAAATGGTATCTCCGGTTCTTTGCCCTCACTCATTGTCCTTTCACTTGATTGCTCTTGCTCCTAGGGTGGTGATCTTTCAGGTGTCTCCCCCACTTCCTCTTCACCTTATGCCTCTCCCATATCCTCTTGGATTATAGCGGTTAACACCCCAAAGTCCCTATAATTGAGATTTTGATGATAATTTCTTCCTTGTCATCCCCACCGTGGAAAGCAGAGACTCCCCACCACACTGGTCTTGTACCTATGGCTAGTGCCTTTGCCGAAGCTTCAATGGTTTTTTGCATGTAGCCATTCCAATTCACTTCATCGAAGGACTTGGCTGCAAGGCTCTGTAGTAAGGGCACTCCAATTCTACTCATTAAGGCGTTGTACCTTTGTTAGAGAATAGTGCATGAATTGTCCTTGCTTGCAACCTGGTCCGAGGATCTAGAATATCAGCTAGAGGCTGATGCCATCATTGGTGTGCACTAGGCTTTGTCCATTCCCAGCATGTCATAAGACGTTCGACCTTGTTGACCAAGCCCAACACTCTTTCCACAAATTTTGGGCTTAATTCCACCTCGACCGTGCAAGATTCTTCTCCTTGTCTCACTATTACAGTCATGTGGTTCCTATTAGCATCAAAGGTCTGTAATAAGTCTGCGCACTTGATGTAGTCAACAGCATGCCGGACCTTCTCCATGTACTTTCTCGGATTGCATTGGTCTCCATGCCATCCAAGTTAATGATGTTCCAGAACTTGAACTGGTTGAAGGCCCTTATTTTAGCCAGTTAGGTTGTACTTCGCCTATTCTTCTTCTATGAGAATAGAAGCTTGCCTTTGTCCTAGCCTACCATCGTAGGTTCATGTCACAATACCAAAGTATACCATTAGTTTTCTTAGGCTAACTCTTGCAAGATGATAAGCAAATAATGAATGTAAGCTATGGAAAGGCGAAGTGCTTAAGTATAAAATAAAGACTTTTGCTTCAAGAAGTCTAAATAATCCAATAAATTTATGACAATTTTTCTCAATTGTAAGTTGATTTTTATCTGTAATATTTCCACGCAATAAAGGTTAGTTTGTTAGTTCAAAAGTTAGTTTGTCAATTAATAAGTTAGTAAGATTACTAACTAAAGACTAACTAAGGTAAAAACTAACTAACGTTAATAGCTAAATTTTTTAATTCAATTAAAAATATATATTAAAAGAAAAATTGAGAGTCGTAAATCTGATATTTTTCTCGGATTGAGTAGGACTGTAGTCACCCTTCACGGAAGTTACAACGTGAACGAGACTTATAAGCTATATTAATCACTAGTATTAATGTGTATAGCTTGGATGGTCAAAAGAATATTAGATTTTGGAAAAAACTAGCATATTCTAGATATTTTAGATATTATCCTAAAAATATAGAACTGGATGTCATTTCAAAGAAAAGACCAATGATGTTTTAGTTAGTTTTGGAGATTTTATAAAAGGAAAAAAGATAAAGAGAGAGATTGGCGAAATCGTGTGCACCGCGATCACAGTCTATAGGCAATAGACTGAAGGGGATGCAATGGCAGTGGAGAAGGAGAAGAGGAAGATGCAGGAGAGAAGAGCACACACAATGTAGGTGCTGTCCAACTAAAGTGACAACCTTATTGCACTATCATATTATATATGAATAAAGAATGGGCGGTCACAGTATACACTGGTAGGCCCAGAGGCCTTTTACCCCAACAACCTCCCACTAAAAGGCCAATGTGGCTAGGGAGTGAAAACAAAGAAAAGAAAAGAAAAAAGACAAGGTGAGGAATCATAACATCTCACTCAACACCCAATCGAAAAGCGAGCTATGCAAGAAGTGTCAGGAACCTCTGCAGAATAAGAGTCAAGCATCCCCGAGTCCATGACATCCAGGAGATAAGCGATCCTGTAGCTCCATACAATGGAGCAATCCAAGAATGCTTCTCATGAAGCAAGCACAACTCATCAGTGCACGACTGTAAAGCATCAGAGTCGCACATAGCATCAGCATGGTGCATATAAGACAACAGAGAGCAGTCAAACTCTCCAGAGTCAATCACTGAAGGAGGGCCAACATCCCACGGACATCTTCCCACGTACATGGCATCGTACGTACATCATTTGCTAAAGGCTTGTCTAGGACTTCCCACATACATGGCATCGTACGTATATCAGTTGCTAAAGGCTTGTCTAGGAGGCCAAGATCCAACCATTCCTAGCTTTTAGAAAGCATTATGAAGGTAGCATCCAAGCATCTAATGCATGTGATCAAGTCATCCCTTGTATTCTCAACTAGATCAGAGACCAATGTAAGAATAGATCTCCGCTCATAAGAGGGTTTAAGGCCTACAGGAGATTGGGGTTTGACTGGGGGCTGGAGAGCTCATCAAGTGGTGTCTGCCGCTTTGACTGATCCTTAGGATACATGCTAGCCACTTGTATGAGGGGTGTGGTTTGGGGCTCAAATGTTGAGCTAATTTTGCTGGTTGTGAAGCCATGGGGCACTAGCAGTGTTAGGTTGAGTCACTTTAGGAGCAAACAATTGTGGTTGTGGTTTTGGTTGGCATACCTATTAAGGTTTGATGGGTTTGGTTTGTGACTTAAGTGGTTTAGGAATTTTATGTGGCTCACCAATCTTTGGAGATGGGCTAGTAGCCGATGGGTGAAGGGCATGTGTGCTACTCTTAGACTTAGGCACCCAAATCCAATTTTTGCTCTCATAGTAGCCTTATGCACACAATAGGGATGTAGGTACCCATTGTGGCTTGACTATTTGTCAAGTTCTAGAGAATGCTAATTGTGTCTCCTATTCCTGGGGGGTGATGGTCAGTAGTTATGGGTCCATGTGGGTCAGCTCTTAGGTGGTAGTGATTAGCATTTAGGTATCCATTTTAGCTATTATTTAACAGTCTTGGTCGCATTTCCTTGGGTTGTAATTGATCGATCTTGGTAGGGTAGGACAAATCATGACCTTCTTGTTATACTTTGTGTTAGGTACTACTATCAATGGCACTGCGGTCAGGGCTTGAGTGAAGCCACGCTACCCTTGCTGAAAGCCATTACTATTCTCACCTTGCCAATGGCGAGGTGAATGCGCTACAAATGGTAGTCGACATTGCACTATGCTTGCTTCTTAAAAGCATGTCCTAGCAGTGATTCCTTACCTGGTGGGCTTGGTGTTAGGTAGCACATAGAAAATAATGGTAGGCTTTTGAGTCTTGATAGAGACTGCTACTTTGCACTTCCCTAATAGAGGATAGGATTATCCCCCAAATAGGTTGAGCTTAGCATTTGTGGGTTGTAGTTGGGGTTGACCAAGGAGACTCCAATGCACAAAAATAAGGATGTTGAAGTCAACTCCCTCATTAATGAGCGCATCAAAAGTGCATGTCTTTTAAGTAGCGACCATGATTTGTAAATAAGCAGGTTCTACTATCTTCTCATCTGTATCCTTGATTTCTATGATGGTGGCTACTCTCACATTGACAAGTGGTTGCAGCATTGGTGGCTTCTGCAATGGATGGGTTGGGGGATAGTACTTCTTGAGATGACTTCTTGCCGTTAAAGAAGCCTATGCCCTCGCCATCTAAGGTTTTGAGCTCCAATTACCTTTTTGACTAACATTACGTACTTTGAAAGTCCTAATCCTCTGAATTTCATATTTTGCTTATGGCCTTTCATTGAGTATAGCAATACTAGGTCGCCTTGCTCAAAGTCACGTTGTTTGATATGCTTGTCAAACCAACTCTTGTGTCTTTCCTTCTTACAAACTAGTGCATAAGTAGCTAAGAGTCGTGTCTTGGAGAGATACTAAGCATTTGGTTCATGCTTCTTTCTCATCCTATCGCTCTTGTTCTGCTACTCTCAAGCTAGCGACAAAAAACTCTATTGGAAGAATTGCTTTAGTTCCGTAGGTTAGCTTGAAGGGTGTTTGACCAACTTCTATCTTATAGATTGTCCTATCGGCACATAATGTTGCTATGAGTTTGTTATCCCAATCACTGCATTGAGAGACAGAGACTACCTGTGTCAGGACATTCATTAAGATCTTGTTCATAGACTTTGTCTAACTATTAGCTTGAGGGTAGTAAGGTGATGATTTCCTATGGATGATCACAGGAAGGTAGACATAAAGTGGGCAATGAAGTGAGTGCCTTGGTCACTAACTAGTTCGATGGGGCAGCCAAATTGTGAGATCACTTGATCCCAAAGGAACTTAGCCATGGTTCTAGCATCATTATTTCTCGTGGCTCAAGCTTCGGCCCATTTCGTAAGGTAGTCTGTTGGCACAATGATGTGTTTGGCTTGGGAGTACTATGATGCGGGACAGATTGACCCAATGAAGTCAATGCCCCATTTTTCGAATGGTTTGCATGCTATGACTAGGATTAATCCTATCCTTACAAATAGGAATCTTAGTCCTTTAACACTCATCACAATGCTTTATGTATTTAGTAGCATCGTAGAATAGGGTGGACCACCACATTTGAGATTGTAGCAGCTTGCACGCCGTAGTATCTCTGTTGAAGTGTCCTCTAGCAATTCCACCATGCACATCATACATTTCATGCTCAGACGTGCATCTCCGCAACATGCCATCTTGTCCTAACCTATAGAGTTGGTTGCAATCAATTGATAGGGTTGAATCTTAAGGATAAGTCACCTTAGCCTAGCCTTCTCAATAGATCTCTCTAGTAATCCACACTCTAGGATCTGGACTACGCCAGCCTAATAAGGTGTCAAGTGAATAAATCCTTCTCACCACATTGGACATGCTAAAAAGGTGGTGTGCATCAGGTAGGTCATATATAATGCATTGTCCAATAGCCTCTCTTGTGGTGGGTATGGAAGACATGTAATCTACCATGTAGTGTTATTGCTTGCCCTTGCGTACAAACACAGAAAAGTCAAGCTCTAAAAGTAGAAGTAACCATCGAGTTATGCGTCTAGTAGCACAAGGTTTGTTAACAAGATAAAGCAAGGCTTGATGGTCAACAAAGAAGGTAAAGGGCATAGGCAAAAGATAATGCCAGAATTTCTTTACTGCAAATACCATGGCCAAACCCTCCCTCTCTGTTGTGGAGTAGTTCATTTCCATATCTATGAGTTATCTGCTAGCAAATCTCACTGGATAATCAAGGTTATGTTTGCCAGGAGGCTGGCACAAAGTGACTCCAATGGCAAGCTTTGATGCATCAATATGCACATGGAATGTTATGTTCCAGTTTGGAGCTCATAAAATTGGTGCAGTAGTGAGAGCCTTTTTCAATTCCTCATAAGTGCGTTGGCACTCCTCGGTCCACTCGAATGCAATCAGCAACTTAAGAGTGGTCTAGGAATCAATGCATAGTTCAGGAACGAGGCACCAATAGTACCCCATCATGTGTCCTAGGAAGCACTGAACTCCCTTATATTTGTTTGGTGGTGGCAAGTCAACAATAACCTTGATCTTAGAGGAGTCAGTGTGGCAATACAGTTCTTGGACACTATGTGCCCTAGCATAAAACTATTAAATGATTAATACTTACTATTATTTTTCATGTTTTTGATTTTTAAAAAAAATTTACAAGCAATAGCAATCATTTCCAATCATACGAAAAAGACATGTATCATAAAACAATGAAGAATCCCACTTACACATTAAACTGTATAAAAATCCATGTGTATCTCACATTTGAGAAGCTGGTGACACTCATCCATGGCTATTGATGCTTCCTTAGCACTTCCTTGATCTATCTCTTGAATTTCATCACAAACCAACACCCATTCCCCCTCATTCTCTCAGACCATATGAACCACGTTCATGGCGAGAGAGAAAGACTGATTTTGGATCTTACTGAATACTACATCGTTCTTCATGAAAATTGGACCAATGGAGAGCAAAAATTTGATGAAACTCAGGCTCAAGAGTAGGGAGAGTAGTGACAGCTATGAAAATGCCATTTTTGGGGATTTTCATGAGGCATTGGAAAAACGGTATCCCTCCCCTCCATCACATTTTTTTTCATGCATTTCATGTTCTTAATCAAGCTTTAAACTTAACCCCTTGAATAACTAGTTCATTTTGACATTTTCACACTTGTTTGAAGTGGTTTCAACCTAGTTTTAAGGGAAAATGAGCTCAAAATCATGAACAGACTGCATAGCTGGCTTTGTGGCATCAAAATCTATCAACTTGGCCTCCATCATGCACTTTTTGGCTCCCAAATCTAGTAGCCTCTTGTAATATTTCAGATATTTTTTTTTCCCTTTCTCAATTCAATGTCGTGCTGGAAGGAGGGAAGGGGATCGAGGAGCCAACAAGCTCCTCGCTGGAGCTTGCTCAGCTCCACGGGCATGCAGGGCGACACACCGTGAGGGAGGAATCCCCTCCCTCCCCCTATAAAACCTTCGCCATGAGAGCTAGCTGGGGGAGGGAAAGAAGGAGCCATGATGCCGCCAGGAGAGAACGAGAGAGGGAGGTTTAAAGGCTACGTCTGAACTGCCATAGAGGAGAGAGGGAGGAGGGTGTGAGTTTTGGACGGCCGTGGAGAGGTCGTGTTGGAGAAGTCTGGAGAAGGGAGGAGAATGATCACTTGTTGCTATTGAGCCGCCACTGCCGCCTTCGTAGTTGTCGGATGGCTGGTCCCCCCCCCCCCCCCCCCCCGCCTGCCCGGTCTTAAACCCTTAACCCCTTCCCGTGGGGCCATTAAACCCCCACTCCCCTTGGCCTCGAAAGCCACAAATTCCCCCCCCCCCCCCCCCCCCCCCCCCCCCCCCCCCCCCGTGCTTAAATTAATAAGCCCTTCTTGTGTTTTTTACCCCCTTTTCACCCTTCACCTGTCCCCTTGGTTTGGGACTTACCCCGTGTCCAAAAATCCCTTCAAGATCCCCCTTTTTATACCCTTTCAAGGCCCTTCATATGTTTTTTGAAACCACACTCACACACACCATTTTCCCCCGCGTACAAATCCCTATAGGGCCTTTTCTTTTAGGCTTTATAAACCTTTCCCTCTCCCAAGAAGCTAAGACCTTAAAGGTCTTGTTACCCCTTTCTCGTGGTCAATCCCTTAACGACTCCTTGCCTCGAAAGAGAGAAGAAAAGTATTGAAGCGACGGTGGAATTCCGAAAAGGAGTGTAAAGCTGCCTTCACGTTCGAAGGATTACAACTGCGATGCCGCCTAAGAAAGTCCAAGGAGTAGCTGCGGGAGGGTCATCTCCTGGTATCCATGTGGATATCTCACCCCAAAACCAGGTTTTTCCTTCTTGGTTTTATATTGGTTTTAATTCAATCATGCAAGTTCAATTGTTAGGGACAAGATATATTTTTGTCCTAGTTATTTACGATGAAGGAATTTAGTTTAATTGAACATGCAAAATGGATAAAGTATAAAACATAGTTTTCCTTCAAATAGCATTATGCATTGAAACAAATTAGGAGTAAGATTATCTACCCACTATAGTAGTATATTTCAGTTAAATCTTGAAGGTATAAAAACTGCATCTTGCACCATTAACCCCTATTCTTTTTACAACGAATCATCATAAAAGGTGAAATTCATGAAAGGTTTCTTTCGTTGCTTAAACTCTAGGAAGTTATCATTGCTAATTGCATATCTTAGCAAGGAAAATATTGTTTATTTGGCATGAGTTTTGTTCGCAAGAAAAAAGGAAGATTAATTGAATTTACCTAACCACAAAGCAATAAAGTTTAGGACTGAAAAATCAATTGTCACATAGATGACAAATCGTGCCGAGGTGATCTCGATATTACTTTCTAAAAGTTAACCAAGTTAATATAAACTTAGAAATACCCATGCTGCGAAATATGCATTGGGAATGATTTAAAATCCAAGAAACGTTTATACCTTAAATACTTGCCCACCTTCCCTGATTGTAGGGTCAATAAATCATAAATGTAAAAGAACTAGGGTTTGTCCCTGAGGTTCTTAAAGAAAATAATAAAAGGAGACCCTAGGTTTGACAAACGACAGCTTAGAGAAACTAAAACAGATTGTTTCATCGCATATTACAATGCAGGACTTGCGCAGCAAGTACGAAGTCATATGGTCTTGTGATTGATTCACAAGAGGAAATGTTATATACCCTGAACAAGGATGGCGGATCCTTACGCAAGTTATCTTGCAAAAGGATGTATTCTTTGATATCCTTCTAAGAAAGGGAGGTTAAAAATCGGAAACTAAAGTATCCAATGAACTTTAGGGTTGACCAAGTTGGGTTAATAGGGTACGCCCTAACCCAGAATATAAAGGATCTTTCCAAGTTGCAAGGTACCCCGGATCGAGTGCTAAATGCATTCAAAAGGAAAGATTCCTTCCTTAACAGTTTGCCAACAACAAGATCGATTAATGGAAATGTTTGTGCTTGCTAGAGATTTTAGAGCACTGTTTGATTTATGAATTACAAATTAAATGAATATCTATACTTCAGGTTGAAGGCCTGAAGGGAGAGGCAGCTTCAGTTACCCCTGACTGCCTACCCTAACCAAGGGGGTTGTTGACCGCACCGGGAACGTGGACCGAACCCGCCGTGGGAGGTCTCTCCGTTGAGCACTACTTGGAGCAGGAGGATGCTTGGGTGCTAGGGGGGCTCTGGCCGTAAATCCCTCACCTTTTGAGTCCTGCACAAGAGGCTAACATGACTCGGGATTGGATCTTGAAGCCCGCATACTAGTCTACGAGCGAAGCTTGGAATAGTGATCCCTGTGGATTACTGGATAGCCTTTGGGCAGATTATGGACAAGCCTACGGGCGGAACTCCTTGTATTTCAAAGATAAATATGATAATATGTTAATAAATAACTTGTTTGATAATGTTTTTCTATGTCACGTGATAAGATTACGTGAAGGAACCAGTGCCTAACGGTTTAATTAAAGAAGATGATTGTTACATGTCCAACTAACGTGTTAGATAATTACCTAACTAAAACAAATCAAGGAAAGTGCGGAGGATGGGCCATGGGTTCGTCCTACGGTTGGGTGGTCCCAGTTGGCCGGGAACTTTTCTCAAATCTCGAAAAACAGCGGGATGATCGTCAAAGGACACGAACAACAAAAGCGTTGACCTAGAGTTATGTCTTAATCAATTTACGCTGTTTTAGGGGAACGGAATGGGACTATGCCTTATGGTAGAGAGGTTGAGCTTTGCATCCCTCTCATTTCCCATTCTCTTTGAACCAAGTGCGGCGTGAATTCGCTTTGGACCTAGCGTTTTTGTGTAAAGTAGTTCGCTTGGGTCCAACGCTAGTTGATGTTAGGAAATGACCAATCAGGAAAAACCTAATTCCGGTCAATCCTAAGTGGGAATGGCCAGAATACTTCCGCTATGTGGCAGATGCGGGAAGCCCTAGATCACAAAACCCGTAACATTCCATGGGAGTGCCGGGCGGAGCTTTCTAGACATCCCTTCCGATGGACTGCTAAGACGTGTCCTGGATGATATTAGTGGACACGTTATAGTTGGTATGAGAGCCGACCAACAACGGAATTGTTTTTATGAAATCTCAATGAAATGAAGTAAAGCAATTGTTGTTGTCCAAACATTTCCTTACCTTCAATGCTGTCTTGCAGAATTACGAAGCATGGAACAAGTTTCTGGTATTTCGAGTCATGTTTATGATTGCAATGCATTCTCCGCTTTATAGACAAAGGATTGGGATGATAAACATCCTAGAGCAGATCTATAATCCATCACCTTTGTACATGGAACGAAGATGGACGGGTGCTTCAGGAATCTACTATATAGCTGCCCACCGGTTTGCTTATCTATAGACCAACCTAAAAAGGATCAAGTGGTTGGAAGACTTGAAAGTCGTGAAACTGTTCGTTTTTGTGGAAGCTCACGTAAATTCGACTTTACATATTCGAGGTTGGAGGGTTGAAATGAACTCATATGTATATGAGAAAGTAACCCGTGTAATCCCCGCCGCGACATGGTTAAAGTGTTGGGCCGCCATTAGAAGTATGGATTCCAACGGGAAGGATATCCTGAACTTCCAATGACTTATCGATTCCTGAAGATCCATGACCCAAAACCTTACTATTACACAGTTCCTGTAGATAAATGCAATACAACGTTGTTCACCCCAAACTAAATGTAACAATTGGCTTATCATCGCATGAAACGTTGTATTCGAAAGGGCTATGCCCATATAAATAAAAATAAAGACTTCTTTTTTATCAATATCTGGCTGTGCATATGAGTTGATAAAAAGTTAAGTAGCTATATTGTTTATGAGATAGCTGAATTAAAGATAAGCTAATGTCGATTATCGTATAATAATGTTAAGAAAACCTTTATTTAGGCACAACCCCAGGTACAGGTTCCTAATTCGCCTCCTACATCAAGTACTGCTGTGATCCAGGAGAAGAAGTTCCTTCTCAAGCAGATTAAGCCACCCGAGTTTGACGGGAGAGGCAGATTCATTCAGGCTGATGCTGAAATTTGGATTGAATCCATGGGGGATTACTTCGAAGCAGCCGGTACTGCACCCGCCAATCAAGCAATGCTCGCCAAGTTAAAACTCACTGGTGAAGCTAGACTTTGGTGGAAGCAATGGTGCAGGGATCAAGGGATCGCAGAGGGATCCGTTACCTGGGAGAAGCTGAAGAAAGCTGTGCAGAGTAGATACTTACCACCTGCATATCACACACAGAAAATGAACGAGTTCTACGAGCTAAAACAGCTAGGACTCACTCTTGACGCATACTACTCTAAATTTGTCTCATTTTAAAGTATGCGCCACAGATGGATATGCCACAGCAGGTGTCCAAATTTTGTGCGGGATTAAATCCACCAGTAAATACCTATCTTGAATCTATGCGTCCATCAGATCTTCAGGATGAACTCATTCGAGCGGCGCCTATAATTCAGGAGGTACAAGCTAGACCAAGGGGTAACAAAACTTAGTCTTATAATGACCCGAACAGAGGAGCATTCAGACCTCAAATGAAGAGAGTTCAAGATCATAATCAGGGACAAAGAAAGAAAGCAAGGATGAATAACGTCAACAACTTTGTTCCTACTCAAAGTAATGGCCGAAACCTCCGTTGTTTCCATTGCAATGAACCCGGTCACTTCAAGAGGCAATATCCCAAGCTTGGTGGAGGACATCGCCAAACGCCTTTCCAAGGAACAAGCCATGGTCAAGGAGCCGTTACCCGAGGAAGAGGAAGAACCACTTGCATTGCCAATAGGCAAATGTGCGAAGAAGGAGAAGAAGAAGATCCGACCATGGAAGCAGAATTCAAAAGAGCAACAGTCCATGCCGCTTTACACAAAAAAGGGCCGAATCGCCAGTTCTCGGTGATTCAGACACCATCGGACTATCAAGGTAAAGGTTTCAAAACCTTGATTGATTGTGGGAGTACACATTCCTTTATCTCACCAGCATGTGCAAAAAGATTAGGAATAGCCACAGTAGAAGCACTTACCTTGCTTGTGGAATTGGCAAATGGTCGTGAGGTAACTTGTACCAGGCAAACTGCTAAGGTGGAATTCTTTCTGGGAGGAAAGAAGACTTCCGTTAAATTCAGAGTCATGAATTTAGGTATCCATGAGTGTCTACTCGGAATGGATTGGCTTAAGCCCAATGATGCCCACATTCACTGTGGAAAGGGTCAAGTTTCCTTTTGAAACTCTGAAAGGGAATTAGTCACAACTCAAGGTGAGGTAGGAGTGCCAAGAATCCAATTGGCCAAAGTTTCTCGGATCATAAAAGGAGTCAGAAAAGGATTACCCGTTTACTTGATCAAACTCAACAAGTTAGATCAAAAGCAAGAGTCTCATGAAGGACCTTCTTGGCTAAAGGAATACGCGGACGTATTCCCTGAAGAGTTGACCTAACTTCTATCTCAAAGAGAAGTGGATCATGAGATTAGGTTAGTGCATGGAGTTGCACCAATTGCCAAGAGACCATATAGAATGTCCATACTAGAAGTAATTGAGCTAAAGGAACAACTCAAGCAACTGTTAGATCAGGGATACATCCGGCCTAGCAATTCACCGTGGGGATCTCCAGTACTATTCCAGAAAAGAAAGATGGGACACTTCGACTATGTATTGATTACCGAGGGTTGAATCAATCAACAGTCAAGAACAAGTATCCTATTCCTAGAATAGATGAGCTTCTTGATCGTCTTCAGGGTGCAAAGATCTTCTCCAAGATTGATCTCAGGTCAGGTTACTATCAGATAAGGATCAAGGAAGAAGATATCCCAAAGACGGCCTTCAATACAAGATATGGGCACTTTGAGTTCCTGGTTATGTCATTCGGGCTTACGAATGCACCTGCCACCTTCAATATGTTAATGCAGGACATCTTTAGGCCATATCTTGATGATTTCGTGCTTGTCTTCTTCGATGACACTTTAGTCTATTCTAAACAGGAAGAAGATCATGAACCTCAACTTCGGATTGTCCTTGAGACAATGAGGTCACATAAGCTATATGCAAAAATGAAGAAGTGTGCATTCTTCAAGTGTCAGATTGAATATCTGGGATTCATAGTTTCATTAGAAGGAATATCAGTGGACCCAGCCAAGGTCAGAGATGTGCTTGAATGGCCAACACCAATATCCGTCAAAGAGATATGTAGCTTTCTTGGATTGACAGGATGGTATAGGGTCTTCATCAAAAACTATGCTTTGATGGCAGCACCTTTGACGGTTTTACTAAAGAAGCAGACTTCCATTACATGGTCAACTCCCGAACAAAATAGCTTCGATAGATTGAAGCAAAGTTTGGTATCACCTATTCTAAAACTTCCAGACCTCAATAAGGAATTCGAGGTAGTAACTGATGCTAGCATTCTTGCCTTGGGGTGTGTACTTATGCAGGAAGGTCATCCAGTAGCATACTCTTCAAGGAAGTTGAAGAGTCATGAAAAGAATTATGCTACGCATGATCTGGAACTACTAGCTATCATCCATGCTCTAAATCTTTGGAGACACTATATGTTGGGTAACAAGTTTACTCTAGTAATCGACCATAAGAGTCTCAAATGGATCTTTACCCAAAACAAGCTCAACATGAGGCAACGTTGGTGGATTGAAGTGTTGGAGGAATATGATTTTGAAATCAAGTACCGACCTGGGAAAGAGAATGTAGTTGCCGATGCACTTAGTCGCAAGGCATTCCTAAATTCCCTAATCTTGCAGAATCCATCGACGACCAGATCTCTAGCTATAAAAGTATCTATGCCAAACAACTGTATACTTGAGTTAGCTAGAGAGGAAGCATGCCATGATTTGGCCTACCAATTAATGCTAAAGGAGATCTCTATCAAGGATCAGAATCAAAAGCTGCAAGCTAAATATCAGGAATTTTCCATTGATAATGGACTTGTCTACTACAGAACAAGGCTGTGTATACCAGCAAGCAAGTCACTTAAGTAGAAGATAATGTGGGAAGCTCATGATTCTCCTTTCGCAGGACATCGTGGCTATGCTAAGACTCTTAATGCTAAAGGAGATCTCTATCAAGGATCAGAATCAAAAGCTGCAAGCTAAATATCAGGAATTTTCCATTGATAATGGACTTGTCTACTACAGAACAAGGCTGTGTATACCAGCAAGCAAGTCACTTAAGTAGAAGATAATGTGGGAAGCTCATGATTCTCCTTTCGCAGGACATCGTGGCTATGCTAAGACTCTTAATGCATTTAGGAAGAGCTACCATTGGGAGAGGCTCAAAGGTGACGTTCTCAAATATGTCACTGAGTGTTTGTCTTGCCAACGTAACAAAGCCGAACATGTCATGATGCTAGGGAAACTGCAACCGCTTGACATTCCCCAAATGAAATGGGAATTCATCAGTATGGATTTTGTTGTAGGCCTACCCCAAGTCCAGGGAGGATACAACTCCATCATGATTGTGGTTGACATGCTTACCAAGGTTGCACACCTTATTCTAGTAAAGACAAACTATAAAGCCTCCAACATTGCAAGATTGTTTATCAAAGAGATATTCAAGCTACATGGTTTACCCAGAAGAATCATTAGTGACCATGATTCTCTCTTCACATCACACTTTTGGAGAGCTATCTTTGAAGCTATTGGGACTTAACTTTGTTTTAGCACCGCCTACCATCCCCAAACGGATGGCCAAAGAGAGCGAGTAAATCAAGTCATCGAGGATATGCTTAGGGCATACTGCTGTCGAGAACTGAAGAGGTGGATTCAATACTTACCTTTGGTAGAATTTGCATACAATGCTTCTTATCAGCAGAGTATTCAGATGACTCCTTTCCAAGCATTGTATGGTCATGACTGTCGAAGTCCCCTAAAATTTTCCGATCCAACCTTAAGGGTTGAAGCTTCAAGACAGATGTTGGAAGACATGGATGATCAAATAAAAACAATAAGACAAGACATACAAGCGGCCAAGGATAGATAGAAGGCATACGCGGATTTGAAGCGTCAAGAAAGAGTCTTCGAAGAAGGAGACATGGTCTTCATTCGCGTACGCCCTAAAAAGAGTTCTCTATCCCTAGGAGATTGCAAGAAGCTAAGTCCAAGGTATTGTGGGCCGTACAAAATCCTCAAATGCCTATGACCCAATGCTTATAGATTGCAACTCCCTGAGAACCTAAAGGTTCACAATGTATTCCATATCAGCCTATTGAAAAAATATGTACCCAACCCTAACCATGTACTTGATGACCAACAAATTGTAATGCCTAGCCAAGGAGTCCTTGAGCTAAGGCCTGATAGGATCTTAGATGTTAGGGAGAGACAATTAATATCTAGAACCTTGAGAGAATGCCTCGTCCAGTGGAAAGATTATCTCGAAGAGGATGCCACTTGGATAGAAGAAGACACTCTCAACCATCAATATCCCCAGTTTATCTCAAGATGAGGCCATCTTGATTCCTCTAAGGGGGAGAGAATATAATATTTCAGATATTATTTTTTTTCCCTTTCTCAGCGGCACGTCGTGTTGGAAGGAGGGAAGGGGATAGAGGAGCCAGCAAGCTCCTTGCTAGAGCTTGCTCGGCTCCACGGGCATGCAGGGCAACATGCCGTGAGGGAGGAATCCCCTCCCTCCCCCTATAAAACCTTTGCCATGAGAGCTAGTTGGGGGAGGGAAAGAAGGAGCCGTGACGCCGCCAGGAGAGAACAAGAGAGGGAGGTTTAAAGGCTACGTCTGAACTGCCGTAGAGGAGAGAGGGAGGAGGGTGTGAGTTTTGGATGGCCGTGGAGAGGTCGTGTTGGAGAAGTCTGGAGAAGGGAGGAGAATGATCGCCTGATGCTGTTGAGCCGCTGCTGCCGCCTTCGTAGCCGTCGGATGGATGGTTACCCCCCCCTCCCCTCCCTTGCCACGTGGAGTATGGAAGCTTCCTTGAAGAAGCTTCTTAAGGGGGGGACTAATTAAGCCCCCTTTCACCCCCTCATATCCCTTTTTACTCACTCCCCCCCCCCCACCCCCCCCCTTAACCCCTTCCCGTGGGGCCATTAAACCCCCACTCCCCTTGGCCTCGAAAACCACAAATTCCCCCTCGTGGTTAAATTAATAAGCCCTTCTTGTGTTTTTTTACCCCCTTTTCACCCTTCACCTGTCCCCTTGGTTTGGGACTTACCCTGTGTCCAAGAAATCCCTTCAAGATCCCCCTTTTTATACCCTTTCAAGGCCCTTCATATGTTTTTTGAAACCACACTCACACACACCATTTTCCCCCGCGTATAAATCCATATAGGGCCTTTTCTTTTAGGCTTTATAAACCTTTCCATCTCCGAAGAAGCGAAGACCTTAAAGGTCTTGTTACCCCTTTCTCGTGGTCAATCCCTTAACGACTCCTTGCCTCGAAAGAGAGAAGAAGAGTATTGAAGCGATGGTGGAATTCCGAAAAGGAGTGTAAAGATGCCTTCACGTTCGAAGGATTACAACTGCGATGCCGCCTAAGAAAGTGCAAGGAGTAGTTGCGAGAGGGTCATCTCCTGGTATCCATGTGGATATCTCACCCCAAAACCAGGTTTTTCCTTCTTGGTTTTATATCGTTTTTAATTCAATCATGCAAGATGAATTGTTAGGGACAAGATATATTTTTATCCTAGTTATTTACGATGAAGGAATTTAGTTTAATTGAACATGCAAAATGGATAAAGTATAAAACATTGTTTTCCTTCAAATAGCATTATGCATTGAAACGAATTACGAGCAAGATTATCTACCCACTATAGTAGTATATTTCAGTTAAATCTTGAAGGTATAAAAACTGCATCTTGCATCATTAACCCCTATTCTTTTTACAACGAATCATCATAAAAGGTGAAATTCATGAAAGGTTTCTTACGTTGCTTAAACTCTAGGAAGTTATCATTGCTAACTACATATCTTAGCAAGGAAAAGATTGTTTATTTGGCATGAGTTTTGTTTGCAAGGAAAAAGGAAGATTAATTGAATTTACCTAACCACAAAGCAATAAAGTTTAGGACTGAAAAATCAATTGTCACATAGATAACAAATCATGCCAAGGTGATCTCGATATTACCTTCTAAAAGTTAACCGAGTTAATATAAACTTAAAAATACCCATGCTGCGAAATATGCATTGGGAATGATTTAAAATCCAAGAAACGTTTATGCCTTAAATACTTGCCCACCTTCCCTGATTGTAGGGTCAATAAATCGTAAACGTAAAAGAACTAGGGTTTGTCCCTGAGGTTCTTAAAGAAAATAATAAAAGGAGACCCTAGGCCTGACAAACGACAGCTTAGAGAAACTGAAACGGATTGTTTCATCGCATATTACGATGCAGGACTTGCGCAACAAGTACGAAGTTATATGGTCTTGCGATTGATTCACAAGAGGAAAGGGTAAATACCCTCAACAAGGATGGCAAATCCTTACGCAAGTTATCTTGCAAAAGGATTATTCTTTGATATCCTTCTAAGAAAGGGAGGTTAAAAACCGGAAACTAAAGTATCCAATGAACTTTAGGGTTGACCAAGTTGGGTTAATAGGGTACGCCCTAACCCAGAATATAAAGGATCTTGCCAAGTTGCAAGGTACCCCAGATCGAGTGCTAAATGCATTCAAAAGGAAAGATTCCTTCCTTAGCAGTTTGCCAACAACAAGATCGATTAATGGAAATGTTTGTGCTTGCTAGAGATTTTAGAGCATTGTTTGATTTATGAATTACAAATTAAATGAATATCTATACTTCAGGTTGAAGGCCTGAAGGGAGAGGCAGCTTCAGTTACCCCCGACTGCCTGCCTGACCCTAACCAAGGGGGTTGTTGACCGCGCCGGGAACGTGGACTGAACCCGCCGCGAGAGGTCTCTCCATTGAGCATTACTTGGAGCAGGAGGACACTTGGGTGCCAGGGGGGGCTCTGGCCGTAAATCCCTCGCCTTCCGGGTCCTGCACAAGAGGCTAACATGACTCGGGATTGGATCTCGAGGCACGCATACTAGTCTACGGGCGGAAGCTTGGAATAGTGATCCCTGTGGATTACTGGATAGCCTTCAGGCGGATTATAGACAAGTCTACGGGCGGAACTCCTTGTATTTCAAAGATAAATATGATGATATGTTAATAAAGAACTTGTTTGATAATGTTTTTCTATGTCACGTGATAAGATTACGTGAAGGAACCAATGCCTAACGGTTTAATTAAAGAAGCTGATTGTTACATGTCCAACTAATGTGTTAGATAATTACCTAACTAAAAGAAATCGAGGAAAGTGCGGAGGATGGGCCATGGGTTCGTCCTACGGTTGGGTGGTCCCGGTTGGCCGGGAACTTTTCTCAAATCTTAAAGAACAGCGGGATGATCGTCAAAGGACACAAACAACAAAAGCATTGACCTAGAGTTATGTCTTAACCGATTTACGCTGTTTTAGGGGAACGGAATGGGACTATGCCTTATGGTAGAGAGGTTGAGCTTTGCATCCCTCTTGTTTCCCATTCTCTTTGAACCAAGTGCAGCGTGAATCCGCTTCGGACCTGGCGTTTCTGCGTAAAGTAGTTCGCTTGGGTCCAATGCTAGTTGCTGTTAGGAAATGACCAATCAAGAAAACCCTAATTCCGGTCGATCCTAAGTGGGAATGGCCAGAATACTTCGGCTACGTGGCAGACGCGGGAAGCCCTAGATCACAAAACCCGTAACATTCCATGGGAGTGCTGGGCGGAGCTTTCTAGACATCCCTTCCGATGGACTGCTAAGACGTGTCCTGGATGATATTAGTGGACATGTTACACCTCTTTATAATGTGGAACCTTGCGGAGACTAAATGGGGGTTCAAATGACCTCTGATTGATGAATGCACACTTTCATTGGATTCTAGGTGTCAAAACGCATCTAGAAAAACTCTAGCTTGTTGTTTCAGTACAATTGTTTCATTTTCCATGAAAATTTACTATTTTGCGCCCTTCAGAGGTCATTTTGAGCATTAAATCGGCTTCAAGAATCTGATCTCACTTCCTGTTCACTTCTTCTTATAAGCAAATCACCCTTTACACCCTTGAGCTTAAGGCCATTGTTAGGATATTTTGAGCTCATAGCAATATGGAATGTATCCTAAGACTCAAGAAGTGTGAGAAGAAAGAAAATAGACTAATTTTTTTTCTCAAACTTAAGGCCTTGTGAAGTAAGTTGACTAAAAATGGAATGAAACTCATTTAATTGAGAAGACATAGACATCCCTTTCTTCATACAAAGGTCTATGCGTGTCTTAAGCCAATACAATTGTATTATAGGACTCTACTTACCATAGATATCATAAATCATTTATTGTAATACATAAGTACCACACTCAATCAAAATGACCTTGAAGTATACTTACTTTGACCATGACAAAATAATGGTAGACTTACATAGCTCACCAAGATCGTCCCGATCATCTACATCATAAATTTTTAACTTTATGTTCTTTAATTTCAATGGCTTGACTTCTTTTGCACCAATACTTGCCGAATTTGAGTCTTTCAACACTAGAAGTTAGTGCCATCTAACTTCTCTAAGTTAAAGATAGAAATGCCATTGGAAGAAATGAAGCACTTATCATTATATCTACCAAATAAAGAGAGTATGGGTTGTTTAAAAGTAATAGCCCCAAAACCAAGCCAAAAAGCATGTAATAGGAGGAAGACATAGCTAATATATTATTGTCCACAAACAAAAAGACTAGAGTGCTGAATACAAGTATTTGCTCTCAAAGAAATTGCTCAAAATTGATTTTCAACATGGTTGTCCATAAAACTATAGTAAATTAGTATGTAGGTATAGGAAAACATGCAAAACAGTAACCTCCCACTAGCGATAAAAAATTTGGTAGCAATTGGATGTACAATGCAACTAGAAGTGTAAAGTTACAACGCAAACCATCAAGTATCAAAGAATATCAAAATATCCAATGCGTCAGGTACAAGTAGCAATGTAAAGTTGCAACATAAACCAACGAGTACCAAATATTGTCAAAACATTGAAGGTGTCAGGTACATAGATTCATACCACAGTGCATACTAAGCATGTATCCACCACTAACAACCCACTAACAACAATAAGCAGTACAAGGTATCCAAATCAAAGGCAAAGTAGCCTGTAGTCATAAATATTTATAGTGATAGTATATGCATAAACTAAGAAAGCATAAGAGAGTCTTCCATCATGGACTCAAATGAATCAAGCTATGCAAAGAAAATTCCATGTACTCCCATTAGAATAAAATCCCCCCTTGCACTATTTAATCTACGATCTCATTAAATACTAGTGTTATCAATTATTTAGAAAAAATGATAGTTATTTGAGCTATTATCATAATATATAAAGAATATGATAACACTTACTACTTGGAGAAAAAAATAGTAACATGACTAAAATTCTTACTACTTGGAGAAAAAATAGTATCATGAGCCAAATTTTAAGATGCAAGGTGAACATTAGTAAAAATATAAAAATTCTTGCTATGTAATCCTCTTGGTGAGGATTTTGATTATTCTAAGGCCATGGATGAGCACAAAAAAGGCTTGTTTTGTAACATTCCCGCACCTCCACATGAATAAATTTTTGGTTAGTTAAGACAAAAATGTTAGTCGATACTAAGTTAGTAAGTTAATTTATAAGTTAGTAAGCTAGTTAGTAAGTTAGTTAGTTTATAAGTTAGTAAGCTACTTAGTAAGTTAGTTAATTTATAAGGTTATAAGTTTAATAGTTAGTAAGGTTAATATTAACGTTATATAGCTTATACATATAAGTTACTTATTAATATTAAGACTAACGTTATAATAAACGATTAAAAGAAGAAAAGTGTCAAATTGACTGACCATCATCACCATAATGGGTGCCACCTCCTAAACGATCAGTCGTCGTCGTCATCATCATTGTTATGGACCATTAGGACCATAACAGGAAATGTAGGAAATTAGCATTGCAGTAAACTTCCTGAAACAATTTACAGCCATTACACATACCTAATCTTCAGGAATACCACGCAAATATGATCTACATATCGTAAACATCAATGCTGAACCACTGTCCTAAAAACTATCACACAGTTTATCATCATCATATTCACTCCTAATCAAATAACTTGAAACAGACATCACGAATATTCAGGACACAGATACATAGTGTTAGAACCAGACGTAAGCGACCAGAATCTAGCGCTATCCTGAAGAATATCTCATTTCTCATCATGTAGGAATACAAAAGACACGAACTCCTGACTGTCAGGAAGGCGCCTGAATGTCAGGTAAAAACTTGAATGCTTCATATGACATCTTAGGTCACTTTCCATATGGTTCTATATATATGCTAGTACTAAGGTATAAAAGTACTAATAAAGTGCAATTCGAGCATCAACACCTGGCACAGCCCGGTGGATGACTGGGACAGTCAAGACTCAAACCCACAAGCATGCATCTAAATGATATGCAGACTAATCCAAAGAACATAGTTATACCTTGCCAGAGGCCTTGCACCCTTGACAAGCCACACTGAACAACAGTGGTAGAGCCCCTCTAGGATACTCAAAGCCCTCTGATGTAGTTGCATAACTAGCCCTAAGTGTCAGTAAAATTTCAAGGCAACATGCCAGTACTGGAAACCGATCAAGTACAATGACATCCATACTACATCATAGAGAACAAAGATATAGAACCATTAATGAATCAATAAATCACTACTCCAATGGCAAAGAGCAGAAAATTTGATCAAGAAATATGTCAATGACGCTAGCATCTGCATCATAAGAAATATATGGCAATATACCACATAGATTGAATCTCAAACAAGAAACTACATCTCCAAAGAAATATGCAAGATAATCCAAGCAAACCTGTAAAAGAAAACAATAAAGAACTGCATCCGCATCTGCATCATACTCATCCACAGCTTCAATCTGTACCATATCACCCCAAAAATATTGCTTTGCATCAATCCAAACTGATATAACATATATCTCCTGACATTCAGGTACATGGAAATCCTGATCTTCAGGTTGCTTCTCTACTTGCTGTTTTCCATCCTCTAGCTGCACTTTCTGGTCTAATTCCTGAATTTTAAGCTGTTGCCACACTTTTTCTTGCATCAGAAACTCAAATTGTTGTTGTAGGAATTTGGGTTGCAGAAATTCAGATTTCAAGAATTCAGGTATCTGCTGTCCATGCTATGATTCTGACATTACCAGCAGCAGACCTAAACACTTTTGAATTATTGAAATCTGCTGAAAACTTGAAAATTTCAGCAAACTTGAAAAATCATCTTGCGAATAAAGAACTTGAGCACTTCCTGATAGAGAAAACTGCAATATACTTCTGGAAATATCATTCAACTTATCCAATATCCTCATTGCCATGCTCAAAAATTGATTATCCTGAACAATATCAACCATTTCTGCCAAAACATCAACTGCAAAGATATCCACTACGACAGATACTTGCACAATACTATTGGCTTCAACTTCATTTCCAAACTCATTAGAATACTTAAAAACTTCAGAAATATGAGGATGAACTAAAACATTAACAACTTGATCATTATCCTGATCATTCACATCTGCATTGTCCACTACAGGCTCAAATTCTTTAGTATCCTGATTTTGGGAATTTTCCTACTGCTTAGGATCAGGGCACATAGCTCCAGAATTTTGAAATAATTTATCCAATTCAGTTCCTAAACTTTCCTGAACTTTAGACTGCTCCTTCATTGCCAAAAAGTCTTCAGGATGCTCTCTTGAATAGTCATAAACTGCAATAAGACCAATTTGTTGATTTTCAGGAGTTTCTTGCTGAAAAACTTCAGGATAAGTAGTGCCTTGGTCTTGAATTAATTTATACTTCTCATTCCATATGCTGTCCTGAAATTCAACCTACTCTTGCTGTTCAAGAAAACCGCCTGAATGCTGTCCTGACAGATTTCTGACTGCAAATTGAACAGCTTGCTATTCTAAAACTACATTTCCAGCCATGTTGAGCTGCTCCTGATACCCTCGAATGATACCATCAACATTTATCTTGAACACATGTACCATTGAATCATTTTCTTGAAAAAATAATTCTTCCACATCACTGTCTACTTCATCTACCATATCAATTGTCTGTGCATACAGATCCTCAAGAATAACATCATGATTTGGAATATAAGAACAAGCCAACTGAGTATGCAAATCAACAATTACATTATCCTTCTAAGAAACAACTGCTTGAAGAGCATTAATGACCTCCAAATAATGAGAAACTTTCAAATCCATTATAGTCCTGACATGAAAAGCCTCTTGTTGAAGCAATGCTTTCTCTTCCTGAAGTCGATTAATGACAGATAAAGCTTCAACTGCCGCAATTTCAGTTGCATTCCTCTCCTTTTCCAACTCAGAAGAAAGCCATTCAATCATCTCAATTGAAGATTGAGTCATAGGACATAACTCATGCAAATCTTCATGAAAACCACATGAATGGACTGATTTCTGCAATTCTTGACCTTCAGCCTGCTGTGGTAGACCTGTACCTTGCTAAAAACTATTCATTTGATGTCCTAAAACTGGCTGAAAACTGATCTGCTGCTGCTGTCCAATAGCTTGCTGTCCTGAAAACTGCTCATACATGCAATGAACTAGGGAGTTGACAATAGTAAAAAATGGCTGAATTTCTTTAGGCTGAATATTGAAATAACCTGGAATAGTATTCAACATGCTGGAAATATAGGTATCCTGGAAAAATACATCCTGAAATGATGGATTTTGCACTACAGGCAGTGGCATTTTAAGTACCTGTAAAGCCTCTTCAGTGAAATCTGACTCCCTTGATGCATAATCTTCCTCAAAACTAGTAAGAGAACAAAGAAAATCATCCATAACAGCATCTTCATTAAGAAAAACATCAGCCTCATGCTTGTCATACATGACAACATCATCTTCTTGAATATGCAACTGATCTTCTTGATCACCAGACTAATCATCAAACTGATCAACTTCCTTGATGATAACTTCATCACTTCTTTCTTCTTCAGTAAAACATATTCGAGATTGATTATAACAGTTTGCAAGACTCCAAAGTATGGAAAATACCTTCAAGTTGTCAATACAAGGTGTGTGATGCTCCACTCTTCCATTGGTAAGCTCCTGTGTTGGGTAGGGGGTACTCGATGATCTTTGGCTGCTTTGGCTCTTGTCCTCTCTCACTCCCTCAGCCTCAATCTTTGGCAAAACCATAGGTAAAGGGTAACAATCATCATCATCACTTGAATTTGAATCCTGATCTGAATCCAAAACATCATAATACTTCTCCTTGAGCTTCTCAACTGCTCTAAGCAATCTCTAAACCTGCTTCAAACTTGAGCAAGACTTAACCTTCCGGCCTTCATGATCATCATGCCATTCATAAGCATCATCAAGTACAGTCTCAAAAGAAGTAAGCTTTTCCCATGCTTTATCCAGCCTTGAATCTAAACCTTTCTTTGCTGCTAAAGAGAACTTCTTGCGGATACCATTGAACTGCTTACATAGATCAAACATGCAGAAATACTTACATGACTTTCCTCTTTCACAAGACTCATGAACATATGGACAACACTTTGAAGTATGGCCATGCTCAAAACAGATTTTGCATCGCTTGTCCTTCTTCTTGGATTTACCCATGATGAAGTATAGCTACTTTTTGAAAATAACTTGCTTTTCCTTCAACCAACCTCAAAACTCTGCAGTGATAGAGTAGAAGTCTTCAGCCTATGGTATTCAGGACATTCTTGCAAGTCTAATAGTTTAGGATGCTTGAAACACTCAGTTGCAGGTAGATCTTGAAAAATGCAAAAAAAACTCATTTGTTGACAAGATGTATAGAATATGAAGTAAGCTTTTAAAAAATTTTCTTGGATTGTGAATATAGCCCAAGATATGTTTTCTTCTATTTGTTAATGTATGTTTTTGAATTTTGGTAGAGTAACGAACCTTCGAAATGATTCTTGATCTTCTAAGTAATGTTTATGTTAGCTATGCATTCATCTAGTCTTGCTTGGAGAAATCAGATGATGTAGACATTAGATCAATTGTACAACCCCTCGCCTCTATATCGTGAAAGCGAGTGGATGATTAATAGAGGATACTACTATATCAATGCAAGCCTTCTAGCTTATCTTCATAATAATTTAAAAAGGGTGAAATGGATGGAAAATCTTAAAGTTGTCAAGATCTATCTATTTTATGAAGCCAGTGTAAACTCAACCCTCTATACTAGAGGCAAGAAGATCAAACTAATCTAGTATATCTATGAGGAAGCTACGAATATCCTTCTAGCTGATAGAGTAAAAGTCATAGGTCGCTCTAGCTGCCCCAACTACAAGAAGGATGGATTTCTTGATTTGCCTCAAAAATATAAATTCCTAGATATCTACTCTCAGAATCCAAGTTACTTTATAAAGGATGTATCATAGTGTCATGCTTAGATTGTCATAGGGAATCCTTTTCTAAAAAATAAGATGAGCATGCGAGCTATCTAAATAATGTAATTATTCCCATTGATTACCTTGTACATCCATTGTAATATAAATTGATTGATACTTTATCAATCAAAGAAATAATGGAACCCTACTTTTCCCTTGGAACCTCTGAAATTGTAGTTTGAATTTAGCTATGGAAAAAGAGCTTTATTTGAAATTTTTTTAACAAATTAAGCGAGAAATAATGTGAGTATCAGACTCTAATATCAGCGCTATTTAAATTTTGTGAAGTTTAACTTGGGAATTGTTGAAAATTTTCCAGATTCTTGCGCTCACAATAATTCCCAATGAAGCCCAAGAAAAGAGGAATCTTTTGAAGCAAGTCAAACCTCCAAAATTTGATGGAGGTAAAAATGTGGAAGCCGATGCAAAAACTTTGGATTGAATTCATGGAATATTATTTTACTTCTACTAGAACTGTCCTTGGCAACCAAGCCATGATAGCTAAACTAAAATTAATTGGGGAGGCTCGACTCTGGTGGAAGTAGTGATGCGCCGAGATCAAGGTGTCCCTAAAAATACCATTACTTGGGATTTGCTTAAAGGAGCTATAAGAGGATTAATTTGAAGCAAATGGAGTTGACCTTGGAGGTATATTACTCCAAGTTTGTTTTACTTCTTAAATATACACCCTCCATGGATACTGGTCACAACAAGTGTCCAAGTTTTGCAATGGGCTAAAATCTCCTCTAAACACTCGTTTGGAAACAATGTGCCCAATTGACCTCCAAGATGCTTTGATTCAAGCTACTCCTATTGTATAGGAAGTACACTCAAAGCATATAATAAGTTATGGATCTACAATAACCAAAACAAAGGAGGATTCAAAGGTCAAGCAAAAAGAACCCAAGGTTAATTTCATCAAGGTCAGAAGAAAAAGAAAAAATCCAATGCAATTGGAATTTTTGTTCCTACCTAGGGAAGAAGGGATGGTTTTAGGTGCTTTCACTATAATGAGCCAGGACATTTTAGGAGAGATTGTCCAAAGCCTGGTGGAAACCATTACCTACACCAATTTTGAGGTCAAGGCAAAGCTACCCAAGGCCAAGGTCAAGTAGCTATGGCAAGAGGAAGAACATCAAATATTATCATTGAAGAGATAAATAAGGAGGAAGAGTCTACTGTGGAAGAAGATATTGAAAAACCAACTATTCATATTGCATTCCATAAGAAGGTTCCAAATCATTGATATTTGATAATACAGACACCAAGTAGTCACTGAGGTAAATCATTTAAAGTTTTGATTGATTGTGGAAGTACACACTCATTTATTTTGCCCAAGTGTACTAAGAAGTTAGGGATAGAAAAAGTAAATGCATCAAAACTGCTTGTGGAATTATCAAATGGAAAGAATGTACTTTCTACATAGAAAGCTTCCCAGATAGAGTTTAGTTTAGGAGAAAACCTTTAAAGTATGAGGTTTAGGGTAATGGACTTAGGAGCTTATGAGTGTTTAGTGGGAATGGATTGGCTGATTCCCAATGATGGTCATATCCATTGTGGAAAAGGTCAAGCATGATTTTGGGATTTGAATGGTAAGACAATATTAGTGAGTTTGGGAATCTCCCAATTCCCATTTTTTGAATACTAAAAAGGTGGCACTTGGGATAACATGCTCATAAGTTTCTCAAAACCATAGGATGTGACCTATCATTGGAAATCACTTGGAAAATGGAATCTATTGAGCTATAGAGCATTTGATTTGGAGTTATAGTGTTCAAGTTATGACAAATCCAAAGATTTGACCACATGTCCCAAACCTATGGAAAATTCCTATATTCCCCAATATGGTGTTCAGTGAAATATTGACCACACAAGGTGAAACAGGGAAACCTAAGGTTCAATTAGCAAAAGCTTCTCGAATTATGAAAGGCTTGAAGAAATGATTACATGTTTACTTGATCAAGCTTAACAAGTTAAATCAAGATGGTCAAACAGAAGAAGAACCGTCCTGGTTAAAAGAATACGTCGACGTATTTCCTGAAGAGCTAATTGAGTTACCTCCAGAAAGAGAAGTTGAGCATGAGATTAAACTTGTTCCAGGAGCTGCTCCAGTTGCAAAAAGACCTTACAAAATGTCTATTCCTGAAGCCATCAAACTGAAAGAGAAACTCAAACAACTCCTAGATCAAGGGTATATTTGGCCAAGTAGTTCACCATGGGGAGCTCCAATATTATTCCAGAAGAAGAAAGATGGAACTCTCTGACTATACCGAGGGCTAAACTAGGTAACCGTGAAGAATAAGTACCCAATCTTGAGGATAGACGAGCTTCTTGATCGTCTACAAGAAGCAAGGATCTTTTCTAAGATTAATCTTTGGTTAGGATATTATCAGATCAGATTCAAGAATGAAGATATTCCAAAAGCTACCTTCAACACAATATACGTTCACTTTGAATTAATTGTGATGTCATTTGGGTTGACAAATGCTCCAACCACCTTCAACAAGTTAATATGGGACATTTTCAGACCTCATCTTGATGATTTTGTTCTTGTATTCTTTGATGACATCCTAACTTATACTAAGGAGGAAGAAGATTGTGAACCACATCTTCACATTGTCCCAGAGACAATGAGAACACATAGGTTGTATGCCAAGAGAAAGAAGTGTGCCTTCTTCAAAAGGAATATTGAATACTTGGGATTCATAGTGTCTGCCAAAGATATATCAATAGATCCTACCAAGGTTAAGGATGTTCAAGATTGGCCACCTCCAACCACTATCAAGGAAGTGAGAATTTTTCTAGGTCTAATAGGATGGTACAGTATATTCATAAGAGACTATGCTCATATTGCAACACCTCTTACTGATCTACTCAAAAAGCAAGTTGCTATTATCTAGATGCCAATTGAATAATCTAGCTTTGAGCAAATAAAGCCTAGTTTGATAACTGCCACTATCTTAAGGCTACATGACTTAAGCAAGGAGTTTGAATTTGTCACAGATGCCAAATTTCTTGCATTGGGATGCGTACTAATGCAAGAAAGTCATCCCATAGCTTACTCTTTGAGAAAAATTGAAAGTCCATGAAAAGAGTTATGCTACTCATGACCTGGAGTTGTTAGCTGTGATTCAACTCTCAATTTGTGGAGACTTTACTTGCTTGGAAATAAGTTTTCCTTAGTCATAGATCATAAAAGTCTTAAGTGAATTTTTACTCAGCTTGATCTTAATATGAGGTAATGACGAGGATCAAAATTTTGCAGGAGTATGACTTTAAAATTAAGGTTAGACCTGGTAAAGAAAATGTAGTAGCAAATACCCTTAGTCGTAAAGCCTTCCTTAATGCTCTTATCATTGAAGAACCATCTAGGGAAGAGACTCTGGCTACAATGCTATCAATGGCAACTAATCCTATCATAGAGTTGACTAAGGATTAAGCAAATAAGGACCCAGACTATCAACAATTGTTTTGGAAAGTTCACAATAAGGAACAAGATCCCAAATTCAGGACCAAGTATCAAGAATTCTTAACAGATGAAGACGAAGGACTTGTTTATTTTAGAATGAGACTATGCATTCCTTCTAGTTAAAATCTCAAGAGAAGGATACTTTGGGAAGCACATGACTCTCCTTTTTCAAGACACCAAAGTTATGCAAAACTCTTAAAGCTATTAGTGGCAAAGACTCAAGGGTAATATACTTAAATATATTATTGAATGTATAAATTGCCAAAGGAAAAATACGAATGTGTCAAGTTACCAGGAAAACTCCAGCCACTTGACATTCCTAAGATGAAATGGAATTTTATCAGCATGGACTTTGTAGTTGAGTTACCTTCTGTGCAAGGAGGATATAACTCAATGATGGTGATAGTAGACATGGTAACAAAGGTCACTCATCTTATTCCAACAAAAATCAATTACAAAGCTTCAGATATTGCAAGAAGTTTGGTAAAAGAGATTTTCATGTTACATTGGTTACCTAAAAGGATAATTAGTATCGTGATTCTCTTTTCACATTATATTTCTGGAAAATTTTATTTGAAGCCGTTGGAACCCAACTTTGTTTCAATACTGCTTATCATCCACAAACTGATGGGCAGACAAAACAAGTTAACCAAGTGATTGAGGATATTCTGCAAGCATATTGTAGCAAGGAACCTAAAAGGTGGATTCAGTATCTACCCTTAGTGGAATTTTCTTATAATGCCACCTATTATCGAAGTATTCAGATGATTCCATTTCAAGCACTATATGGTCAAGATTGTCGTATGCCACTTGATTTCTTTGATCCTACCCTAAGAGTAGAAGCTTCAAGAAAAATGTTAGAAGAAATGGATGATCAAATCAAGATTATCAGACAAGATATTCAAGCTTCCAAGGACCGACAAAAGGCATATACCGATCTAGAAAGGCAAGAACGAATCTTCAAATAAGAAGACATGGTCTTTGTCCATGTCGATCCAAAGAAGAATTCCTTGCCTTTAGGAGAATGTAAGAAGCTAAGTCCAAGATACCCTTCAAGGTTCTCAAGAGCTTAGAACCAAGTGCTTACAAGATACAACTCCCTAAGAATTTGAAAATCCACAATGTATTTCATGTTAGCTTATTGAAATCATACATAGCTAACCCTAACCATATCATTGATGATCAACGAGTCATAATACCTAGCCAAGGAGTCCTTGAGCTACAACCCAATAGACTAATTGATGTAAGAGAGAGAAAATTGAGAAGTAGAACCCTTAGAGAATACCTTATCTAGCGGAAATATTATCTTGAAGAAGATGCTACATGGATAGATGAGAATGTTCTTTATCAACAATACCCACAGTTTCTCTCGAGATGAGGACATTTTGATTCCTATAAGGAGAGAAGGATACCAAACATTCTTGCGCCTCCACACAAATATAGTTTTGGTTTATTAAGACAAGCATGTTAGTCGATACTAAGTTAGTAAGTTATTTTATAAGTTAGTAAGCTAGTTAGTAAGTTAGTTGGTTTATAAGGTTATAAGTTAGTTACTTTATACATTAGTTAGTAAGTTTAATAGTTATTAAGATTAGTATTAACATTATATAGCTTATATATTATATAGGTTACTTATTAATATTATAACTAACATTACAATAAATGATTAAAAGAAGAAAATCATCAAATTGACTAGCCGTTGCTGTCGAAAAGGGTGCCACCTCCCAAATGATCAGGTCGCGGGCATTGTCATCATCATCATCGTTGTCATCATTATTATCATCATCATGACACATTTTTTAAAAAAAGAAGCTCCCACTCTTTAAAAAAAAAGAGAGTGAAGGAGCTATTGTAGAAAAAAGAGAAGGAAAGGGAGAGGTAGCATGCACTCCTTTCTGCCTATATAGAGGCATACCCTTTGCTCGAAAAGAAGGTAGGTAGTTACTCCAAGAGATTACGAGAGAGAGATAGACACACGCACACACACACACTCACTCACACACACATAGACTTTAAGGGGTTGCGAGAGAGAGAGAGAGAGAGAGAGAGAGAGAGAGAGAGAGAGAGAGAGAGAGAGAGAGAGAGAGAGAGAGAGAGAGAGAGAGAGAGAGAGAGAGAGAGAGAGAGAGTCTCTGAGAGACTGCGAGAGAGAGTTAGAGAGAGAGAGAGGGAGAGTTAGTAAGAATAGAGAAAGTGAGGATAGGAAGTTAGTGGGAATAGAGAGTTAGTGATAGAAGAGGAAGTTAGTGGGAATAGAGAGTTAGTGATAGAGAGAGAGAGAGAGAGAGAGAGTCTCTGAGAGACTGTGAGAGAGAGTTAGAGAGAGAGAGGGAGAGAGGGAGAGTTAGTAAGAATAGAGAAAGTGAGGATAGGAAGTTAGTGGGAATAGAGAGTTAGTGATAGAGAGATTTAACTCAAACCCCCCTCTCTCGATCATCGACTAGGTAATCTTCTCTCACACTCTCCCATCCCAAGTTCATCCCTCCTTCTTTATGAACACGTATTGCTAGAGATATGGGAGTGCCCGAGGTTGCTGGAGTTGCCACTACCAATAGAACATTGGGCATGGCAAACACCATTGCAATCAAAAACAAAATTCCCAATGTTGTCATGCCAAACCACATTACTCACATCTCAGAAATAGGATATTATTTTCATATCGCCACATAAAATAATAGGGTTTTTGCAAAATTTTACATAAAATGTTAACTTTTACATTAAATGATGAATGAACTAATTGTTAGATTTCCTAGACAACATCCATATAAAATTAAGTTAAGAAAATATTAGCTTCCATATTTACACTTACACGAAATGACAACTTTCATCTAGAGTGTGTATTAGTACATGCATAAATTGCTACCTATGATTTGTAGTTAGATTAGATAGGACTATAATTTGTAGAATCATGATAGAAATAATTGTAGGTGGATATTGCATGAAATTAGTAAAGGATTATATGCGCACTCGAGATTAGTTAAAGTAAAATAACTCAATATATCAATTGTGGAATGCGACAAGGTTAAGTATTGATTAACACTTGTTAGAAAAAGTAAAAGTCTATTTAAAATCCCTATAAATCGTCTCATTGCTGTATTTTTTACTAGGTACCAACTAAGGGAAATTCACTATTTCTTACACTACAAGATACATGCCTTATACCGATATTCAAAGCGACAAAAATGTTCATAAAGAAAATTGCCCCCATCGTTGCAAAAGACGTTGGTATTAGCGACGCCATAGAATAGTTGCTATCAGCATTTGCGATGTTGATAGCAACACCTGCAATAAATTTGCAATGCTAATAGCAACGGTAAAAAGAAAAAAAAATTTGTGGTAAAGCAGCAAGCTGTCCCACCACAAATAGCACTATGTGTTTTATTTGGGCCATATAAAAGAGTTTCAATAATGTGTATAATGCTCGTCTAAATGAAGGCAAAATGTACTTGAATCCATAAGATTTATACATAAAATAAATACAAGATCGCGTAATAAAAGCGACTCTACAATCATCGCAAGATACAAAGGATAATAATAACATAGTGCATAGAAAATGCCTACATAAATCACATGACCAAAAAAGAAGAGCATGTGTGCTCCACAGATCCAAGGGCGAGCTATAAATCATCGCCATCCAAAATCTCATCCCACCGCAAAGGAGCATCGAATGGGCTCTGCAAAAAAAGAAACAACTACACATCAGTCCACCATACAATAATGCATTTTAATGAAATTAGTAACTACGGACAAGAAAGATGAGTGACTTACAGGACCGTCACGCCCATACAATCGATCGATCAATGCAATGAGACCGTGGAATCACGGTTTGTAATGGAGTGCTACAAAGAAAAAAAAATACAACGGTTAGAAATATAATTGTCTCTTTGCATATTGAGTCTCTAGGCCGGTGGAATCACGGTTTGTAATGGAGTGCTACAAAGAAAAAAAAATACAACGGTTAGAAATATAATTGTCAATACAAGGGATATTGCAAAAAAATAAGCAAGCAGAACAAAAGAAAAACTTACAAAGTCCTCTAGATAAGTCCTGTGGCTGCCATTCCCAAGATAATGGACCACTCCTGTCTCCAGTCGTGCCCTCGCTGCCTCGCACTGCTGTCTCTAATGTCTTGGAGAATCTGTAGCCACCTCCCTAGGTCGGCGCTAGTCATCTGTGTCTAGCCACTTGGGCTTTGAGGCACCACTCTTAAGTGCCTTGCATGTGTCCGATCGTCTATGTGATATGTACGCATGCATGCACTCCATCATCTAGCCTATGGAAAACCTATCTACTGCGGTGGGTATCGGAAACTCTTCATGCAAGGATGCTACTATGTATTCCTTGCTCCCCTCTAGTATGTTCTTCCAATGATCCAAGACGTTGTGCCGAAAAACTTGTTGGCACAACTCTCTCATACAAATCATCACCCTCCTCCCCTCATCATTCATGATGATGACTCTTATCCTATCATCTACAAGGTATCCATACCCCTCTAGGGTATGCCTAAGATGTGTTCTCTCCCACCTGCAACCACACTCCTAGGCATATCCAGGAGACCTCTGTACATCTGGTGTACCTATGGGGGTAGTATCTCTCAGAGTAGTACCCATAGAGGTGCCACCTATGGATGGCTAGGGTGACTAGAGTAGACATCTCCATAGGTGTGACAAATCCCATAGGTGTATAACTCCAGCAGAACGATGAGGCATAGACACTGTGTCGGTACCTCCACTATAACCACTTGAGTCACCCTCTCTCAAACTTGCATGAGAGTGAGGAGTAGCACATGTATCCCGAGGCGACCATGGGCTCACTGCATCCACGTCTCTGCACCATCCCCTACAACCACTCCATCTGTTTGGCCCAAGTCTGGAGCATCAACCTCGTCTACCGAAAATTGAAGGATTAGAGTGCACCACAGTAGATCTAACAGAATGGCCTAATGGTGTTCGAGACAAATCTTGGTCCGCCATAGCTTTGAATCGAGCTGTCTGATTTGGAGACATACATGTGAAGATCTCCTATAGCTCTTGGTTGCTCATCCCTCGACTCATCGTGATGATCTAAATATCCACACCTGCACATACAAAAATTGATGTTAGCATAATTAATATAAATCAAGAAAAGCAAGGTAATATAAATCTTAAAAAAATGATCTTAATTAAAATGCATAACTTATGTATCCTTATAAGCGATTCATCATCAACAAATTGAGTAGGTATCTGCTCCAAGTATGAAGTACCTTATGTGTCAAGAATCGCATGGTGGGGGGACTTGCTCAAGATGTTGCACCGAACACACACAGAATGCACAAGGAGAAGCTCACTCAAGAGACAAGAAGAGAGATGGATGCCAAAACGTTTTCTTGCTGATTTCTTCTTCTTCTTCCATACACTTTACAATGTACACAAAGTATAGATAAGATACAACATAAAGGAAAGTAGCCTACTAAGTCAAACAATGCATAATCGACTACACTAGTCGACTGGCGCTATAACTATGCCAGTTGTAAATAGGTGTAACAACCTGAATATAATAAGTAATGAGTCAGTGGCCATGTGTGAGTCATAATGACCACCGACGTGCTAAGTGTAGACGTGTGGACCCATCTAATCAGGCGGTCCATCATCAATGTTTGCATGTGTTGAGCTTGTCATCTCAACACTATGGTCCCATGTCAATCTCTTGACACAACTCTGCATACACTGGAAGTTCGATGGATAGGTCACCACAAAAGGATGAGTCCACCTCATTCTCAAAGAATTCTTGGACTCTTGTATTTCCATCATTGTTACCTGATTCTAGCTCCTCTACATCTCCAAGCTTTCGGCGGCCTCCACTCCTTGCAATATCGACCCCTCTATTTACATATTGTTCTCATCTATGCTAGGAGCATTGCTTTGATCATAAACTCTTGCACTTCGGGGAGCTGAAGGTATAACATACCACCAACGAGGTTGTTAGGGATTTGGATAGAAAATTACTTGTTCAAAATCATGTATAAGAGAGATTTAACTTTTGTGACATGTATCATGTCGTAATAAAATTTTCAAAAACATGATTTCATGCACCTGTTCACAATGGTCTAGCAACACAAATATATCACACAAATCCGTCCATCTTTTTTCGAAATCTATTTTGGGAAATCCAGATAGACCTTGTCGAACTGTTGCTCCAGCTCCTTCAAGTACCACTTTGAACCACTACACTAATAAGATCATGGAGAAGCTATGGTAATCCACTGTGATAATACTTTGCAAGTTTCCAAAATACTCAATCTTATCTATAATGGTGTTTGGATCCATTGCTCGTCGTTGGCTCTCTTGCTCAAACTTTGCCATGATATCACAATATGTTGTGGAGCGCATTTTGTCGATACGCTCCATGCGGAAATATCGTCTGCGCGACCATGCCACACTATATATTTTGTACTATACATTGAAACACTCAATTAGTTGTTGCATATAAAATGTAGATAGGACAAACTCTAAACACGTCGTTACCTTTGGACTACATCCCCTCCAGAATTCCCACTCCTCGGTTGAGACCTCTGTCCCTTTGCAAGACGCTGTGGTGAAAGCTCCATGCGACCATCGCATTAACATAAACCATGGCATCTTCTCCATGCCCTCGGGATATGGAATCGATTGATGGCGTGTACTACGTCGAAATTGAGATCGTGCTTCTTCTCCATCTTTTCTAGCTCGCTCGTACCTAGCGAGCCATGTCTCCATGAAGACATGGTGCAACATACAAAAGCGATTCACTTTCTCCTCCATTGCAGCATCCATTCTTTTTTCTATCTCATTTTTAACCACTATATCTCCAATTAGTCTATCATCGTCCTTCAGCGACCATAGCATACTGTTGTCTGAATCCACCGTTGATAGCCACTATGAAATATGCACTAACACCTCGGACACCAAACAACCTTCAGCCACGCTACCTTTTGGCCAGAGCTTGTTGCACAAAGCCTTTTAGGGTTTTCATGAAGCACTCCAAGAAGAACATCCATCACGTATGGATAGGTCCAACAATCTCCACTTCATCTACAAGATGCACAAGAAGGTGGATTTGTATCGTGAGCATGCTGGTGGGCATGTATTTCTCAAAGAGACAGGACCATCTCCACTGCTCCGTGCCTTGTGGATTCAATAGAGGATGTCTTGATCTCCTTCTATGAGATCTATTGCACTAAATTTGACAACCTGTAAATTGCCCCGTGTATTTCTGGAGTAAGGCATCTTGCAATCGCGATTAGTAGTACAAACTACCACAAATGAGAAAGCATTATGAATAATGATTACACTCTAAATACTAAAATATGTAGGCCACTTACAATTCATTCGTAGTACAAACTTGACATATGTTATGCCAATCATGGAATTTTAGCCTTGATAATTGGTCGTTTTTAGAAAATGCGGACCTGAGAGAATGAATCATACCCGTCGGAATGCGGATAGACTTGATAATTTTCTTCACAATGCGCTCTTCTTTAGTTGACAAAACCCAAGGAGCACAAGGTAGCTGCGAGCGACCATCAGCACTCCAGTGCCTCCATCTTGCCTACCTCCTTTAAATCCATTCATGCCCCTGCAGTGTCTCTCTTTCTTGTGATGCGGTCCCATAGTAAGCTGCCCACGTTTTTGAAAATATGCATGGGATCCAGCAAGTGGTTGATATGTAAGTGGGTCCAATACAACAACTCATAGAAAATTGAGAACTATCGTATTTTGTTTGGATGTGACTCCATGTGGACCATTTTCAACTTATACCAGCTGTGGGTGTTCATACGTGTTGGAGGTCATCCAAGAAAACCTTCCCTGAGTTCATGATCCTCTAGCAAGAAAGCGGTGTGTCCTTGATATACCATATTCTTCATGGTTCGTGACCTTTGGGAGGCTAACTGTGGCCTACACAATGGACATGCATGATAACCTGAGGTAACCAAACCTGTCCCAATACCTCTATCCAGTGAATACAAACTTGAATGAGCTATGATAGATATTACCAATGAGAACGGAAGCCTACTTACCTTAGTACTCCCCGAATCTCGAAAGGTCATGCATGGTCCATATGAGAATGGCTCGAATATTGGCGGACCATCGACCATCGCACTTGTTCATATCTTCCACGATGACCCCCTCCTCCCACAAAATCTTAAGCTCATCGACTAATGGATGAAGATACATGTCCATATTTTTGACTTTGTAGCAGCCACCCAAGAACGAGCAAGCTAAGGATGAGATGTCCTTTCTTCGTAGAAAGCCATGGAGGGATTTTGTAGTTGACAAGGACTATATACTATAGGCCACACACTGTAAGAAGTTGAGCACAAACCGAATGGGTTCACACCATCCATAGCAAGACCGAGTCGAAAATTCCTTGGCTCTCAAGCAAAGCTTGGAAAGGTAGAGTTAATGTGGCTCCATGCGCATGAATCCACTGATACTCATTGAACTCCATTTGTGGATCTATTCTGCGCATGCCACGTTGTCAAGGTCGCCATGCTGAACGTATGAAACATGTGGTTTATGTAGGGGATAAGCAAAAAGTGTCTAAGGACTTTTCGAGGGATGGTTTGCCCTTGCAAGTCTCGTCGATACTTGTGAGCATCACACTTTGGACATGTTTCCATAGTCTCGTATTCTCCTCAAAATAGTATGCAATCTTTGATACATGCATGGATGTTGTTGTAGTCCATGCCAAGCTTTTGTAAAACATGACACGCATCATCATGAGACTCAAGCATGGTATTTGCAAGTGGTAATATATGATATTTCAGTAACATTTAAAAAATCATAAAACACCTTGAAAAAGCACAATTTTTTTAAATGATAGTGCCAAAAAGAAATCAACAAAGCGTATGTACAAGGTACCTGAATAGCTCGGTCACACTTATATCGCTCCACTCGTATTTTGCTTGCACACTTAGGAGTGCAAGAAGTTCTTTAGGCGAGATACTCGCCACCCATCATATAATGGTATGGATGCTTCCTCTCTAAGTGAATCAGATGTCTCGACATCCATGGGCATGAATGCATCGATCCTTGCCTCCATCTCAAGCTCCAAGATTATAGGAAAGTCTGGAAGGCCGCATGTCTCCTCTGTATTGACGGTATAGATTGGGTAGTGCCTTCCAAGTGGTGGATTGGCTCAGGCACTCCATCCATCACACACCAATGAACTCTTCTAACTGGCCGCAAAGGGTACACTCCTCCTTGGGATGAGACGTCACCCCCCTGTAAGGAATTTGCCAGCCACACCCAATGTTTTTGTATATGATATTCAATTAGTTTGCAAATACAATGCATGATTGATATACACTTGTCTTACCATTTGCTCAAAATATGAGATCGCCTGATCAATGATCTCTGATTGAAACTCGCCGAAGCGTTGTACGTGTTCTATAGACAATCGACGTTTTCGTCTAATTGCCAGTTTACATTGAGAGCAAGGACATGAGACACGCTGATTAAGATACTCCTCGCAATCTTGAAAATCACAACCTTCATCCTTTTCCATTTGGTCTACGTTACGACAAACAAATTGTTTTTGTTATTATTCTTTTTTTCTTTCTTAAATTGTTTGAGAAGGGATTTCTTCTCTTGTAACTCAACAAAATTAACGTATGTAAAGTCTCCACCCACCCACAAATTAACATATGTCAGAGTGTTTTCCATCTCGTGGTATTGCACCGGACCTCGCCACCACCACCACTACTACTACTATTACTACTACTACAAACAAAAAAAGAAGAAGTTAAAGAATAAGATCTTATCCTCTCTTTGTATTTTAATCCATTCATTCTCTTCTCTCCCTCCCTCTCTCTTTCTTTCTCTCTTTCTTTATTATGTTGTATGTTTATTTCCTCTCTCTCTCGTTCCTTCTTTCTTTTTCTCTCTTCCTCTCCCTCTCTCATTTCCTTTAATAAAGCATCTCTCTCTCTCTCTCTCTCTCTCTCTCTCTGTGTGTCTCTCTGTCTCTCTCTACTACTACTGCTACTGCTACTGCTACTACAATAAACTAGAAAAGAAGAAGAACAACTACTACTACTACTACTACTACTACTACTACTACTACTACTACTACTACTACTACTACTACTACTACTACTACTACTACTACTACTACTACTACTACTACTACTACTACTACTACTACTACTACTACTACTACTACTACTACTACTACTACTACTACTACTACTACTACTACTACTACTACTACTACTACTACTACTACTACTACTACTACTACTACTACTACTACTACTACTACTACTACTACTACTACTACTACAAAAAACAAGAAAGGAAGAAAAAACTACATCAACAATAACAACAACAACAAACAAGACTACTACTACTACTACTACTACTACTACTACTACTACTACTACTACTACTACTACTACTACTACTACTACTACTACTACTACTACTACTACTACTACTACTTCCTCTCCCTCTCTTATTTACTTTAACAAAACATCTCTCTCTCTCTCTCTCTCTCTCTCTCTCTCTCTACTACTACTACTACTACTACTACTACTACTACTACTACTACTACTACTACTACTACTACTACTACTACTACTACTACTACTACTACTACTACTACAAACAAGAAAATAAGAATTTAAAGAATTACTACTACTACTACCACCACTACTATTACAAACAAGAAAATAAGAAATTAAAGAACTACTACTACTACTACCACCACCACCACCACTACTACTACTACAAACAAGAAAATAAGAAATTAAAGAAGAACTACTACTACTACTACTACTACTACAAATAAGAAAAGAAGAAATTAAAGAACATAATCTTACCCTCTCTTTGTTTTTTATCCATTCATTCTCCTCTCTCCCTCTCTCTCTGTCTCTCTTTCTCTCTTTCTCTATTATGTTTAAAGTTTTTTTCATTTCTCTCTTGTTCATTATTATTTTTTCTCTCTTTCTCTCCGTCTCTCATTTCCTCTCTTTCTCTCTCAATACTACACATCATTTTTAACAAAAACAAGCAAAACAAAAGGAGAAAAAACAAAAACAAACCAAGAGGGAACAATGCACTCACTGCAAAGGCCCGAGGATGGATTTGGCGGCTCCTCTTCGCAATGGTGGCTCCTCTTCGCCCTCCGTAAACTTCCTCCTCTTCTTTGCAAATGGTGGCGGTGGTAGTAAGAAGCTCTCCTTCTCCCTCTTTCTCTCCGTACACTTCCTCCTTTTCTTTGCAAATGGTGGCGGTTGCAGTAAGAAGCTCTCCTTCTCCCTCTTTCTCTTTCTCTCTCCCTCTCCCTCTCAAATGCAAGATGCAATTCACTCTCCCTTTTGCTCCCTCTTTTGTTCGTTTGCACAAAACGATGCACTTGGGTTTAGGCCCACTTTTTGCCACCTGAGTACCATCTCTAGTGATGCCGCTAATTTGCGTTGGAAATGGCCGTCGTTATACTCTTGTATCCTTGTTTTGTTAGGACAGTTCAATGTTAAGAAAATATTGGATGGAATCTAAAAATATGAAGAAAAACTTAGACCCTCCCAGTCTATCATATTACCTATAAACTCCCAAATTGAAATAGAGGAATATCACATATTCTTCATAGATATTTATGCAATGGTATCGCTTATGTTGGGTAAGTTAGTCCTGAATGGGATATTCATGCCTTGCATAACAAAGTTTAAAGAGATGTATTCTTTATGGGGAGAAGAATCATAATTAGATTGTAAGGTTACCTTAGGTTAAGGTCTACTTTTGGCTATGTGAAGCTATGAGCTACATGATGGTGTGATTGTCATTGTATCATTATATGTTTGAAAGGATTATTTGTGTTTGTTCTATAGAATCTAGATCTCTGATTAAAAACATTGACAAATAGGATAAAAGGAAATATCACACTAGGCTACCTCCAAGCTAGCTGGGAGACCCTACTCCAAGGGGGTCATGGTTATCACTTCGAGAGGCTTAGACCAGTTCCATAGCGGAAAGGTCTGCCCATAGGGATTGTCTCAAGCAGTAGAAAATGTGGATGCCAGGGGCAGTTCTAGATGTAAATTCCACATTACTCCTAGAATTTGACGAGCCCCTTCATGACCCAAGATGGGATCCTGGAACCCTAATACTAGTTACACGGGTGTAATCTTGGTAGGCAGAATGTCCTCGTGGAATTCTATATATATTCCATAGGATTAGAAAGATGGAAATTGTAATAAACTTCCAATATAATAAATGATTTTTTTAAACTCAATGTAAGGTTAGTTTTAAGACCAGATTTTGCTAATTTACCCTACTTGTAAATTTTTATTCTCATTTATATACAACTTCATGTTCTATAGAAGAGTAAGTCAACAAGCACACCATTTGGAATAGCCTCTAGAAGATCTAGAAATCAAAGAGATAGGAATTGATGGAGAAGCCTTATCAGACCCTATCATAGAGGTAAATCATATTGGAGAAAAAATTATCAGTGAAGAGAAATCTTTAGCTAAGTTTCCACTCATGGATGGGTTTCTTTATTTAAATACAAATGGAGGTCCTAGATAAGAAAATAACAACCCTACCTCTTGGTCAAGTAGAGTCTCTAGTAGATCCAAACATTCGAGAGGAGACAAGAGTTGAAGTAGGGCTCAGAGAACCCTATCATATATATCGATCATATTGGATAAAAAATAGTTAGTGAGGAGTAATCTCTAGCCAAGTTTATTTTTCTTTACAAAGTTGGACAAACTTCTTACTTTCACGATCAAGCAAAATCTTCAATACAACATTCAACAAATAGCATGTTATCCTATCAAACATACTATACTTTTTATCTAGAGATTTAAGCATATGGTGAAGTGGGTGCAAGTTCCAACCCTTTTATACACTATCCACTTTAGGGAAGATTCAACAACCAAAGGATAACTATAAAGTGAAGGTTATAGAAGCTTCCTCAAGATAATGAAGCAAAATTGGACAATTCATTCCATAAGTTGAAGTATGAATTGTATGAACTATTTTGAATGTGTTTCTTGGCTACTAAGTTTCTCATGCCTCAAGAAAATATTTCCTCATTGTACTTGCAAATGAATTCTTCTAGTAAATGATTTTGACAAATTCACAATGCTTAGGGAGGACTATTGCATGGTAATATTTCATAGTTTTGTGAAAAGGTGAACCTTGTGGATCATTCTTATGAACAGTTCTCCTTCTTGGACACCGTACCCTAAATTCTATGAATTATGAGTAAAATACTAACTTGAATTTTCAATATCATAAAATATGCTATTTTTTAATGATGATTCTTTTTTTTCTTATTTTGGTGGCATAAGGACTATGGTGCATTCTTTACTTGCCCTTGTAGTTATAAAGCTCAATCTAAACATTTTGAATATTTATTGTACCAAATCTTAGATGATTCCATCTTTCCATTATATATGCTTAAAACATTAAAGAGAATAAGCTGATATTTATGGAAAAGCATGCTACAATTAGGTTTTCTAACTATGATCCAAGCTTCAAAGGTTCAAGAAGTGAATATTTTATATGATGTCATGTTTATGTCTTGGTTGCCTCTAGAATCCCCATGGTAAGGCTATAAAAGGCAATGATGTCTTATGCATATCAAAGAAAGTGCTTTGTTGTTGCTAAAAGGGGAAAAATATAAGGAAGATAAAAATAGTACAAAGAGTAGGATGCTTGATTGAAATCTCCAAAAGAAAATGTGATTAAGATCATATATACTATACATGCTCTTATTATACTAATAAGAAATTTCATATTGAGTAAACTTTGGATATTTTTCTATATTTTCTCAGTCTATCATATGTTTTTTTAAGTATGCTACCATGCCTAAATTTGTTTATTCAGATCTTCTTCTATGTTTTCTCAAACTTTTACATTGCAAGTCATTTTGTTTCCTCAAACTTGGGAGTAGGTTGCAAGTCCTTTTGTAACTTGGAACCCTACAATACGCAAGGAGCAATTTTGAGAGTGTTGGATCAGCTCCATGCATGGCACACATCTTTGTGATTTCTTGGTTTCTAGTAGATGTTTATCAAATTTTCCTTGTTTTAGTAGATGAGATGTTTCTTTAACTATGTATGAACCGAGGTATGAACTCATGCCAACAAGTGGAATCTATGTATGAACTCATGCCAACAAGTGGAATCTATGTTATGTTTTGGTTGTACTCTCTTTTGCTCTCTTTCTCTTTCTCTCTCTCTCCCTACATCTCTTCTTATCATGTCTAATGGCATGCTCTTGTTGTTCAATTAATGATAGACTCCATAGTCCTGATTACCAATCCTAGATTATTGTTTAAAAAACTTGGTTTATGTATAGAAGCACTTGTGGTACATGGTGTCTAGACTATGGTTAGTCTAGCTTAAACTGGTGTATTGTATAATATGTCTATTAGCATGTATGTAGGCATCCAATTGCAAATAACACATTCCTATATGGTTGGGAATACATAGAAGGAGATAAAATAAGCCGAATTAGGGGTGACTATCCCAAGAGGACTAACCACCCAAAATGTGAGGTATCATGCTTGCTTATGTCAATGTGGAAGGTATAAAATTGTTGTTAAGTTTATTTTTCCTTCATTGTACTTGTGCAATACTTTCAAAAAATAGGTGTCTATAAGTTTGAAGTAATATGTAAAATACCATCACCCTCCTTAAAAAGGTTGATTGACTAGATGTCCTCATTAGTAATAAGAAAATCTACATTTGCATGATAATGATGTTGGGGATTAGCTTGCACTAGCTAGTAGAGTTGTTGGACTTGCTATTGTTTTTAGTGTCTCAAGATGGTGTTCAACAAAGTGGTAATCCTTGAGGTTTGATTGGCTCTATCATCCAAAGCACCCACACTCCAGGATAAGGAGGGTTTAGTTACACATTGTTTTGTGATTACTTCTAAATCTCAAAGGTAGATAGAAGAGGTTAAGACACCTCTAAAGCATTTTGAAGGATTGTTCTTTATTCTTATCGTAGCAAGTGTGTCATCTCTGAAAAGGTTTAGCAACATATACTTAACACAATTGAGTAGTTTTATTCCATGAATCTATCCTAGCATCAACTACTCGTCCATATCTATGGTGTATAAGAGAGAAGCAAAAGGATAAGCTTGTCTAATTACTCAATGCAATACAAAGGCTCTACAAGCTCTCTATTAATAGCCACATATGTAGTTGTGTTATCAAATATTTTGGACACAAATTTGGAAAATTTGTGTCTTAGGCCTATACCATGCAAGAATTGAAGAATAAATACCCCATCAGTATGGTCATATTCTTTGCTAAAATATATTTTTATAAAAACATAAATTTGGTTTAATCTCTTTGCATGTTCCATGTATTCCCATAATGTGATGATTGTGTTAAGCATGTATCTACTTTTAATGATTCCCGTTTGCTCCTTACACATCCAACTATCTAAATGGAAAGTGAATCATCTGTTTGGAAAATCTTCAAAGATTTCATACATCATGGTGATGCAAGTAATTGAATACGACTTTGCAAGCACATCTGTGTCATCTTTCTTATGAATAATCTTAATCACTCCCTCATTAATAGCATGGAAAGTGATGCTATACTTATGGACTCTCTTGAATACTCATTAGGGGTTTTATTATGTATTCTTGCAATTTCTATAATAAATAATTAGGTAACCCATACATCCCTAGGATTTTTCCTCTCACTAATTTGATGGTATTAGCTAGTTCAACCTCCTCAAATTCTGCATCTAGTATTCTTCATATCTCTAGTGGGATTACTTTTTCTTTTTTGCACCTAGCTATTTGGGCTCTAGTACTGGTTTTCCTCATGCACCTTACATTGATTCCCTCCTCAACATGCATACAGATGGCCCCTCCACATAAGTCTCCAAGTCCTCAATCAAACATATAATACTTTTCTCTTCTCCCATGTTCCTCACAACATGGAGCCACCCAAACCTATTCCCTCCAAGTGTATGGATTGTTTTCTCCCTCTCTCTAAATATCTCTCTATGGGGTCAAATACAAAAGTACCATTTTTTTCTTATCTCTATAAACCTTTTTTATGTCCCCCATGGCCCACAAGAATGACAATATCTCTCTATATTTTTTATTGAACCTCTCTCTTTCACACACATGCAAGCACAAGTTGTTGCATCTTTCACTTGAGTTGCTTCTTTCTTTCATACCCTCGTTGTCAAAATCCTAGGGCCCATTTGATACACACAAACTTAGCAAGAGCTATTTTGACCTAAACATACTCCTAGGGTCATCCTATTTGTGTTGACCATTCAATATTGATGAGGAGACTTCCAAGCTATGGATGAGGCACATTGTTGTAAGCAAACAAGATGAGAGATAGAGATGAAGCAACCAAGAGCGTACACACAATGGAGACTTGACTACACATAGAAGTAGGGTTGATATTAGCTTCTTCTTCTTCTTTCATCTTCTTCCACACAAAAAATGTATTCTACTAAATGATAAAAAGCTAATATACAAGTGCTAGAACATATGTACATGTGGTCATTAAATGTGAATCCACTAAGGATAGATGAGATGGCGGAAGAAATATCCCATAACCAGTGGACTAAATGGGTGTAGTCCAATTGTAGAATCACTAGCATATCCTCCATATAAATTACCTAACACACTAGTGAGTAAAGTCCTACCACATCACCAAGGTATGTAGTGGATATTAGCTCATGTGGAGTTGAATATCTCATTATTCCCCCTTCATCTCAACATGAGCTAATGTAATCCAAGTATAGTCCTGAAGCAATAGAGCTTCTAAGCACCCACCAAGGCCTTGGTGAAAATGTGAGTAACCTAATCCTTTGTGCCTCTGACATGAACCAAGTCAATGTCACCTACCAGAACCAACTCTTGAATGAAATTTTAATGGACCTCTATATTTTTGGTTAGCAAATGATACACCAAGTTCCTGGCCAACTGAGTACCTTTTTGTCCACCTATAACCCCAAATCACCAACTAGCCTATATAGCCAAGATACTTCACATGTTGCAATTGTAGCACCCTTGTACTTTCCCTTAGTAGTAGAAAATGCAACTATAGGATGTTTCTTACTTCTTCAAGTAATAGCAAAACTCCCAAATGAGAACATAAAACCAATGGTAGACCTCCTATTTGAAATATTACTAACCCAATCTACATATCTATAACCATGTAGGCCTAATAGTATGCTACAACATAGAACAAGGAATAATGCAATGTGGGCTTGACATAGCACAATGTGTGCCACATTGCATCCAAATATGCCTTTTTTACAAGTTGCATAAATTGACTCTTCAAACCAACTGTATAGTCTAGGTCTGGCCTAGTGATTGTCAAATAGATAAGGCTATCCACAATATTTCTATACATAATGACATCCTCAACCAAGTTACCCTCATGTACAGTAACTTTGCATTAACATCTAGAGACATAGAAATTGGATTACAATCAACCATACAATACTTCTTTAGTATGCCCAAAGCATATTGTGTTTGTGATAACCATATACCCTTTGGAGTGCTAATTATCATCTTTATGCTAAGAAAATAGCACAAATCTCCCAAATTCTTCATCTCAAACTTATCCTTGAGAAGACTCTTTACACAGTCAATCTTTGCCTCATTATCACCCACAATAATCAAGTCATACACATATATAATGATGACCATATTACCCACATCACACTTACATATATAAAGTGAATGATCAGCCTATGCTCTGCAAAATCCAATGCTAATAGGAAATCTTGAAATCTTGTTATGCTAGGCCTTGGGTGCTTACTTTAGTCTATATGAGGACTTACAAAGCATAAATACATAGTTACCCACATAATGAGGTGAGTGCTTAACATAAAATTCTTCTTACAACTCCCCATTCAAGAAGGCATTTTAAACATCAATTTGATGCATAATCCAACCCTTTGATGCAGCCACTATATGGCAGCCCTCACTGTAGCATTTTAGCTATTGAAGTAAAAGTGTCCTCATAATTAATACCATGAGTGTGTGCATATGCTTTGGGAACTAGCCTTGCCTTATAATGTTCAGCTAATCCATCGTACTTATGATTTACTTTGTAAACCCATTTACAACCAATAGCTTCATTGCCTTTTGGTGGTAAATGCACCAAATCCCATGTGTTATTTGCCTTACATGCATCCATTTCTTCATTCATAACATTGTCCCAATTCTCATTAACCACTATATCCTCACAACTAGTGGACTCTATATCATACACAATCTTAGACATGTATGCATAGTGATGAGAAATATAGCTATCTTATGTCAATTACTGCATGGGAATTTATAATATTATTGATTTATGTGGACCTAGGTTACTACCACATGCCTTAGCATCCTCTTATGCCTTCCTCACACCATCTTAATAAATAGAATCTTGAACTCTTCATCCAATATTTACTTAGAACCATCTAAACCCAAATCAACATAAGAATCATAATAGGTGAGTTCCTAACATCCTTGCATTTCATTCACACTTATGATGTACTTGGTGGAGTGACCTATGATCATAATATACTACTTCAAGGTCTATCAACAAACCCTGACTAGGAAACTCTTGTGGCCCACTTAGTGTTTGTGATTCTTGACTAGTTTTTTGCATAGCCACACTCTCATGAATAGTAGACTCTAATTATATCTAGAACATTGGTATTCCAACTACTCATTTCATAAAAAACAACATCAATGCTAACTCTCAATTCATGTGTAATAGGGTTATAACATTTGTATTCCTTCTACTCAAGAGAATATCCCACAAACATTCATTTTTCTACTTTGAGATCTAATTTATTGCACAACTCATCAAGAATATGCATACAAGAAATACATCCAAATACTTTTAAGTCAGATAGATTTGACATTTTAACTATTAAAATACGCGAGATCTAGAGCATGGCAGATGCGGAAGCTATGGAGGTTGAAAGAGGAAAAGGAAACTCATGACGACATTGATTTTGACAAGGACAAATTGTTACACAAGTGAATTAGGTTCCAAGATTGAGACTTGGACTTATAAACACAATCTTGTGTATTGACAATGACATGACACTTTACTAGAAAGAAAAGAATACTATCATTACATTAGAAAAAGAGTGCAAGTACAATGCTTTATAGGATTTGAGTGGTGGTACTTTCTCTTAGTGTGCATATGGGATTCTAGTCCTGAGCCCTCATTGCTCCTCACAAAGGGAATGAAGTAGGTGTGGTTGCAAATATCTCAACACCCCTCCTCAATCACAACCAGAAGTACAAAGCGTATAGAGGTTTTAGTGAAAGCAACACCTGCAAAGTGTGGGCACACCATAAACATGGCAAAACACCAGAGGCTGTTGCAGAAAAAGGCTAAGTGTGGGTACCACAAACATGATGGACATCCAAAGGCTGTAGCAGGGGCCTCAAAAGTGTACAAAGACTGTAGTACAAGGCTAAATGAGGAGTTTACACGTTTATGTTTGAGGCATTAGAGCTAGGAAATACAAAACTAAAAAAGTCTATCTGAATAGAAGGACTGATGAGGTTTGTCCTTCTCCTGGTGATCTTCTTCTTCTTCTTCTTCCTTTGCTCTGTTTTCTTCTTCTTCTTTGACTTCAAATAGATAGGCCTTTTGGGACCTCTTTCTGGCATGGCAGAACTTCTCAGTGTGTCTGGTCCTATTGCAGAAGTCATAGAAGAGCTAATCCTTCTTACCTTTGTACTTGTTGCCAACATATAATGCATGTTCATCTCTAGAGGTACTTGGTTCTTCCTGAGTTTTTAGCTTATTTTCCTCCTCTAACAGTGATGCCTGGATATCAACAAGTTCAAGATTTGACATGTTGATTAAAATTGTTGATACATTATTATATTCAAGAGAAAAACTCTTAAGTATAACATCGATGCAAACATCTTCTTCCATTTTAATGTTGATTCCTGTAAGTTGGGTTAGAAGTCCTTCGAGGCTTATTTTCTTTTCCAGTGGTAATGGCCCAAAGGCCCTTCTTCATCAAGATGAGTTTGATGCGGGTCTGCCAAGTATGAAACCCGACTCCTTTGAAGCGAGAAGTTGGAGAGTATTTGCCCATGTTAGATGGCTGGAGCAGCAGCAAAAAACTTTAGAATTCTTAGATTTTATCAGTGGAAGGGCATATTACAGTGTGTCAAGAGACACAAGTAATGACAGTGTGAAAAAAACACACTATGTGACAACTTTGTCTGAAACTCGAATCTTCTTAGTTCAAGGTCATTGCTCTTCCGTCTTAATCCAAGTATCCAGGTTCTTCTTCTCATTGATTTGATGCTGGGACAGTAGATCAAAGTGGCAGTGGTTTGTTCCAAGTGGCAGGAGAGAGAAAATGATGAGATTTTTGAGCTTCAGTGAGGTTTGGCTCCATGTCCCATCTTTTCCCATCGTGATCTCCTCCTTCCCCGTTGGGGGTGCCAGACGTCTCTTCCCTCATCACTACTTTTTCCAAGTCCAACTCCCCCTCCTACCGCCAATCAATAGCATTGATAGGGGAGGGGAGACGTAAAAAAAAATAACATTGTTAATTTGTTTTCAAAAGAAAAACCAGGGGGGTGGGGTTGACGACAACGACGGTAGGAAAGAAAAGAGGGGGTCTTTATAATGGCAGCAGGACAGCGGCTATTACATTTTTAATTGTGTGGAAGTATTACATCCTCCTTCCCTTAGAGAAATCAAGATGTCCTCATCTCGAGAGAACTAGGGGTTTCATCCTGGAACCTGTGGGGTAAGATTCTGAATTAGGGTTTCTGACCCAAGCCTGGTTTTTTTACTGATTTCAAGAGCTACAATGGATCATTTTCAAAAGTTTTTTAATGGAAATGTAGCTCTCTTCAAGCTCTATCAAATCCTTATTCTAATCAACCTGATTGCTGGCGGATTCAGGCGCGCAGGGCGGACGATGGCAGCAGGCACAGTTTTTGACAGATTTCATCATTTTCTACAATGCTGAGACTATAGATTGCTAATGTCATTGAGTTATGGGCTAGGAGGGAGTGCCATAAGTGGAGGAAGATTTTTCTGGAAGAGGTTTCATGAAGATATGATCTATATTTAGAGATGAATCTCCTCCAAGGTGGGTATGTCCTGTAGGCCACAAACTGATATTATGGTAGCAACTGACAGAAGTGACAATGTTGAGCTCCAAGTAGGGCAATGTCAGGATTTTATGTGATACAGAGAACCATTAGTAGTGGGGGAACACTTCTCCAGAAGGAAGCTTGGTAATATTTAGCCAATAGAGGAAGTTATGAGAGCTTCGAGTAGGCAGGGTACTGCTGGCTATGGCTGCCACAAGGTCAAGTGGAGAAGGAGTGGGAGATGAGGACTTGGACTTGTCCTAAGCTCAAATGAGCTCAATTTGAGCTAGATGAGAGAAGAATGAAGGTGGAGGAGTAGTGCCATGCCCGACTGAGCTCTGATACCATGTTAAAATACGCGGGATCTAGAGCATGGCAGATGTGGAAGCTATGGAGGTTGAAAGAGGAAAAGGAAACTCATGAAGACATTGATCTTGACAAGGACAAATTTTTACACAAGTGAATTAGGTTCCAAGATTAAGACTTGGACTCATAAACAAAATCTTGTGTATTGACAGTGACATGACACTTGACTGGAAAGAAAAGAGTACTATCATTACATTAGAAAAAGAGTGCAAGTACAATGATTTATAGGATTTGAGTGGTGGTACTTTCTCTTAGTGTGCATATGGGATTCTAGTCCTGAGCCCTCACTGCTCCTCACAAAGGGACTGAAGTAGGTGTGGTTGCAAATATCTCAACATTAACCGCATACTTCTCCTTAGGTGTCATACCATCTATAGTAGTTGTAGGTATCCTATTCGTAACATATACATCAGTAGCAACTACTTTAGCCCCATAGTAGTGTTGCAAGTTTTCGTCAGATATCAATGCTTGAGCCACCTCTAGAATATGCCTATCTTTCTACTAAGCAATACTTTTTTTTTACAAAGCATACCTACATATAAGCTACTTTGAATACCATTTTTATGTAAAAAATTAGAAAACTTAGTGGGGAGAAGTTCTCTTCCCTTCCATCCGATTGCAAGCATTTGATACATAACCATGCCTTTTTCTTAACCACAGCTTTAAAGCTTTTAAAGTGAGAAAAAACCTCACTTTTCTCATGCATAAAATAAACCCATAAATTTTTAGTATGATCATCAATGAAAGAGATATAATCCTTGCAGTCACTCATAGTTGCAGTCTTTCTAGGGCCCCACACATGAGAATGTATCAACTCAAGTGGCTTCTTATATACATGCTTTTCATGTGAAAATGTATCAAAATACATCAAATCAAGTGACTTCTTACATATATGCTTTTTTTATGGAAATGCATGCCTTGCATGCTTTCCAATTGGCATGCTATACATACTTTATGCATTCATCAACTCTAAACATGAGCAAGACATCCACAATCTTCTTTAATTGCATGCATATATTTTAAACACTACACATTTACATGACCAACTTTCTTATGCCAAATTTCAATGCTCACCACAACACCTGAACATTACACAAACATAACAACATCTATTTTAGGCATACTTACATTAAGAGTATGTAACAACCATTAGATATAAATCGAATGTGCAATCCCTATTTCATCATTTGACAAACAAAAACTAGGTTTTTAGTTATATTTTTGTACACATAGCACATTAGCCAAATATCTTGTTTTACCATTCTACATAGTCAAAGAAATTTTGTAATATGAGTAACAGGGTGAGCTATATCATCCCCCATCTCCACATAGCCTAGAGATTCTAGACTAGCTATCTCTCTACACCACTCTCCATGATAATTCATGTGGTTAGAGGCACTTGAGACTACATACCATATATCATTACATGAACCATTAGCAACCATAGTATTCATACAATATTGCATAACAAATAGCTATTCACTTCTATCATCATTGTTTCTAGTAGTGGTGGATGCATAATTTCCTTGCTACCTTTTGTTGTTTCTAATTTTAGCATTTTTTTCAAAGCAGTTTTTAGAAATGTGGCATTTCTCACTATAATGACAATATTCTCTCAACATTTAACAATATCTTTAGGATGCTATATACTTTTTAACTTGTATGCTCGCAAGCTACTGACTTGTGTCATTGCTAATTTCCAACAATTAGTTAAGATTAATCCTTTACCCTATAGCTCTACGAGCTTCTCTTCAATAGGCTTAGGGATTATGATTAAGATGTCAAAGTCAAGAGCATATTGGAGGGTGTCAATGGTTGTCTAGAAGTCATCTAAGGCTCCTCCTAGATTTTCCATTCTTTTCATTGGGCTAGGTACAATACCTGTGGCCTCTAGGTTGTTCACTAGTTCAAGGACTAGCTTATGAGATCATGGATAGGTATGTTCTCAATATCAAGCTAGGAGTGGAGTCTCTACTTGTAATGCAACTTGGGAGCTCAAGTCCACTTTTGAAGCACATGTACCTATACTAATATTTTTAGGGCTTTGATATTCTTCTAGTTGATCTAGGTGCTCAATTTTCTAGTTTGTTGTTTTTTTCCCTCTAATCATGTTGTTTGTTACTCTATCTAGTTTTTATGGTGGTTTTCCCAATTGTATCCAATGGAAATTTTGCATGATATGCATAAACAATTTCTCTCTTTCCAAAAAAATTATGATTTCATAACACAACAAGTTTATGGCCCTTTTGGACAATCAATACAAAAATCAATGTCATTTTAGTATTTAGTTTCAATTAGTTTGGTTGATTTTGATGGTGGACTCTTTTTTGGGATCACTCAATTATTGTAATTGAGCCTTGTGGTGGATTATGTTCAATCCTTAAAGTTTTATCCTCTTTTTTTAAGTATGCCCCCTTCATTTTAGTTTATGCTTGTGATAAATGTGCAATAGTTGTGTGCATGAGGATATGCATGTGTATGTGTGCATGATTTTGTGCATAAACTTATATACCCTAGTCTTATATTTAAATAGGGACCCATGGAGGTCTAATACTATAGGTTTTTATACCTATCTATGTGGGGTTATGTGTTTGATGGTTGTACTAGGAGGGTACACTAGTGTACATACACATGTGCACATGTGTATGTACACTACTATAATGCACATGTGCAATGTGCTAATGTTGTAGGGGTTGCGTACTAGTGCACCAATCCATTAGTACAATGCATGTGCATTAATGTGTGGTGATATGAGTGGGTTGTGATGGTTAAGTGCACAAGTGCACAAGTGCACACTGAGTGTGCAATAAGCTATATATGCAAACAAAGTACAAAGGATGCTACGTGGGAGTGCTACACTAGTGCACATGTGCAGGAGACTAGTGCACTAGGGGCATACTAGTCCACATTTGCTATTTACTAGTGTACTAGTGTAGTGCACATGTGTACCATGCTAGTGCACTGGTGTAGTGCACTAGGGAAACACTAATGCACATGTAATGTGATCAAGTGTTCATGTGGATTATGTAGTGCAATGGTATGGGTTGAAATGTAATGAACTGCATCTAAGGATGTGCAAGTGGGTCAAGTGCAAGAGTAGTGCCCTCATGTGTATGTACTAGTGCACTATATCACACTAGGCTTTTGTCTTTATAGATTTGCTTCTTGTCTTAGAGTTTCTATTGTAGTTGATAAGGTATGAGTTAAGTGTAAATGATACTAAATTTTTATGCCTATTTCTCAAGGTTTCCTAGTAGCATTAAACCATCTCATCTCAAATTCATTATGTATGACATTAATGGAGATTTTGAATCCTGGTTTTTGGCCATCTATTTTGATATCTCTATCAAATCAAGATCCCACATGATTAATTAGACTTCCCATTGTGGGCCTAAACTCATGACTAAGCATTATCTAAAAAATTTGAAGACTTAGATAACCACAATCAATTATTGCATATCCTAACAATTTCAATGTCAAAGAAAAAGCTTTAAAATAGAATTTCATAAATTCATTTACTAGCCTCCCTTTAACCCACGACTTGGCATACATATCAACTAGTGTGATTTTCATAGTGCCCCATCCTAATCCTTTGATGATGTCATTCTTGCAAGATTATTGTGTATAAAAACATGGAGAGAATCCCAAAGAGTATTTTCAATCCTAATATCTAATATTTGATTATGTACCATTATTTGAAGACTTAAATTACCACAATAATTTATTTCATTTCCTAACATTTTCAAATCTCAAAGAAGAGCATATCAAATAGAATTTCATTAATTCATTTACTAGCCTCCCATTTAACCCTTGACTTGGCATACATATTAACTAGTGTGATTTTTATATTGGCCCCTCTTAAGCATTTAGTTATATCATTCTTGAAAAAGTGCTATGTATAAAAACATGGAGAAAATCCCAAGGTATTGAGTATAAACATAAATATGAAATCATCACAATCCATTGCATTATATGCTCATATGAACCTTAAGAGACTCTCTTACACTTCAAAAAATATATTGTCTCATAGGATTCCATACAAATATAAATATATTCCATCTCAAAGTAGAACACATTGATTCAAAGGCTACAAAAAAAACTAGAAGATTGAGGAAAAGGTTTAGTTTTGTATTTCAAACAACCTTCAAACCAAAAGTCTTCTCATATTAACTACATAAATGGGCCATAGTTTTCTTGTTAGCTATTTGACCATCAAATATATTCCCATGTTTCAATGTCTATTGTAGCCATCAACCATACTCCCATGTTTTAACATCTATTATTCTTCACTATATTCAAGTTTACTTTTAATAATCAATTAGGCGAATGAGATGTGATGAGGCATTATCATTAAACCTTGTGCTATCACATGCTTTCATTATTAAGTAACACAATTTTCAATGTCAACAACTTCAATATTTCCCATAAAGGTCCAAGGGAATCTAGCCTAGTCACAATGATAGATCAAGATCACAATTGGCATGCACAAAACAATGTTTCAAGCATTTACCTTCAAGTAGGTAAGGAAATATCAAGCTTTCTTAATGGATAGTGTAGATAATTTGGATCTTTTATGAGCTAGCCTTTATAAAGCTATAGCAGGATGTTAACTCTTCTATTTTTGGGTTTTTGAGTAAGCTTTATCAAGTTCATACTTGTATAATATGGTTTTTGCAATTTTTAACTGGGTAAAATACCATTTATCACTTACATTTTATCGGAGATCTTGTACTATACAAACATGGCATTTTTATCTTCCAATTGCATTATTTTACAAAAAACATCTAAGCAAGTACAAAATAGCAAAAAAGGAATGAAAACCCAAAAAGAATATATTGTTGCACAAAGAATTGAAAGAAAAGACCTATCTTCTACACCTTCTTAACTCTTTGTAGTTCACAATAGCCCTACTTGCTAGTCAAAGATCTTGTGGACTAGATTATTCTCTTCCTTTCATGGTCTTTCTTGAGGCTATGTGCATGGCATTTTATTGAGCATGGGTGAGAACTATATAAAATATGAGTTTTCCACACGACCATTACAATGAGCCTAATAATCAATTGTAATTGCTTATGTTATAGTCACAAAATGAAAAATTCTGAGGATGGGCCAAGTAGGAAAAATGTGTTGTCTAGAGAGAGATGGAAGGAGAGGAGCTTGAGAATGAGCAAAACATTGAGACGTAGATGGATGAGGCTCCTCCCTACTTCACCAAATTCCTCATGGTTAAACTCAAACCATATTAAAGGATTGAGGAAGCCTGTTCTCAACTAGAAGGAATTTACATTCATGAAATTGAACATATTCCACAACATTTGCCTTGGTTGGGACTCTCACAAAGGAGAGATAAGAAGCAAGGCATGCCATGAATTGATTGTTCACCCATTCAAGCATATTCTAAGATAGGGACATTATAATCATTTCTAAGGTGGATGTGTTTCCTAGCTTTCATGTCCTAATCGATTTTCTCTTTTAGGTGAATTTTCACTTTTTAGGCTAAAAATATGGGTCTCAAGACAAATCAAATGAAAAATAAGGTCATTTTTAAGCCCTTAAATCATAATGATTGCCAAATATTAAAATTTTTAACATAAAAATTGAGATTTGATTACCTAAAATGGATATTTCTATAGAGGGAAAGTATGGATATTCATAGACATCCATATAAAAGTATACACCAACATGTGATAAGATATTTCTCAAGTTGAAGACCTTGTCACCAAATAATGATCAATTTTTAAAGAGGGGTCTTTGGAAAAAAGATCACTTGTCCTAATTACCAAACACACAATAATATTTACCTTTGTTTTCACTTGTGTTGCTTGAATATTCAAAACTATGGATCCTCAAAAAATAAACATAAAAAATAAATCCTAAACATCACATATAATAGAAAACATCCTCAAAACATGAAAAAAAAATCATCAAAGAATATAAGCTGAAATATAGAACAAAGCAACTTCTTCCATTGACCAACTAATCCTACCATAATTATTTTTTTAAAAATAACCATAACCTGGACACCTACA